>NC_051846.1:9414424-9440062 GCF_002237135.1 Teleopsis dalmanni
TTGGTTTATTAGAATTTATTTAAAATTTATTAATTTTTTTAATAATATATACTTCGCAACTACTAAGTATTTTGAGTATTTATTTTGTTCTTTTAAAGAAATGAGTGTTCTTTCATTTTATTTAAAATGAAATTAACTGTGATTCTTAATTGGTTGGTTTTATTGGCGACAGAGTTTCTTCTGCCATTCAAGTAACACATTATTACCACACACGTGGTAATAAAATCTAGGTTTTAAGACGAATTAAGTGGTTTATAAAGAAAATAGTTTTTTGAAAATCTGCGTTTGGGAAGTTATTATGGTTATTAGCTCATGGATTTCTATAGTAGAATGTGTCAATCTTGCCAGGTCTGACATCTGCAAATACGTGTTTAGTAATTTCTTTTATTATTATTCTGACCATCCGAAGAAATTGTTTGTTTTCCTAAAAAGAAATTGATTATTTTTGTAACAAACTTTAAGACGAATTTATTCCGAAGACCAGCTGTTTTCCTGTGAACCCCTTCTCTTAATGCAATATTGTGTTTTGTAAAAGTCTCTATATCAGCTATTATATAAATTAATTTATTAAAGTGTATGAAAACAATTTTATGTAATTTTTCCTCAAAACTGTATTCAATAAGACATTCCCATCACCACAACCACAGCCACAACAGGAATCTGATGTCGACCATGTAAAGTGCAACCGCAGTCTTTCAACAAAACGACTAGAACAGGAGCAACTGTCAACGGAACACATTCGAATTCAGATAATTCATCAACAAATGTGTGCAGGGTCGACTGTTCTCGACAGTTGTCATTAATTTTGGTCAAGAAATGTTAAGAGGAAGTACAGATAGAGCAGAAAAAACTGAAGTAGTATAAGAAATGAAATGCCTTCTCCATCTTCACGAGAATTTAACGCATCCATAGGAATTTCCTATTTGACAATAAAATAAAATGCCATTGTATAAGCACTCCTGACAATATAAAGTATCAGAGTTTTAATGAAAATATATCCGAAAAAGAGCAAAAACACGCTGAAGGATAAAAGCGAATTCAACAAAAGCAGCTGCCAAAAGAAAGCAATTCACATAAAGGCAAAATAAAATAAATGAGAAATTTTATAAGTACAAGGAAAAAAGTGTGGAAATTGCGAATCCTTAAATCGATTTGGCGCACATAATTACGTACAACATTTGCCGAAACGCTGGTGTCCTGTCTTCATGTGCTGCGATTACAATATTTTTTTGGTATGTATTTTCTTATTTTTCTGGTGAACTTACCATGGTAAAATGGAAAAATAGTATTCTTGTCGTACAGTCGTAAGTTGTTCATTCTTTTTATCATTTGTTGTCCACTTGTCGAAATTTTATTGCTGCAATCTTGTTTGTAGATGATACAACATTTCTTATATATCACAACCAAGTAGACAATGTCGTCGTTCAGTAACAACAATAAAACTTCAATAGAAATAGAAATGGCAATAGAACGCATCTATTACTTAAAATAAGTGGAACAAATTTGTTAACATGAATTATGTGCAACAATTACTGCAGGAGCAATTGACAAAATTGTGAGAAAATAAGCGTAGAACTTAAGCAGCTTAGAGCATTAAAGGATTCCAATACATTTTTCAATTTATAAAAAATTAGAAAGGATATTAGAAACTTCTAAAATTTTATTGATAAACATTTTTTCAGAATTTACTATATATTAAGTGAAAACCTTTCGATAATATCACTTAACACAAAAGATATATACTATCCAAAGTGACTTCTACGAGACAGAATTGCAATCACAGTATTAACATTCGCTTTAGAGATACTTACAGCAACTGCCTTTGCAGTGACAGATTTTGTTGTATCATTCTTCCTTTCTTGCTGAAATGCAAAAGATCCTATGAGTCCTTAAAGCTCATAAGTGAGTGAGTTCATGGCACAGCATACGCTTGAACTGAAACAAACTCTTTCTTCGGTAGAAAATGTGGATGTTTAATATAATACATATCTGTAGTGATTTAGCCTTGCAGATTTACGTTGTCCAATTATTGTTTGAATTTAAGTTAAATTTAAGTTATTAAAATTTCTTAAATTGTTAAGTTAAAGTTAAATTTTTTCAAAAAAATTTATGACTAGTTTCTTTTTATTGAACATCTTTTAAAATTTCTTGATAGGTAGTTGTAATTTTCAGATCGGACACTTGCTTAAAAGCTTCTTTATCTTGACATATAAAAACAAATTATTATAGGTAATATTCAGTTTTAGTCAATAATTTAACAATTTCTTTATTCATATTTAATGCATAAATTCTTATATTTTTTAAATATTTCTAAAACTATTCGTTACATTCAAATAGAGGCTCTGTTTCGATTATCAGTTTCTCTGCATATCATATCTATTTCCACAGAATATTGCGGATTACATACACGATTAGCTTTTCGATCAGCTGTCCTATCTGTGATAGCTTAAGTAGGGTTTTAAAAAGTAATGTCGTGGAAACCCTACCGATCCACTGCTGTTTCCGTGATCGTTTTAGTTTAGCTTTTTTCCTGCTGCTTAACTCGATGCTGATTTATGTCTAAAAGTATATAGTGACCTATATCAGTTTTACTTTAATGCATAAATAAATTTTGTTTTGTTGCCGCTTAAATAGATCTAAAGATCTATCTGAATCTGAATGTTCGATTAAAATCAAATACGATGTCAAGTTTGCTAACGTCTTTTTGTGATAAAATGCTTAGTATAATTTTTTGCTCATTTATAGTTGTTATGTATTTACCATCTATAAATCTGAAAATTTTTATCTTCTCGGATAGCCAAGCTGCTATTAAATCAGTGGTAGGCCTTACAGCCATATCCTTTATAATCCGTAAATGTTGCGTTTTCCTCAACGAGTTAGCCAGACTCATTAGGGTCTAAGTCATATGGGTTCCTGGGCATAGAAATATCTTGGGCAATTGTAGGGCGAATAAGTTTACCAAGGCAGGCATTATTCTCCCTGATATACACTTCACATATACTCGCATTTCACTTGCAACAGTTAAACTGGCAAATAAACAACAATATCTGAGCATGGCCAAGTAAAACTGCTTTCAGATCTCTAGGCAGTCAACTACTTCAACTTAGGAGTAAACAGTATCGGTGGTGACGAGTCACTCTTTATTTGCATTTTTTATACTTTTTTCTTTAATCTGAATATTCAAAACTCTGTTGAATATTACTATATATATTACTATATATATTACTATATATATATATATCTATAGCAAATTTTCTAATTTTTTACTTCAAGAGTATTTTCTCATTTAAAAAGGTCTTTTAGAATAACGATAGGGATTTTTTTATGAAGTTGGATTTATATGTCCAACTTTTCACAGCGACATACTAAAAAATTTAATTTTTAATTCTCTGAATAATTTTTAACTCTGAATGATAGTAAATTAGAAAAACAATATTTTTTATTATTTATTTATTAATTTAATTTTTGGCTGACCATACAGCTGTTTCGAGTATTGCCAAATGCCCATTATCAGTGATCTGAGAATTATTTCTCATATTTTATAATTCTTGAATAATTTTTTGAAAGTTTTTTGAGAGAAACTCAGAGTCAATGTGCATTCCCCAATTGCTATACTTGACTTGTATAGTATGTTCGAACTTGGAGTTATGTTGACTTATTGTGAATTAACAAATAATAAAATTAATTTTATTTTAAATTTCTCTGGCAAATTTTATGTAAAAAATCTTTTAACAAAGTGAATATATATTCGATTCTGATGCGTTTACTGTTTTCAATCCTAATTCAACTTCCTAACGTACACCTTTCTGATTACTTACCTATAGTATCTTTAATAAGTTTTTTAACTTGCTACTCTATTATTTTACTTTATATAAACAAAGCGAAGTAAGTTCTTGCAATCATTAATATGTCCTTTATTTTTAAAAAGTAAAACTTTTAATGCTTTTTATCTGGATTATTAATATGAATCCTTATCCAACAGCATGGCGGGGCTACTTATTCCATTGTCATATTTTTAATTTTTCCTTACTTTCTTTCCGGCTTTTGTTCATTTGGTTTCATTTCAAAAGAATCGCCACAGGAATAATATTCATAACTGCAATACTACTTCATACTTCTTGCCATCCATTAAGCACAACTGGTTGCACATGCAACCTGCATTTCCTTCTCTACGGATCTATCCATTCCACTCACTGGAAACAAAAGAATTTCATTTTCTCAGAAATCTTACCATTGTTTGACATTTGCAGTTATTGCTGAAGTAGTTGCAATGGCTTGATTCCATCGCTTTTAGTTGTTATTAATAAAGATTAGTTGCAAGTTATGACCACAACTGCAACCCGCTATATCTCTATGGATACATATTCTATGAAGTATTATTTATAGTTTCTTTTTATGACTAAATACTGTGCAATTTTTAATTAAGTGCTTCAATGGAAAGCGTTTGTCTTGACCATTGTTTGACTTTGCTGGTTGCAGTTTTCTTTTAAACAATAATAACAGAAAATAAATAAAAAATTAATGAAGTGAAGCTATCATAATACATATATAAAAGAAAATATTTTATATAAATAATTGAACTAAGTAAAACATTCATATTGTACAGATAACATATATGAAACATAAAAGCCACTGAAGATAGTCTGAAGTAGACCGAATATTTATTTAATAATTATATTTTTAAATATATGTTATAAACATTAATACGAATTAAATTTCATCGGCAATAAGTCTGGTAAAAATTAAAAATTTATCCATAAATAGATCGTATTCACAATTAATTATTTAAAATAAAAAACTTATAAAAGATATCTAAAAAATTAGTAAGTGTGAATTAGGTTGTGATGACGACCCATTGTGAGGCCGCATAAAACTTGAATAGCATAAAAACATTTGGATTCATGAAACTTTAGACACAATCTTTCAGCATGGAGACTGAGATCTTCTTAAAAGTGAGTACCCAACATATCTGGTTTATGAAACTGAATGATCAAAACTAATACAGAACTAAAACAATGTAATCATACCAGAGACCTTCAGATACTTATTATAAGTGCCACCTTGTTTATTTTTGTATTTTTTTTTTGTATTAGTTTCGTTTGCTTTACATGCATTCTCCTTTTGAGCGCAAGCATTCACTCTTTTTGAAATCCATTCACTTACCTGCTATTCACAAATACTTTAAATTTCTTCAATCCCTAAAATCGTAGTGAAGTAGTTTGCGCTGACGCATTATCCTGGTGCTGAAAGTATTAACATAGTTACTTCTCCATTTTTTTATCGAATTTTCAAAAACTTGTGATGACCAAGTTTCAGTATATCATTCAACAGTTACCGTGTTATTACAGGATAACAGCGAGGTTAGTTGGGACAGAAAAGAGGCCACGATGATTTCAGATATTGTGCTAGGCCAAAGATGGACTCTGATACATAAGGTGGAGCACAGTTTCATCTTTTTCCGTGAAGCCACAACCTCGACAAAAGGTATTATAGGTTAAAAATCGAGAAATTCATCGTACTCATTTCTTCATGTATTCAATATAACTGGTTAATATTCCTTATGTATATATAGCATTCAAGCCAAGTTCATTATCAATCATTTCTTGTGCCAATCTTAAACCATCATAAATTTTGAACTTCACGAGAGCGACATTTACGTCAACATTTGAAGATTTTAGGTGACCTTTGCGAGATTGGTCATTCAAGGGGAAATGTCAGATCTTGAACTACTAAGACCTGAATGAGAGAATGGATGAAAGATGAAAGAGAAAGTAAGTTTCGTATTGCAGTTTTATTATTAGCAAACTGAGAAACAGTGTCTCATGGGTACTCTTATATTATAAGTTGTTTATGAATAAAAAATTATTATGAAACAAATAGATTATATATTTGAAGCTAAATACCATTGAAGTTCAATGTCGGCATGAGTTTTTTCTGAAACTTTCAATTGTCAGTATTACGTATCTTTTTAATTGATTAAATGAATGTAATTTCGGTTGAAAAATCTTAAGCCTTATTGTGTTGCCTGGTGTTGTGTTCTAAGCTCAATGAAAGTTTCCGAATCAACATTCAATGCTGAACTCATACGAAACACGGTGCACACGTGATGTAATTAAAATAAGCATGTAAGTAAATCGGCGGGACGTGCCAAAGTTTCCAGCACTTCTCAAAATAATGCTGCTGCAGCAGATGTTGCTGCTGTAAGATATTTCTGTCTACGGCATTGAATTGCTTAATAGCAAATCATTAGAATCAATAAAAGCACAATTAGTTACGTTGTTGGTACGTGATAATAATTTCACTGGCAAATGTTGCCAACCACTCAATCGTGCTCTCTCATCTCATCTCATCTCAGCAGTTGAAACTATATAAGCCTCTGGAAAGCTTTAATACTGTTTCCTATGTTAACTCAAGCACTACGGAATGAAGTTAGCGCGTCTATGTGCGGTTGTGGCTTGTGCCACGTTAATATTTCCTCTTTTCGGTTGTTATGAACGTAGAAACTTTCACGGTTACAATAGCTTCGATTTTTGGATTTTGAATCACACTTTCATTAATTGGTTGAAGAGATGCAGACATTTCAACAGATATGCAGAAACGATAAAAACGCGGATTGCGGGCGGTACGTTGGCGGGTACGAATCTGTTTCCGTATCAAGTAGGCTTGCTACTACTGCAAGCGCCAAAAGTTTATCAGTGTGGCGGTGCGTTGATTTCACAGAACTATGTTTTGACTGCAGCACATTGTCTGCTCAGGTAAATTTTTGTTTTTACTTCCAATATAATTTATTTAATGAAATACGTTTGTGTTTTATAGAGCCACAAAGGTTCGAGCCTTTGTGGGTAGCAATCTATTTGCGGATGCAGCTACAAGTACAATGTATGAAACCAACCGTAGTGCCTTTCATATATACGAACAATATAGTTATGGTGGCTATGATGATATTGGTTTAATATATTTCAAAAATCCTATACAATTGTCGGAGAAAGTACAGATTATACCGTTAGCAAAAAAATTTATGATTCAATCTGCCTTGGAAGGTGAAACAGTTACCACGTCTGGTTGGGGACGTACCAGTGATAATACAACAACTTTCGATATAGAACTTTATTATATAGATGTGCCAGTTATACCGTATCAACGTTGTGCTTGTTATTATCTGCCAGGTTTGGTAAGAGAAAGGAATCATATTTGCACAGATGGCAAAGGTGGTCGAGGTAGTTGTGATGGTGATTCTGGTGGGCCATTGACATATCTCTATAATAATGTTACTTATTTGATTGGTTTGACATCATTTGGTAGTGCGAGTGGCTGTGAAATTCAATATCCTTCGGTATTTACAAGAATTACAACATATTTAAGTTGGATTGAAAAGAAGACGGGTATTAAAAGTGCTTAATAAATTCCTAAAATATCAAATTTTTTTTTTATATATTGTGTTTTTCATTCATTACTTGTTTGAGTACTGCAGTGTTTACCTTTAAATCGTTGATTATCTAAAATATATGAACCAATAAAAAGTTTCACTTAACAACTTCATGAAAAGCGTAAATTGCCAGGATGGTTCCCCCCATGCAATTAACGCATAATTGGGCGTCATTAATTACAGAACGATGTGCAGTCAAAGGCCGACAACAAACAAAAGGAAAACAACAACCAAACCATCAACAACATCGGTAAACAAAACCAATTAAAACATAAATACTTCTGCACACATAAAAATAGTTGTTGACTAGATTGTTGTTGTTGTTATTGCTGTAGTTGTTGCTGATGCTGCCATTGTAAGTCCTTCTATAATAGTGAACCAGGAGCGTAGGTAAAATATATGAACTAATGGAACAATTTAATAAAATTAAAAGAAAATTAATTTGAAGTAGTCTTTGATGTAATGAAAGATATATTGACTATGTAAGACGATATAAGAAAGAGGGAATCTAATGTGTATAAATTTTATTGTCTGAGGTGGATCGATCAAATCTTTTCTATTTGAAGGCATGCAATTGTTACTGTAGAACTCTCGATACTAAAGTCATGATTTTATTTTACTTATAAAATATTAATACTCTAATAAAGCATAATTTTTTTAGAATAATCAGTGTATAAATTTTGAAAGACACATTGGGTTTAATACAATATATATTGTAGAAACTCTTCATATTAAAATGTTCTACCATAGCACGTATACGAATATATGTTGAGTGTTTAAAATTCTTTGGGACACAACTGCATGTTGTTCAAAGGAGTAAGGACTGAAAATAATTCGGTATATTTACTTAGTATTAATTTTATAACAAAGAGGTTAGCCATCGGTACAGTAAATCACTCGGCTGGGAGTCAGTACCCTGTATACATTGGGTAATATAAAACGTATATGCGGTTCCATTATATCTAGTAAATATGTATTTGAAAGAGAACATTTTAAGTCACATTTTTTGTGAAAGAAAAATTTATATTGATTTAAAAATTAATGACTTAAGAGTGGCTTGGTCACCTCGCTATGGTCGGCCAGTAGCTACAAAAGCAGACACAATTTTGCAATTGGTGGAGAAGGTTAGGTCAGCTTAGGTTAGGTTATAACGACAATACAAGGGGATCCATCTACTCCTATTAGCACATTGTGTTCCCGTATAATAGAGAAACTCAGAGTTTCAAAACAAACCTGAAACCTTTAGCGAATTTTGAAATTGTGTTCAATGGGAGATCTTGTAGTTGTTCAAGATCCTCAAAGAAGGACAGCAAAAACAAAGCAAACGAGAGACACTTTTATCGTTCTCCCCAGAACTGCGACAGGTATAATTGAAGGGAAGATTCAATCTTCTAGTACCTAAATCTAATTTACAATGACATCTGAGTTAACTTACCACAAGTCCCACCTTCTATATATATATGCCGCACATTCAATATTAAAGAAGTAATTGAAGTTAAGGAAGAAGCAAACCAAAAACAGAAATATGTTGATCCCTTCTCTCTAACTCTAACTACGTCACGGCATTGACAAAAGTACTTTTATTAGCATTCGTAGGAGTACAAGCAGAAATGGAAATTGACCAATAAATAACAATAAAAATACAACAACAACTACAACAACAAGAACGATGATAACAGCGATAACAATGAAATCGTAAATGGAACTTTTGTATGAGAGGAAAAAAACCAATAAAATCCCCAAAATTGCAAATGAACAAATTTTCGAAGAGAAAAAATTAATGCCCTTTTTTAGATTTTGCATAAAATTTGAACTAAACTTCGTTTAATTTGCGATTTAAATTGGCAATTAACATTATTTTCGGGGTAACAAAGTAATACGCAGAGTGCCAGGGGGACTCAAATGGACTAAAACTTTTAATGAGCGAAAAAACTAAAATTTGAAAATAATATATATATGTAGTGCTAATGAAATTGAATGTGGAGGGGTTCAAAATGATGCGGGTGTAAACGTTTTGGAAATTATATAGAATCAGTCAAGGGAAAAGTTTCCATTGTGAAAAGGTTAAAGGTGATGATAAAATAATGATGTTGCAAAATAAGTTGGCTAATGGGCTTTAATTAGGTTTTTACAATGAGTTTTATATATAGCCCATATTAAAATATATCTATTTATAAATACATATAAGCTAGTTTATGATAGTCTAACATTTTACTCATTTAATTAAATATTTAATTCTGACCTTATGAGGTATTAGGGATGATTAATATATTTTAAGAAAAATATGTGTAAATATTTTGAGAAAGTTTTTGGAACAAATATTTAACCTAAAACATAACTAGCCATTTTTTCTAGTATAAATAAAATGAAACCAATTAGTTAGTAAATATATATAGAGTACATCTTAATTATATATAGTAGTAAATTTATATTTTTTGATATATGCATATTAAATCTTTTTGTCTACATTCAATGTTACACATATAATTGAATGACAGACTCATACTAAAGTTTGTTTTTTATACTCTATATTATACATATATGAAGTTGAATTGCAGACATTAGTCGAAGATAACTCAAGCTGGACCATTTACAAGTAGCTGATGCTTAGTTATAACTATATATCGGTAATAACTATGCGATTCCTGACTTCAAAATGTTCCAATCCCGGTTTGGTCACAATAAAATTAGGCTACGATAAATGTATAGAGAACTGGAGGGTAAGGCATTGTCATGATTGTATGGCACTCACTGGGACCCAGATTGATTACGACAATATAAATTTAAGTGATTAATATGCTTGTATGTGTTTTATTTTATGATTCCGGAGGTTTTCTAAATAGCATATATAAATACCATGAACATATACTAAACTTAAAACAATTAGGCTTGACATAACAGTAATAACATTAGCATTCATGGTAGATCTAAGACGTAGCCCAACTTTCAAAGGTCGTTATTCAGTTAAGCTCTAAGAAGTCAACCTATTACGATATGAAAGTTTAGTAACAAGTTAGCTGTTATGAGTAATTTTTTGTAAATATATCCAAATTTTGTATTGGAAAGTCATTGTAACGTGTTTATAAAAGGATCAATACTTTCAATGTTTATATCGTTTTATATCGGATTAACACTTGAGAAAATAAGAAGTTAGAGTATATACATATATGATTTCTGTTTAATCGAATTTAATTTTGGTAATAAACAAAATGTTGATAAGTCTGTCTATATGCATTTGAGCATCGATGGTATGCTGGTGGTGATGGTTGAGTTATACCATGTTATAAGTTGCTTCATTCGAATAATTTATAAAACTCTTTAATCTGAAGTTTTGATATATGGGGGTGTAGTAAAATAAAAAGTTTTGGATTTTTTTTGAAGATACCTATTGTACTTTTTAACTTATGAGTGTGTGTTACTGTCGCACTATATCATTCTTTATATTGTAATTCATTGCTTTGTAAATTTTATAATAAATAAATTATAAGTACCCTTAGTACTTGCAGTCTTAAATAAATTGTTTACAAATAAAACCAAAAATTCAATTAACTAAAAATAATGTAAAAAAAATAATTTTTGTTACAATTTCACTACTGTTCGATGAAACCCTCTTCTATGAAAATAATAGTTTATATTAAGAATTTTATTTCTTTTGTCACAACGAATGTTAAACATCAATTTAATAATAATTAAATTAAAATATTTTCTAAGGCATAGACCCACTGTTGGTTCAGGTTTCGTGAGGTATTAATAACTTAAGGCAATATTCTTACTTAAAAGTTAACAAAATTGCTGATTTCCAAATTAGTATTTCGTTTTTGATCCATTAAAATAAAGTAAAATTGTTATCGATTAAGTCCTCTAACGATGAAACATGAAATCCTATTAACATATTTTGATAAACAACACTGGAATCTAAACTTTTGGGCCTGGAGTTAAAAACGGTATTCGCCAATTCACCAGCTGCCAATTTGCTTTGTATTGCTAAAGCTTTTCGAACCTCTGGCCAGAAAATAACTGAAAACTGCCAAAAGCAGTCCAAAGTAGCTCGAATCAAATAACATTAAATAAAAGTAATGGCCAGAATTGTAACCTACAACAAAATAAAATCGTGCGTAAAACTTTTCCATTACAGAAATTATCTGTGAATTAGTGTTGCGTAAGATTAAGTAAATTCGATTTAATTTTGATTTAACGAAATCCCGCTACAGGCAATGAAAGCGCTGAAAAACTTTCTCAAAATATTTTGCAACAATTTTAATTCCATTTACTGGTATTAGTTGCTTGAATGCTACTTTTCAAATCCAAAGCTAATAGCGCTCTTAACCCGCATTTGAGCAGCATGAAAAGTCTGCTTCCCTTTCACCGGAAAAATTATCATTTTCTGCTGCTATTAACTTCGAAACTAAAACTGAAATTTTCTTATTCAATAAAGATATGTATAACACTTTCTCATAAAATTATATGACGCTCATTTCGGCTTTAACGCCCGTTCACGCTAAAAACTTTTACGACTTCTTCACTTGGTTTGATGGGTGCTTATCTGGATCGGTGTGTGTGTGTTTGTTGTCCTGACAGTCAACACAAAAACATTTGTGTCGATGTTCTACATTTCCACATCTGTACGAATCTCATATGTGTACTCATAACAGATACTCGTATTCAGTATCGAATCTAATCTGGTTTTATTGATATTGGCACAATTTTGCAGTTTTGTTTATAAACAAAAAACTCCACATAAAAATATTTGATTAGATAAAATGATAAATGAAATTATATGGAAACCATTGAACTTAAGGTAAGTTCTTGAGGGAAAGAAAATACTTGAATGAATTATAGGTAACAGTTACAGATGCGATGAGTTATTTCAGGAACACAACAAAAATATTTGGTTTATGAGTAGTAAAAAAATCTTTATGAAATTGGAATTCTATTTAGTATAGATTACTTTTTTAGAGAGATCTATGACTCCAAATTGAATAAAAAAAAATAATAAGCAATTCAAAATTAAAATATTTGATAATATTTTCGTATACTCAAGACGGTATCTTACAATTGATGCTACCGATTTTGCTTTTAATACTGGAAGCCCATATATACTAAAGGTCTCTAATATTTCTATGCAAAATGCCATAGAACACCTCACTAGAGTTCCATTTCTGGTCACAATATTGTCTGCTCGATGATCATTTCTGTTTTCTTCTTAGACATAGTTTTTGCATTTGCATTGCTTTTTTTCTACCATGTTAAAGTTTTATGAAGATGTATACAATAAACAGTAAAAAATGAATACAACTCAATCACAATGTTAAAAGTGATAATACTAAGACTAAAATAATAAAAAGGAATAAATGTGCCATTGAACTTTAAAATTACTTTAGAAAACTTCTGCACAAACATATTAAATGTTAAAAAGTTTGTCACCCAATTGGGCTTGTTCAGTTGGTGTTGGCGTTTGTTTCAACACACATCATCACTTTAACTGGGAGACATCTATTGTTCATAGTGCTGTTCTCCAAGCTGTCAAGGTGAGGCTTTGTTTACATAGAAAATTTTTGAAACTTGAAATCATAGCCCACATTACTCCTGAATTTAAACCTTTTTATAATTAATTTGAAATATAATAAAATTTAGTTCACGATGTAACAGACATACATGATGTAAAAATATTAACACCATCATATTTTTAGATGCTTGCAATCCGATTTACTATAAATTCTGCAATTATTTTAGAATCCTCTATTACTCCTTATAAATCATATCCAATGTTCAAGGTATTGACTATAAAGATCAAGATGCATTAGACCTAATTATAGTAGGAAGATTTAATAATTTCCTCCTCGTATTCCCAGCGCTCGAATAACGTACGAGTATAATGACCAACGCATAAGACAAAAATCACTGATCGTAAGACTGCACCTGCAGCATTATCCGAAACTAAGCGGTATACCCGACAGAAGCAAAAATAGGGCAGTTAATGAGTTATTTCCACTTGAAGGATGGTTTTAAAAAGTGTGTTCACTAAAGCAAGTCATTATTAAAAAGGTTAAATTTTTGTGCTGTCAGATCCAGATAGGAAGTGAAATAAAAAAAAAATAAATAAAAAAGAATTGACTGCTTTTAAGACATTTATTAATTTAGAAATCATAATAAACAGCATTTGAGGTTTTTAATATAAAAATAAATTGACATCATGTCAGACAGTTCTTCAGTTATATACACCTGTAAGACAAATTTAATAAATTATTGTAAATATAACTTCAGTTAATATATTACTGTTTCAACTAATATCGGTTACACGAGATTTAAAACTTTGAATGAGTACCAAGTTTAACCAACTTCATAATGATCTCTAAGGGTAGAATTTTGTTGTAAACCATTGTCATCATGTTAGTGTATAACTGACGGAATTGAAAACTTAATGCTACTTCTTGACTACAAGTTATGGTACAGATATGGTGAGGAGTTTCCCTACACTGAAATACGCTTAATACACGCGAATCTTCATCGAAAGATTTGCTAAAGAAAAATACAATTTTTGGGACATCTGTTTCGGAGTCCATAACTGCAGATTTTGAACCAAAAACACCGTTTTCATTAAATTTGTTCCGAAATTTAGAGCAATATTGAACCAAAAATATATCTAAAGGAAATTTATATATTTTTTATTATTAAGAAAAAAATTTTAAGTTTTAGAAAAATTTTTTTTTGTGTGCTAAGATTGAAATTTGGTGAGTTAAATATTAAATTTAAATTACTATCGTCTCCAACACATTGTATACGAAAAGGCTTACTCCATCATCTTATGGTATTATAGATCTGTATGGTCTCAAACATAATTTATTAAATTTTTTCACCTGGCTGGTATCCAATTCTTTTATTCTTTCCAAATCAGTAGCAGTGGTATCAGTTTAACGTATTCTTGGACGACTCTTTCGTTATGTGTTTTGAGTCTCGTAGACCAAGTGTGCCTATAAAATTATGGTTTTCTTTGAATCTTATTACTTACCTTATAGATCTCAAGATGCATTTATTACTCCATCATCTTATGGATGATTCTAACGATGATGATAACTCATTTTTGGGTGACTAAGTGCGCCTATATAATTACGGTTTTTAGATCTCACGATGTTTTCATTAATACAGTCTGAGAAATTCGTTTTTGTTAGGTTGTTATTTAGTACAAAATAATATTCGTTGGCAATTTTTTCTTCAACAAATAAATTCGAGAAACTGCAGTCGTATAATATAATGATAATAAACTGCTCAAAAGTTAAATATACACTTTATTCCAATGTTATATAAACGTGCTATCTACATCTCACAGGAAGACTATTACTCAGGGCATAGCAGAGTATCCCCAGATTGAGGATAAAAAAAAGTAATAATAATAATAAGGATAAGCACAAAAAGAACTGAGGAGTTCCGTGTGGTTTTCTGAAGTACCTCTTCTTTGTAGCTCGTTCGCTTTGCAATTGCCGAAACTATCTCATCGACTGCGAATCCAGATTAAGGATTGTTTATGTGGTACTACATCTTAAATTATTAAATTTATATATATTTTGAGTAGAAAATTTCCTTAAAAATCGACTCACGAAACAGACGATAAATGTATGTGCAAGCATTCTTAATCCTTTCGAGTTGTTTAATGTCCATGTTCAAATAAACACCTTAAGAAAGAAAACAAAACAACTAGAAAAGAAAAACGGGATAAAAAGGAACGAGTAAGTAAAATAGGAAAATCACAAAACTCGAAACATTTGCACAAGTATTACGTGCAAGGCATATCCTTAAGTCCTTTCGGTTTGTGTTTTCCTTTTTCTTGTACTGTGACACCGTTTTCACTAACGAAATCACGTGACAAACGATTGAATGCACTTTGGTTGCCTTTTCACTTAAAAGCAAGATTTCAATCACTGAAAGGTGAAATGCGCATAATGAAAGAAAGTTTATTTCATTCGCAAAGGTTTTTGCGTGGCAGTTAAACGGAAATGACAGAAGGAATAGTGCGGCTTCCGGTTGAGTACAGGAAAAAGGAACTCAGGAACTTGGGAACTCGGGAGCTCACCGTTGAGTAAGTAGTGAAGAATTAAGTAGCGTAAAATAAACAAGAAAAACTGTATTCCCAACTAAATAAATAAATAGAAATGTACTGCTTCAATAACTTGCATTTCAAGGCTTATTTAACCCAAAATCTGACTTAAGGCAGAAACACGAACTAAGACCGCATGTGGTGGCGCGCTGAAGGCACGTGCCACGTGAGTATGCAAATGAGCGCAAGGACAACTCGCACATGGCACATATGAGCAGTTCCGAGCTTGATTTGTTATGATATATGGGCGTCACTTTAAATTTAATTTGCAGAAGTTTAAAAATGCTCAACAGCAGGAAAAATCGCATGCCACGCTGTTAAGCATTATCGAATCCGCAACAAATCCCATGTTGCGCCAGCGGACGTGACTGGCATCTGTGAAGAAACAATCCTATTTATTGCTACAAACAAAGCAGCAACTTACGTTTTATTGACGCGTTGCTAGGTTGCGTGTGGGCTTTCGCTGACTATGTAATCTATGTTCTTAATTTCCGATAGTAATGAATGTACCATAAATCTTGCCAAGCGTTTCGACAACCTATTTTTTTGTGTGTGTCCCGTACTTCTTTGTTCTAATACTTTTTGTTTTTCCCCTTTTCCCCCATTGTGCGTTTGACATTTCGCTCCGTGTACGTTTTTCCTTTTGCGAAACTTGAAAATAATTTTCTAAAGTTTTGGTTGTTCTAACGCATTTGGTGTTTCGACATCGACATTATCCTGAAGGCGCCACATCCTGGTACCCTTTTGCATATTACCTCCGTTGTTGGTGTTCCTATTGTTCTTGCAGTTTAGTTTGATGGAGTCGCAAATGGTGCAAGGTGCTATCGGTATTTGTTCCATATTCGCACAACTTTGCAGTGAAATCATTGTTTCCGTGTGAAATTCAATTTCTTATTGTAAATCTTTGGCATTACATTTGAGAAGTTGTGCATTATTTTGTATAGCACACCCTCTCTTTTAAAGTTTTCTATAGGTGTTGACCTTATTTCAAAACAAGAATGATTAATATTGTTAAGAAGTTAAGTGTTTTATGAGTATGAATAATTTAAAAGTGGGACATTGTCTGAAAATGGGTTATCATACTTTAAGAGTTTAAAGTTACTTACAAAAAAATTTCAATTTGAGATATAATATCGAAGTTAAAGGAAATTTAAAGAGTTGAAGGCAGCTGTATTGTAAAAATACATAGTCCTCGATTCATCACTGGAAAATGGTAGCAATGGTACCAATGGTATCAAAAATGAGGTCATCTGTTAAGAAACAAATGTGATGGATGTTGCAAAGGTCATCTCCTGACATAGCTCCTGCTTGGGTCTTGTAGCATATAACTAATTTACAAATTTAATAATTAACAATTTAATTTTAATTAAATTTAAAAATAATAAAAAAATTTACAATTTTATTATTTAAAAATGACGAAGTTACTCGTTTGAAAAGTTTAATCTCAAAGTCTTAATTAGTGAGTAAATATAACACATGTCAATAAAATTATATGTCTAATTAAAGAATGTATTGCTAGATAGAGTTGGCTGGCTAAGTCTACGTAAAGACCGCTATTAGGTCCAGATACTAGATTAAAGACCTTAGAGTATGTTAATGATGCTAAACACTACTTTAAATGTGTATATCATTAGTTTCCTTTTCAGGATAGAAGGCCTACAAACTTTCGAGATGAGGTATGTTTGTCATAGGAAGTATAAATTGTAGTGAGTAGTACTTATGGCACCGGACCTAAGGCGTAAGTCTGATACCATGGGTGTCATAGCCAAAATCTTCGGCTGTCCTGACCAATAGAGGTTAAGTACTTTAATTGGAGTTTCTTGTGCTTCTATATGGCGCGGAAGGATGAACTTTAGAATTATAAAGATGTGCTAAGATTTTTCTGGAAAGAATTTAGTCTAACCTTTGGAAAGTATCGCAAACTAACAGATATTCGAGGAAATAATGCACGATTTTTTCATGTATTCTTTTCGTTACTGCTGGTGCTGTCTTCCTGCTGGGTATGCGAAGCAACCATACAATTAATATATTAAAACACCAAATCAGATTCGGTATCTCATTCGATATATATTTGGTATATCTTCCGTGAAATATGTGTTTGCATATGAACCCAGGGACTTTACAGGTACTTAATTTACACCTTAATCTTCGCTATGCTTTTACGGCCATCAACTTAATATACCTATACTCACCCCTCTTCTATTTGCCAATTTGTCTATTGCTGTCTTGCACTATTGAATGGTTTCTAAAGATGGATGAAGGGTGGTTTACAAAGACGTCTATTGTACAGTTAGTTGTTTCTTTTAAGCATATAAATTCTGCCGATTTTGTAACAGCAAATACTTCTGCCTGAAATACACTACAATAATACATTAAGAAAAGAAATTAGTTTTTTTTTAAGTGGTTTTAAATTAAATAACATACTTCAATTCAAACACACTAATCCTCGGCATTTATTCTCTCTACGAGCTGCCTTATAACTTATTTAATAGCTGATTAAGTCTTTCGTTCCTAATTATTATATCCTAACAGATTTTAAAATTTATTTCAAATGATAAAATTTAATTAACTCATTTTACTTGTCGCTTGTATCTGGTGTGGTACATAAAACACGGATCCGATTAACTTGATATATAATAAATTAACCCTCAACACAGTTACAGTACAGATTACCACAAAAGGTATATATATCTATATATATTTATATATATATTTACAAGAAGGCACAAAGGCACGAAGAAAAAATTAGAGTGGGGAAGTGTAAATCAAAGCATTTTATCTGCTTTAAGCTGTGCGCTACTCTAACATCGCCGTAGTCACACCTACCGAAAATTCCATTTCGACCGTGTCCTTATTGTGCTTTTTTGGGTGTGCATTCGACTATCTCCGGAGCCACCATGCGACAAATGTTGAACACTCGCCGGTTAACCTTTCTTTTTGTGTCGTAAGCTATGCGTTTTCTAATTTATGCTCATTTTTGTGTGTTTGTGTTCGTCGTAATAAATTAAAGGATTCTTGTTTTCCACTAAAAACTCATATAAATGCCATATACTCGTGTGTCCTTAATGGCGGCAGTGCAATAACAATTTATCGCACTTTGAGAACGACACCAATATAGCGACGATACAAATATGCTTTCACCTGGCCGAAAAGGATTGTCTGGTATTTATCCCTAAACGTTAAAATACGCTTTATCGCTTTGGTTAAGTCTGAACTATGTATTTTTTAGGTACATATCGGCTTTAAATGGTTCAGTTAGGTTCACATCGGTTCAGCTCAGCGTATAACTAACGATATTTTAAGGCACTAAGGACAATGGCTGTGGATACGGCAATAAAACTTAGGCCATTGGCAACGACAATCGACATTAAAGCTGATTGTGTTTCTAAATGTATTTCACTTTTAAATGGGTTTTTGTGGTTAAGTTACTAAATTGTGCTCTGTTGTTGTACTAAAAATTTTAAAAAATTGTTCAATTACATCTAAGAGCTCGTAAATACAGTGAAAGTATTTTATTGTTAGAAATATGTGTAAAAGTAAAAAGAAGTTTAATCAGATTCGAATGAATTGGTGTTATTGTACTTTTTTCAAAAAAATTTTATTCTTGCCATTATAAATGATAAAAAAAAGGTTCAGATTTTTATCGAATAATGTCTTTAATATTATGACAGATTAATATTTTGTGATTTATTGATTAAATTTTGTAATTTATTGGTAAAATTGAATAATCTATGTAAAACTCACATGAATTCTGAATATTCTAATTATTTTATTGTATTGTTAACACACAATGAAGTTCTCTTACCATATAATATCATTCAACAACTAAAAATATTATCGTTATATATATATATAATACAATATAATACTTCTCTACAATATAATAGCTGAACAAAGACTATTTGAAACTATATTGTTATAACACTAGGCAATCTATTTTGAAATCTTATAAATTAATCTTAACTTACATCTTATTTTTATAAATCTTTAAAAGTCTTCAATTTTATAGACGATAGCTTGTTTAATTGGTGGATAAAGGTCAACAAATGTAAATCTCATTACAGTCTATATACCACTTTAAAAAATGAGGATGCTCAGTAGTTAAATTCAACAATATTGCAATTCTACGATATCTGAGAATATACATATTTGAAACTAAAAAGGTCTCATATAAATATTCCATATATTTCTGAAGATTTTATAAAACAGTCAAACAGTTACTACTCGTTTTGGAATAGGATTAGTACCCATTGATATAAAATAAGCATAAAATTTATTACACAAAAAATAATTTCTTACATAAAGGATGAAACTCCTTCTTTTATACATCATACAACTCTTGGATATATTAAAGTATCTCTAAAATAGAAATCCTGCGCATGGATCAAATGTGTAAATTTCGTTTCTTCTTAGTCTTCATCTTATAATGATCCATCTTCCAGTACTTTTCTTTCTAACTGTTACTTTTTCTTCATATTATCGTTATATGGCTAATAGTAAAAATTATTTGGAAACGATCAGTAAACATGTCAGTAATATATTCGAGATCTAATCGTTTGGATATAAAAAGGTTGGAAAGATTTCACGGTTTTGATATACCAAATATCAAAATAAAAAAGAACAAGTTTGTATTTTACATACAATCACCCAAGTTTCACTTTTTCCACTTTTTCCTTTCTATTTTAAAGGATTATTCAACTGCTTAATAGTTCCACAAATGGTTCCCCTTTTTATGAAGCGGGTCGTGAAACACCATGCTCTCAGATTTTATTATAAACTAATATCTTGGCCACACTATTACAGTTGGTCCCGCTCCTCGATTAAGTACGCCGTTTTCTAGTGACCTATAGCTAACCTAAATAAAGACTACTTATTTCTATGATTATCAGCTCAAAAAAATGTTTTAATATTACTAAAACAAATTAGCAATAAAATTAAATTTGAATAGAAAATATATTAAATGCATTCATAAGAATAAATGAATATTTTATATGCTTGCCATGCTTTTCTAGTTTATATGAAATTAAATTAAAAATATAATATTTTATGATATATTTAAACAATTTTTTTTTTTAACTAGAATACATTTAGAATTCACTTGTAATTTTTGAGGCACTTTTATTTTTTAAAAATATTATTGCAATTGGCATAACTCAATCAAAATTTTCAGACAAACTAAAAATAACCAGTAAAAATAATTCATATTAGACCTACCTACATAAAATAATAATATAATTACCTCAAATCGCCAGCAAGGATTCTGTTAGAGGAGAGGATCGAATCATATTTCTTTGAAGTCAGGTAAGGTTTTTTAGGTAAATTATGGTTATAGGTATTAAAGTTTACATCAAACCTAACATAATATATAGTAAAGAGTGAAAGAACACATATATATGGCCATTGATATCTGCACATTTTACTAAAATGATAGCTACTTCCATTTACCGCTATCAGATACGGTGACGCAAAAAAACTCATATTTATTTAGAACCAGGTAAGGTCCTTTAAGTAGGCTTTTTATACCTTAAAGTTTCTTTAAATTTAATACTTCAACTAAACAAAGAGCTATAAAACGCTATATATTTAATTATTATTGTCATTGTAGAATCGTTAACTTTTGTAAACTGTTTCCATAAATCGCCATCAAAACTCAGGTAAAGGAGAGAAGAAAGCCATATTTACTTAGAACCAGGTAAGTTCTTAAATAAGTTTAGAAACAGGTAATCTTAGAATCGGTAAGATCCTTTGAATAAGTTTAGCATTTCTTTAAAGGAAACTTAAATTAAATATATCAACTCAACAGAGAGTGGCAGAAGACTGTATTACGTCTATATACTTGATGTAACTACCAACTCTTTCACATTACCAAAGTAATAGTGTTTACAAACTATCACAAAACTGAACTGCGAGTTAATTCTCTATATCGCTATCAATTGTTAGGTACAAAAGAGGAGAAAGCAATACTACTTGAGAACCTGGTAAAATCCTTCAAGTTATGTTTCAGTTATTTTTATATTTTTTTGAAACGTAACAAAATAGCCAAACAAAGAGCGGGAGAAGTCTATGTTACATTTTTGAACTATATTACATTTTGAATTCTTTAAATTTAGTAATCTGTGAGTTTATATAGAAAATATAGAAAAACATCTATAAAGGGTAGTTCCTTTAAAATATTTCTCATGTCTCAAACTTATACATTAGAATAAAATAATTATTTTAAATGCATACCTTGTATTATAGAGAATATTTAATAGTTTTGCAGCAATTAAACAAATTTTATACCAAATAGATTTAGCATAAACTCCGACTTATAAATTTTAATAACGATTTAAGGACAAACTCATCGTTCGTTTCAAGTACGCCAGGTTTCATTAAAATGCAAACACCAAACCCAACTTTGCAGAATAAAATGAAAAATTTGCATTGAAGACCTTACATAGGAAACCAAAGGAGCAAACTTTTCTATATTATACAACAATGGAGAACAGATTTAATTTAAGGGTATCAGCGATGAGTACATGAAGCGAGTTGGCGGTCTCATATGTTGGAACGATGTCAGCTATGAAAGTGAACTTTCTGTAAATTGTGTTAGAAAAATATCCTTAAGGTATTCATGGGAAACACAAACATGTTAGTGAGCAGTTATGGTGATATGCACAACTGCGAACGGTACCGTATATCACTCACCATTGAAATCCACTGCAGTTGGTTGCATACTGGTAAGCGTTGCTATATATGTGATTCAGAGTCGCGAACGCAGGATATGAAGTTTAATCCGAAAGCATTGTCAGCTGACGCTCCCAAGCACTGTGAAACACATGCGATTGAGTTGCTTTATTGTAACCACGGTTACTTTACCTTTACTTTAGTGTTCGGTTCGGTTTGGTTTGGTTTGGTTCGGTTCTGTACTGTTGTGTTCTGTTCTCTTTTTCATATATAATAGAGTAAGTTTTTATAGATTTTGTTTGCAGTATGGTGATGCCACAAAGTCCTGCTCCATTTGCAAACAGTTTTATTTCCTTTCTTTGTTACATTCATGAATTTTTAAATTATTTTAAAATTTATACGTATGAGAAGTGCAAGCATTCCTACATGCAGAGCCTCATGCGACTACGTGTATACGTTTGAGGACATTGCTATTGTTGTAGGATTTCATTGAATCCCATTGTAAGACCATGTCAACAACAACAATAACAACAAAAGCAGCAACCTGTGTGCAATAATACATGAAGGTTTTTGTCATTGTGAAAACAATATTTTTGCTTCTGCAAAGTATCAAAAGCCATTTTATTGCCATATGCCGTCTTTATACTTGACCCATATTTTATTGGTAGCTTTATTTTTTTTTCTGTCCATTACCATTCAACTTACTTTAATATGCACTCCCAAGCATGACCTAATTTATTTGCTGCACTGCAATGCAACTTTACACAATTCAATATTCAAGCAGCCAAAAATTGCATATGCAAACTGACTTAATTAACAGCCAATATGGTTTGACGTATTGATCAATTGCAATAAAAGCGCATAAAACAAATATCTAATCCTCATCTAAATATTGTAGACACGTCCTTTCCAAATCCATAGCCGAAGTCATTGCAAAGCCCAATGCAAATAATATTTGCTTTATCCTAACCGCAAGTTGCAGGCTGCCAATGCAGCAGCCAATGACGTTTACCTAGTGGTCGGAATAGTAGCCACAAATATTCCTTGTATACAAGCATAAATTATATCGGCCATCCTTGCCCTTTGGGCTGCAACTGTTGCCAACTTTGGTTAGTCATTAGCCAAATGACACAAAAGGCATGGCTGCATGCAACGATGTTGACTTCAAATGATGCAGTCTAGCTGCCCAATTACTATTATTGCTGCAGTGTGGCAAATTAATAATGTGTCAATGGGAAAATGAATGTTGCACACCCAACGTTGGAGATCAATTAAGGCAAATATTAGTTTTGGGCTGCCATAAATATTTTGGAACTACGTACCGAATTTTGAGTATGTGTTTGGTTTATTTCATGAACGTAATTTGATTGTCGAAGCTGTGGAAATTATTAATATATTTCAACGCTTGTGAAAAATACTTGAAAAATATTTAAAAAAATTTTAAATTGAATTGGATTCACATATCACACAAAATAATATTCAATAATTCATACAAAAATTTGTCATAAATTTCATATATAAAACCGCTTGAAAGAATTTTATTATAAAAAAAATATTTTTTTAAAATCAGCTGCGTTACAGTAGACAATAGAGTTTTAGGCCTTTCAAGCTTACTATGCTTTATGTAATTAAAATAACTTTTTTAGAAGTATTAAAAGATGAAATCTTAAAATAATAATAGATACTAACAATTCTCTTTTAAATAGGTTTCATCGCATCAGTTCATAAGCTAGAGGGATTTCAAGTAAATAAGTGCGCTGCATAAACTGAAAATTAAGCAAACGCGTATACACTTCTTTAGTATTTCTCTACAATTTAAGAAGTGATCTACAGCGGTTCTTGACCTGTGCAATCAGAGAAGAAACTTTTTCTGGTTCTTGACCAGTGTAACCTGTGAAGTGACCTCTTGCAGTTGTTGATCTATTCAATCTGAGAAGTAATTTTTGACGTATTTGACGTAATTTTTGATTCTTGGCGTATGCAATTTGGGAAGTGATCTTTTGCGGTTATTGGACTAATAACTATTTTGACAGACAGTACCTGGCTGACGAGGTATAGTATATTTTGAACGCCTGTATTAGTCAGCATATATGAAATGGATTAGTTATAATGTCATATAAAATCTTATGTACTATTCTATAATCTTTATCAAATGTAGTAAAAGATATGTTGTTTAGTGTAGGTTTCTAACTTTAAGTATCAAGCAAAGTTTATCCGTGTGAACTTGATCATATTGGACTACTTCTACTTCTACTTCTACTTCTATTGGACTACTTCTTTACTTCTATTTTTAAGCAAACCACTTCTTGAACTTCTGAAAAGAAAATTACCTATGCTTAAGGCTCTATATTGTAAGGTGCTTTCAAAAACGAATCACACGAAGTCCAGACGCAGATCTAAAAAGTACATCCATATTAAGTATCATCTTTAAGTAATGTAAAAGCGGTCCGGGAGATTGAGTTTCGATGAAGCGGGAGTGTTTTAGTCCCTATATCTTATGCAACCATGTTAGAGAGTTGGGCACATAATTCTGGTGACAGTGGGAATTGATGGTATTTAAACCATGCCATCTTTTTAAGATAAACAACAAATAAATTTATATTTTCGTTGATTATTTAGTAGTTTTATTAAAATGTACTATTTCTTATGGTTAAGATGAGAGAAGCCAGAACCACCACAGCGTTTTTGCAATTTAAAGTCAAACAAGCGCTAAGCCGTTCAATATATTTACTTTTATATCAAAATAAATATAAACAATTGACAAAAAATCTAAAAAATAGGAGTTCCTAATAAAATAATAATCAAATTACTATAACAATTACTATAAGCGATAATAATATTGTAAATATGAAAAGAATCACCAAATGGTTTTTGCGAACTTGGCACTTAGCCTTATTGTAGATACATAAATGCATAATAGTTTCGTTTTATTCATTGGTAGGTGGCACCTATTTAATTATTTTTATTAAAATAATTTTACGGTCTTTACCATTTCAAAATGTTAACTTTTTTAATTTGTTTTGTTGAAGATTCTTAAAATTGTTTTTCAGATTAATCCGTACAGTTTTGCTTTAATCAAAAGTCTTTCCTTCCATTTCCATTTTGGAATTGCTATGAAAACTTGAAGTTGCTCTTCGTTTTAATGTCATTTTGCCTCTTTGTCTTTGGCCATAACAGATTTTTTGTTGCAAGCAAAAGCTAAGTTCATATTTGGATTAGCATTTTAGTTGATTGCCAAAAAACATTTGCTTAAACATCATTTCCATGAAAACTGTTACTGCCACTTTAGCATATCCTTGGCAACTTCCTGCAAACTTGTAGCATAAAATCGTTTCTGGTTGCTACAAGGATCTGCACATAAAACAAAATCAAATTTTATAAAAAATTTTACCAAAAACGGAAGCTGTTTTGGTATGTTTCCTTCCTTCCTATTGTAAAAATTATTTCGCATTTT
>NC_051846.1:9440162-9458131 GCF_002237135.1 Teleopsis dalmanni
TCAGACAGTTCGTTTACGGCAGCTGTTGAAACCAGTTCACCTCAGTAGTGCGTTGCGAAAAAAACAATGGAAAAAAATATTGGACAAAGAGTTTGCATCAAATTTTGTGTTTCGAACGAAATTTCGTGTGCAGAATCGTTGCGAATGCTACAAAAGGCTTATGGGGAATCAGTTTTATCGAAAACTCAAGTTTATGAGTGGTACAAAGCCTTTCAGGACGGTCGTACGACCGTCGAAGACATTTCGCAACGCACTACTGAGGGGAACTGGTTTCAACAGCTGCCGTAAACGAACTGTCTGACAGATCGCGCTCATTTTTGGCATAGTAATTAAGGACAGTGCTGCCAAACTACATAAACTTAAAATATCGAAAAATATACAGCGCGCGAATTTTAAATGAGAATTTCCGAAAACTTTTCAGTCTTAATGTACAATAGATCACCTGAGTGGCGGTCAGGTGGCCGTACATAATAATATTAATCATTTTAATTCAAGTAAAAGAAGAAGTATAGTCTCAAATTTACTGTTTCTTATCCTATGAAAGTAACTTCATAAAAATATGTGATGCAGTGATATCAATGAGTTGTTGATAGTTGAATAATAGTATTCACTGACTATCTTCTTAATGTTAGTGTTACGGATTTGGTTGGCACACTGTTTTGACTTAGTAATGTTATTTTCTAAAAGTAGTAAAAAATAACTTGGCACAAACGAAGTGTGAACAACTCGATTTTATTTGGATAAAATGAAATGAAACGAATGCTAACAAATGCATACGACTATGAATGACGGCTGTTAAAATCTTGAATGCGATGATTGAGCATATCACTTTCAATGAACAAAGCATTAAGAAAGTCCATAAAGTTCTTCAAAAAACTTTCAGGTATTTGCGGGATTCATCAAATAAAAATCTGAAATATCAAAAAGAACAGGTCATGACATTTGGAACGAAGATTTGACCACACGAAAATGTTATGCTCGTATTTTTTTCTACAGTTTGACTGACGATGAGAAATATTAAACCGTTCAGTAATATATTGATATGCTGAAACTATTCCAAATGAGTTCTGTTAAAGTCAAATACATCAGCCATTGTAACTGGTGATAACATGCAGCATTACCAAAAGAGGCAGGAATCAAAACATCAGAGTGCGGCTGGAAGTCACCAGAAAAACCAAAAAACAGAACTCTAATGAAATTTTCGTTGTCTTGAAAGAAGATTATTTCTTTCAATACAGTTTTTGTTTTTTTTTTTGAGGCAAGTTTTAATCGATCTGTGACAAACCAAGCATACATTATTTACTAGATATGATATATATTCAGTACTAACAAATTAATAGAATGTTAAGAGTAAATATGTATACCTTCGGAAAGTAAAATTTATATATATAGAAATCTTAGCAAAAAATAAAAAACTTATTATTTCTTCACAATACTAAATAAAATTCTTTTCTCTTTCATTATTCCAGAAGAAACGCATCCGAAATTTATCTTTGGACTTAATCAAGCACTGACACGCATTATAGTCTAATAGCAATATGAATTTTGAGCAGATAGATTTATTAACACCAAATGAAGCGGAACATTTATTCTATACCACCAATCTTGGTATAAATATCAGGCGTAGACACTATGAGCAACTGGCAGACGAGTTGGTGTTTGTGATGACACCAGCTGTTGAGCCGGAACTTTTTGAAGCCTATATTTATTATCGCAGTAATGGTTCTGTAGCCTTTCTGGACAAATTCTGTTGTCGTTCCGCCGATATAAAATTGTTCTATAAGGTAAGAGGATTCAGTAGTTCATTAGGTGTTGAGGTGAATCGTCGGTGCTCAGCAGAAACAGCTCTTATCTTGGCAATGCATCTATAAGTCTGAAATACATAGAAGAAGAAAGGATGTAGTGCTACTTGTAGCATGCTGTGGTATCAATCTGATTATAGAATTTTTGGAATTCATGATTATAATTTGAGGTTGAAATTATTTTTACAGTATGTAAGAAATTGATAAAATGAAAAATCTAAAAATTAGTGCCTAAAAATCCAAAAAATTTGTAAAATCTTGTGAGACTAAAACTTATTTTTGTATATTCAAAGTCCATTTATTTTTTATATACTTGCCTATGTAATGCTAATAAATTTGTAGTTGCATATAAGA
Organism: Teleopsis dalmanni; assembly: GCF_002237135.1. NCBI lineage: Eukaryota > Metazoa > Arthropoda > Insecta > Diptera > Diopsidae > Teleopsis > Teleopsis dalmanni. The sequence goes on from NC_051846.1 coordinate 9,442,319, forward strand.
AACTATTTCTGGTGTTTTAAATCATTTCTGTATGTTTTAATTACCCATTACCGAAATTCTAGAAATTGTCATATCACAAAAGCTCACATGTATTGGTAGCGCCGATGAAATTTTGATTTTAAAATATATATATAATTAAATAATTTAAGTATTTTACAGCTAGTTTACGATTTCGTTCTAATATAACACAGTAAGTGAATTTGTTAATGAAATTTCACAATAAATTAACAAAACTCTAAGTTCGAACATAAAATGTACGGTTATGCCTCATTTAGTTAACACTGACTCTGAACTTCAATTTCGGCGGGGCGCGAGTTCAACCCTTGATATTTGTAGTCTCAAACAATTATTAACGAATATTAAAACATAAGAAATAATTCCAAAACCACTGAGAATGGATATTTTGTAATACTTGAAGATCAGTTTCTAGAAGATGTGAGAAAGACATATTAGACAATAAAAGTTAAGTAATAGGACAAATGAAGCAGGCAAATTATGATGTCTAGGGGCAAGGAGACAATTTGACTAACCACAACAAATTTTAAAGGCTAAGACTTTTGAATAAAAAAAAAAGGTTGGAAGATCAAACGCGATGAAGATATTTTGATGAATAAAAGAGAAAAGTACATAACTTCGATTTTTAAGGTACATCAATTTTTTAATTGTCAATATCATAAATATCATTTATATTGATTTATGTTTTATTATATGAAAAAATATGATATAAATAGTCTTATTTTATATAAAGATTAGTTTAAAACATAATATGTCACCGCTAATATATTTGAAACACTACATACATTAGTAAAAATGAGTTGAGTCCTTTAAGTTTAAAGTGATTGCTTGGGCGAATCCATTTTCCGCTGTCTGCTTTCTGGTTCCTTATATTTTTTTCTTTCTTCAAAACAAATTGAAATGAAATTTTTTAACGCCAAGTTTAATGTTTCTAGGTTTCTTTTGTCCTGTTGGTCCTTGCTGGTCTTGGTCTGTGAATTCTACTCTCAACTTTTGCTAAATCATTGTCATTATCCAATTTTAATTTTCTGGACAGTTGTACATGAAAATTCTTAAGGAAAAATTAAAATAAAAAAAAAAACGCTAAGAATGTATAAAAGTCGTTGAATCAAAGAAAGAAAATTTAATTTGTATCTTTTGGTCACCAATTTCCGACGCAATCCTTTTTTAATTGCGGTAATTTTGAACACTTTTAACTCTGTAACTTGTCTAATTTAATACCAATTTCTTTCCATTCTCCTTCTCTGCTTCTTGAAAACTTCAGAGGAAATTCGTCTAATTTTTATTTTAATTTGGATGAAAACTTTTTTCGTTATATGCAGTAGAGGGAAATGAAAGGGAATAAGTGCAAGTTGAAAATTTCTTTAGTTTGTTGATTTTATATTGGTTGCAGTAAAAGTAGAAGAATAGCTATTTTAAATTTTCTATTTGAAAGGAATATTATCTCTGATATTAAAAGTGCGGTTATTAAGCGATATGTCATTTAAAACACATAGTTCAGTGTCATATGGAAACATTAAGGACTCGTTTATGGAATCAATTATGACCATATGTCTTACCTCATCGAAAGTTGAGTAGAGATCATACAATCAGATCAATAATTATATACAACTTCAAAAAAAAAATTAAGGAAAATATAATGAGTATATAAAAATAAGTGTAGAAGGACAGCATTTGCAAAAAAATAAATCTCTTTCTTATTCTTTGATCTACAATTGCTAGAGTAATACTCTTTATATTATATTAAGATATCAGTATCATTCAATATATTCTCCAGATTAATCTTCTAATGTATATTTTTTTCCTCTAATAAAAATCGAATTGTTTTATATTGTACTTTGAGTCCATTCCTGCAATAAATAATAATACTTATAACTTAAAGAGTATGCATAATATTTGATATATAATTTGCAGACTCTATTTAAGAAAATTATATTTAAATATTTATATGAAAATATAATTCTAAACTGTCCATTTTTAAACTGATATCATGATCTTACTTCTGATTTCTTTTAATTCAAGATATTACTCTTTGATTTGGTTCTATATACATAGAATGTCCAACACCCTCAATTCTAAACTCTTTTTGTCTTCATAAAGTTTAATATTTCCCCTTATTCAACTTCACAATCGTAAATGTTCTGGTTCAGAATGAGTATTTTACAGATAACTAAAATAAAGCACAATCTTACATTTATAGCACCGTCACCGCTTTACCAGACACTACTGAACTTTTGTATAAGCTAGATCAAAGTTTCTCAAGGTAGAGTGTACGTTCCACAGAGAATAATTTATTTGTTAATATTGGTGATACAAGATTACACGTAAACTCACATTGTTAAAAATTTGGTACAACTGACCCAGATATATCTTCATTCATGATCTTGCAATAATACAGAAGTGCACAAGCATATCAAGAGAAGCGATGAATGCAGTTCATCTTTAGTCGTTCAAAATACGTTAGATATTTGACTGATCGGTTCACCTTGGAATTTCTTTAAATCTTATAAGTTCATGCGCACTACAAAAGTGTCGGGAAACACTGACTTTGATTATTTAGTTTTCTAAATATTCAGCATATTGATCTCTACTGTGTTATATTTTCTGTAGATATATCAATTACATAATGGATTTGCTGACAAGTTACTGGCGTTAAAAGAACTATTTTAGGAGATTGACTGCATTCATTTTAATGTCTAATACCGCAGCTGAGCAGAAATCTAAGAAAGTATTTTGCATTCATCTAGTTATTGTCTAGTACATAATATGAGTAGATTAAACATACCAGGGAGTTATTTTGTAAAGGATTATAGTCAGTTATAAAACTTTCCTCCAAAAAAACAGTTTCGACTTTATTATGCATTTTAATTGATTTTTGAACCTTTAGCAACATGGCCAACTTAGTCTGGCAGGTCTAAGTAGATCCTGCAGGATAATATTAATAACCTAGTTTAAGCGGTCCTCATTTTAGCATACCGGTTATCGGTTTCATTAAAGAATTTAACAATGTCTTTGTCAAAACTAATGAAGCGATTATATATGAAAGTGTAGGGTTTTTGTTGATGTCCGCAATACCAAACATATCTGTCTACCTAGTCTAACTTTAATACTGACTATTTTCAATATAAGCATGATGTACTTGTTTTCACTTTTTGTATTTTATTTTATTACTTTTTCATTGAAGTAGAAAAGTTTTAGGTCGCAATTATCAGGCTCGATACACATGAATACTTTTTGAGCACAAAAGCGGTGCGGGAGAAATGTCATTTAAATAATTAGAAATTTTTTTTTATTTGCCAAAAATAAGAAAAGCATCCAAAACTTTTCAGAAATGAAAAAATTGGCTACTTAAATATTCATAAGTGTTTGTTAATAATATGAAACGAATAAAAAGTTTCTCGACAACTACAAAGCGACGATTGGCACTTTACCCTCTTTAAAGTTTGTCAACAGACACCAGAAATTCACTTGTCAAACTCTCATTAAATATTTAAAAAGAAAATAAACATTTCAGCAAAAACATCTGCACAAATGCTGGAAATCAATTATGCCAAAACAACGATTTGTTACGGGGGAAGGAAGCAATGCTATGAATGTGGATGCGAATGCGAATGCGAATAGGTACACATATTTTCCAAATGGAAGAGCTTATTACTCCCACACCTAGCAGCAATCTGTGACTGATATAGTAGCATTATAATTTCTAAGTGGTTTCAACTTATTTTTTTATCCTGCAAGCACAAGTGAGGGGGCGGGAAGTGAAACGTACGTATAATTTTTGATAATTTTTTACTTTGGAGTGACTTTCTTTTTCATTTCTTTTGTTAAAAGTTTTTTAATTGAACATTGAAAGAACGCAATTTTCGTAATGAGCAGAGTTCCGAACTGAAGGGAAAGTGATATGCTGTGGAACGTTTGAAGCTGGAGTGGCATGCAACTCATGAAACATAGCTCGGCGGGGGAGAAACGCTTGGGTAGAGTATGAATTTATTTTCATTTGCAAAATTTTTGTCGCATTTTAAACAAAAGAATTATTTTGAGATACTTGCTTTGATTCGAGACAATGAATTATGAAAATTGTTTACACATTGGCTGCAGCTGAAATTCTAGGACTTCAAATAAAAATTGCTAATAAAGATACTTTAAATTCATAAAACTCCTTGTGTTTATAAAGTTAGCGAAAGTATGATTATACTTTTCTTCAGGGTAATGGTAAATTTTTTATTTTAGTGATAGATGAAAAAAAAAGTTTACAAAGTGACGTTAATATGATTGTAACAGTTGGCATGTGAATTAAAATAATGAATTAAATTTTGACTTTCGATTTAATTACCAGAAGAGCTTAATTCTAAGGAGTTACACGCTTTAAGAATAGCATAATTTTAGATAGTTTTTAAATATATTCCCGACTGACATCTGCTACTACTACTACTGGCCTCCTTAAACGACTTCTATTTAACTGCTTAACCGACTAAAATCTGACTGCTGACTTAACTACTGGTACTGCTTGACTACTTGACTGCTTGACAGACTGTCACTTGACTGCTTAACCGGCTTACATGTATATATATTATATATGTATATATAATGTATTCAGTGCAAACTAAGATAACAGTAGACGTAAATTTCAATAGATATACTTCAAATATCTAATGCTGACTTCCTACATTGACATCAATTCGTCTAGGTACTAAGCAGCTTCGTTGATCGCAAATATCTTGGAAAAGGAAGATTCAAAAGAAAAAAGAGTTAAGTATTGTTTTAGTACTAATAGACTTTATTTTAAAGAAGTATGAATAAATTATAAATCCTTGTACTGCATACTTAGACCTTCAATCGTCACTTGCAAATAGTGCAACAAGTTATGTTGAATGTCTGGAAATAAGTGGGAAACTAATACAGAGGTCCGTAAAGCAGTACGGATGAAATGGTAAGGATCGATAAGTACATTTTGAGTATAGTTTATTCTGCTGTTAAGAATACGATGTGGATAATATATATACAAGTATATATATGCAGTTAAGAAATGTTGTGGATAATTTTTAACTGTGTCTTTAAAAAAACGGCTGATTACATGGCAGTTACAATTGTTCTATTGTTCCTACTTGAGAACCTAAGGGTTATGAAGCATACTAGAGGTATTTGTGATTCAAATATACTTGCTGTAGTTAGATTTACAAAGTTCCAGTTTCATTCTTGAATATATGTTGAATGCCATAATCTGTGAAAATAATCTATCATTTGGAATATCAGAGAAACTTTGGAGCACTACTTACTATAAATACTACAACTTGAGTATAATGACTTCTATTTTTATATAAAGCGTTTGAATAACACATTAAAAGTAAGGATGAATTTAAAATGGGAACAAATAAACCAAACTATCTAAAATTCTAAAAGTTCTGTTTTGTACTTATGTCTAACGCTTTACTGGTTCCACATTAAAGTATTCTGTTAGATTGGGCCTGTCTTTCAGTATATTATTTATGAAGAAAATGAAATAGGTATATTTCATTTCTTTTGTCGGTGTTGACGTCACTTTTATAAGATATTTCCATATCATTTTTAAAGATGTCAGTAACTCATAACTGGCTCTGCTCACATAGTTTTCAGCTTTCCAAATTTAATACAGTAAAAAATCATCGAGAGTGAAGTAAAAATAGCGAGATGAAAAGGATGACAGAGAAAAAAAGGAGTGACAACGTTTGACAATATCTGATAGATATGAATGTCATCAACTGGAAGATAAAGGTCAAAAATAGAGAAGAATACAGGAATGTTGTAAAAAATGCTTTGATTCTACATGGACTGTATAACTATGGATGATTATGATGGATATAGTAAAAAAAGCATTACTTTTAATTCTTAAAAGGGTTTGAATGCATATGAAGTTTTGTAGTCAGGATTATTCTAAGAGAGGGATCTTTTTGCTCTTCTTCTGCTCTTCTTTACGATTGCTCACTATGGAAGTATATTTGGTATTCTTTTTGGTTTTTGTATCACGTAGTAAATTCCTTACAAAATGCCGAGTCTACATTCATAGGATTACGAATTAGGCTCATTAAGTATATTAAAAAGGTATTCTATATTAATTAGGTTTATTAAAAATCCTTTATGAAAATAATAGAAGTAATTCGCAACTGTCATTTTAAGAATAACAAAAAGTGTGTAGTCTTCATTAAAAGGATTATATTCGTTCTTGTTGATTCGTTATAGTCTTTGTTAAGATTGGTAAGTAACGCTTGATCGTTATAGCTGACGAATGACTCAAGGATGTAGACCTGGTAGTTACTGGTCGCTACTGGTAGTTTCTAGAAATTAATTTGTAAATTACTTAAAAGAAAGAATTATTGTATGCAAACTAAACAATTTTATTAAATTATTTACAATCTTATAATTTTTGTCTCACATTTAAATATCTTAACAATTACTCAAAAACAACAACATTAAGATTAGTTACAAAGTAGCTTAATAATATCACATTTTAAGTGTTTTATACTAAATTGTTTACAGTGTATACATTAAATATAACTAGATACGATATTTGTTTGTTTAAATCTCAAATATCAAATAGCATTGACATCAATGGCAGATATATGTTACTTACAGATACAAAATGCCTTCCAATGCCTTCATTAATAATCAAAAATGTATTTCTTGTCTTTTAAGAATATATTTTTTTACAGTGTACTGCTAGCTTTGTATTACTTCGTATTAAAATATATATTATATTTGTGCTTTTCTTGAGGTAACTTTATATTTAAATTTAATTTTTTTTAGCATTCCCTATAATACTTCTTTCTTATTCGTTTTCCATGTTTTTAGCGCGTAAATATTTTAAGAGCATTTGCAGTGAATCATAAGTATCAAAATCATCCAAATTTCGACGTGAAGACGTCATATTTGTGGGTCTCGGCATTGCTAATGGTACAGGCAGTAGTTCAGGCATAACCGAGTGATGTGTGATGAGGGTTTTCAGTGACGTAAACTCTTTACGGAAACCCTTTGTTATAAATGTTATTTATTATTAAAATTTAAAATTATATTTTTTGATATTGCTAAACTTACTTTTATTTTATAACCTCGAGTTGTGCGTAAAATGATATAATTGGCCACCTTAGGTCCAGGTGGGGAAGGTACACGCAGTGTTAACGCATAACAGCCTGGCTTTGATGTACTTTTGCGCACTAAAAAAGCGCCTGGACTCTTACTTGAAAGTACTTCTTCTGCTATATCACGTGAGATACCCGCTTGAAACCAGGAAGCATCTTTAAGATCTGTATCTTCTTCCTCTGCGCCGCTCGTATATGTTGTGGAACTTGTTGAAACATTATTTTTCGTGTTAACTGCTGCATTCATACGCAAACGGTTTGCAAATATTTTTGGACTTGAATTTGCTGTGGTGAAAATGGAGTTTAGTTGCTAGTTTAAGGAATTCAAGAAGTAAGAAATTATTGGTGCTTACCACTGCTCGTTTCACGTAGGTAACGTTTTTTTAAGTTGAACTCACTGTTGTCATTGAGATTTAACGTGTCTAGCATGGGTATAGCAGTCAGTGACTGTCGACAGGAGTCACCAAATTTGCTTGCTATGAACTTCTCTGGTTCAAAGGCTTCTTCGTTGATGTAACCATTTGAGTAGACTTGATTACTTGCAGCCTGACTTTGTTTTATTGTGGAATTTGTAGTGCTCGTCGTGCAATTCGTTGATGGGGTTATGTTATTTACAAGTGGACGAGATTCTTCATTTGTGCGTAGTAGACCCATTGTGAGACGTTTCACCTGTAAAGAGAGTTGCATATTATAAATGTTTCTTAAGTGGATTTTTCAATTTAACAATTTATTAAAGGCATATAAAAGGACTCTTTAGTTTAAAATTGGACTTGAATTGACTTAGAACCTTGTACAAGTATACATGTTAACTTAAGACTTCTTAAACTACTTTTAACATTTTTGCACTTAAAGTTCAGGGTACTGATACTAAAAGAACGAACAAATATTTACGCAAATCCAGATAATCCAAAAAGTGCACTTTATATAACTTTTAAAGGCAAAACATCTTGGAGCGTGCAAAGTAAAAACGTAGAAAATCCTCGATTTAAGCATCAAATTTAAACACCTTTCTGCTAGCTTAACTAAGGACACCAATGCATTTTTTTCTATTGCAATCGCAAAATCGCAATTGTATACGTTGCTTCTACTAAACGCCCACTAACGGAGTCAGACGTTTGCGGCAAATAAATTTCCTGTACCAAGAATTTATTACCAAAAACCACAGAAAACAGAGTACAAAGATTATACAAAAACAGTACAAAAAAAAAAGATATAAAAGCATAACGTTAAGTTTTTACATGAATGCGACACTACCTGCTACTGGAAGCTGCATTCAGAAAGGAGCTTACTTTCTTTCCAATTCGTGTGCGGTTTAGTTACAGTTTAACGGAAATGGCTGCTACTGCCGCATACCGGCAGCCGGTATAAGTAAGGAGACGGGTGCTTAGTATTAATGCAACGAGTCTGTTACTTGTAGTTTCTTTAAGTGGCAAAAGATAAATGCAGTAAAATAGCAGTAAGAAACAGGAGCCGGCACTGTATGTTGCCTGCATATTCGGCGTGAATTTTTAAAGTAACTTAAAAAGGAATGAAACTCATTTCCGCGGTTGAGTAATAATTCAGCAGCATTTGGTCCAAGTTGCTAGTAAACCGGCAAAGTTTTTGCAGAAGAAAAAATTTCAACAGACTTGAGGGTCAGTGGCTTTGAACTAATGCAATACAAATAAAAATGAAAAAAAGTTGTGAATTTTAGGCTGAGCTAAAATAAACTGTAGCCAAGCACTTGAAAAGCACAGAAATGAGAGTCAAGTTCGTATCCTGTCAGCAAAAAATACGAATATCAGCACAACATCCCGTGGCATTGACAATGAAGTTTATTGCAGACGAATTCATTAAAATGGATTTACTCCGTAAATAAAAAAAGGAAAGAGCTTCCGCATCAATTTTTTATCTTGTATTTCGTTGACTTTCATTAATTTTTTCTATTTTGATTATTTTTATGATTTTTTAGAATTTTACGGTTTTACAATTTTGATGACTTTTTGGATATCTACTATATCTGCAAAAAATTTATTATTTTATTGTGTTCAAATGAAAATTTAGTAAATACCTTGCATACTTTCAGGCGTCAAAAGTGTTTATTTACTTTCAACGTAGCGCTGCAGTGACAAGTGAAGTACATAAAAATAGCGGACTGAGTTGGTAGTTGAAGAAATGTTGTCTGTTATTATTTGAATTTACTTCGGTGTTTATTTTAATTTCGGAGTGACTGAAATTCATTGACTGAAAATAGTGGATAAGTGCTTTTGTCGGATGAAATTGTAAATTTTAAATGAAATCTGATGTTGATTTTCCTTTAAGTGTTGTACATTCTAATTCTTTGTGGCAATATTTTTTAAGCTAAGTTGAAGTTTGTACTAATCGGTATTTAACAGTAGAAATATTAGTCTTATAAGTTTTCAATAGATTAAATGTGGGTTAGATTGTGTTAAATTGCAGTGCTTGTTATCAAGATGGTATCGCAGAGATCTTCGAACTTATAATGTACTAGTTAGAGACGTAATTGATAGCATTGCAGTCCATTAAAAAACCACATATGCAACATGTCTACGGGTTTGTTAATTAAGAAGAGGCTCTCACTCTAATCACTGACTTATTTCTATTTCTGGTTATCTTTTTGGTAAGTAGAAAATATTTTCTTTCGTTTGTGTAGTTCAGGAATTGTTGGAGTTTCTTGTTTAGCTATATCCTTCCAATTGTTTAGTGTCTTGCTAAGCTTTATTATATAGATTAGACGGCTTTCTGTTTGCACAATATTTTATACATAATAAAATGGAGTTCTTCAACCGCACAGTTTCTTTAGTTTCAGGCATAAAAATTTTCCGCAGTTGTCTTTTGAAGATGTGTTGTTCAATATAGTGAAATCTGGTCAGTTTTTTTTGTGATAAGGTTGCAGATAATTATTGTCAAGTTACAGGTATTATGTTACTTACAAAAAAAGTGCCAAATAATTTGGAACTTGAACATTGAAAGTTTGTGTAGCCTGGACCACTTGTGGAAAAACACAAATAGTGTTCGTTTCTAATTTGTCAGTCATGAGTTTTAAGCCTGACACTTGTGGTCGAACAAATTATATATGAACTATAAACTAATAAAATAAAAATTCGAATATTTTTTAAAATCACTGGTGATGAGTACCTGGCAATACTCGCAACAGCGCTGGTCAGCCAAATTTTAATAAATTAATCAAATTTTTGTTGTTGCCTCTTTATTATTGTTCGAAATCTTAAAATATTTACTATCTGGTAAAAATTATAAAGTATGTGTTGAAAGAATATAATGAGTACAAGAGTATTTGGTGTGGGAAGAAGGACTTGAGATATTTCTAGCTGGAATATTTATATATAATAAATGAATCTTGAACTTTATAAATACGAATTTTGTGGATATGAATGTCGCCTTAAATACTACAGCAAAAAAAACTGAAAATTTCCACCAGTATAAAATATCCTTCTGCATGGGATATCAACGGTACTAGCAATCATCGATTGCAGGATTATAACTTGTTAAAAACTAATTATTTTTTACGAATTTTTACCTATAAATGAAAAGGACTCGGGTTGTCTTAGATATGCACGCATCTGTCATTTAAGCAGAAGTGATAAAAATCTTGAAAGCCGTGAAATGAATTTTTAATTGAAATGGAAAGGGAGAATTATCGTAATTCTACGTAACAAGCAAGATGCGTTTAAAGCTCAAGTGATATAACCTGCCAAATACTACTTTCGATTATATGTCGCTGATAACAGCTAATATGTTCACATGCTATGAAAGAAGTTGATATCATGGATCATTTTCCATGCTTCTGTAGTGTTTACTCAAGACTCAGACTAAAGTACTAGAGTTCGATGTCATAGATAGCTTAATATTATATCCTAACCTCTTTCAAACATTTTCTACTTTCTTAAAAAAAGCCAAAAATAATGAAATTTGTTAAGCTTCGTAATATAATGCACCTTCACAGTCTAACAAAGTATTATTCTTTCATAGTATTGGACCTTCACAGTCTAACAGGCTATGTTCTTTCTACTCATTTTCAAGAATGGTTTCAGTGAGTTAAGATTTCACATGGTGCCTTTCCACCTACTGACAAGAAAAAAACAGTTTCAATTGGTATGATCTTTAATACATAATCTTAAAACTATCAGTCTATCTAATCTTAGTTTATAAGGATATTATAAATTTAAGCACTTCGCAATTGTTTATTCTGATATTTGTGTACTGAATATCAGTCAACAGAAACCTTTTTAATACGAATTATATTCATTTAGTCAACCATAACTAAATTTGTGAATATATATTGGCTTATGTACTTAGACACATTTATACGTACATATTTTCTTATATATATACGTACATATACATATAAATATTGTGTGATGAAATGGTTTTAAAAAAGTTTTAAATCAATTTTTAAATAAAAATTATTTTAAAATATGTCAACGATTTTTTGTTGACAACGAATGCCCTTTAAAAAGTTTGTGATTTAATGAAACCATTAACCAAAATATTTACAAAATAAATATAAATTTAATAACAAAAATGTAGTAAATAAAAGGACTTTTATATTTTTATGCATTTTTTCGACATACTCACAGCTCCCCTTTGCGTTTCATCGCTCAATACAAGTACGCAAAAAACAAGGCAATTTTTTATTTTTAATATAATTTTTTTTTGGATATTTTTTGGGTATCTCCAGTCAACTAAATTGTAGTAAATTTACTACAAAACATGTCCTGTTGGCATTATTTTTATTCTGTATGCAAAACAATTTATAATAATTTTCAAAATGTGGTACAACATTCTCAACAGCTGTGTCTGGCTATGAAAAATATTGGGTCCATTGGCAGCAACTAGCAAGCAAATGGGCCCTAGAAGATTGCTATGGTGGAAAATGAAAAGGAAAATAAATTTATGTAAATTTAATGAAGTCCTTGCCGGAAGCACTAAATGTTGCCTAAATATTTGGAATTTTTGAATTATGAAAACATCAAAAATATGCTAGCAAATTTTTGTCAGTTTGATGTGTTCCTAATGAACACACATAGCCACTTGCATTTAATGGCAAAGCATTTGCCTTTTAGAAGCCGGCACTTGGCTCTCCCATTCACGAAAATTGATTCTAAAAGTTGGTTGTCATTTAAAGCTCATTTCTAAATGGCAGCTCACGTACAATTGCAACCGAATCCGAAAACGTTCAAAAATGTTTTCATTTGAGCAACATGTCGCCGTCAATTTAATTGGATTTAGAACCTATCAATCCAAGTTTGTTGTGGGTATTTTTCTGGATTTTAGTTTCATTTGCAAATTCATTTCTCTGCTCTGGGAGTCGGTGATGGGAGTCCTAATCTAAACCCCGCACTTTGCAAAATTTATTCAAAATCCGTTCCTAAACAACTGTCGATCAAATGTCATCAATGCGTATGTTTCGTGTTTGACGTCCTGTGCTGCTATATGTTGTATGTTGCATTTGAATGTTGTTAATATTCATGGTAACTGATGCATATTATTGTGCCGTTTGATTTGGCGCATGGAGCACTACTTGAACTTATGCCGCCGAAGTTTGTTTGCTGTTAGTGATTTGCTTAGGAATTTTGCTTACTTTGCATTTTGCTGGCTTAGCAAACATTTGCTTGAAGTCAAAATCATGTTTAGTTTGTGGGTATCAAAGCTGAGAAGTGGTAAAAATGCGGGCCACGTATATGAAATTCACTTTGTGCAGAGTTGCCACTTATTCTGATTTTAATTACTGAATACTGATGTTGGTAACTACATTTTTACTTTTAAAATTAAATCAAAATCAATATCCATCTAAAACTTACACAAAATCCATAGAAATATATTCAGTGCTGTTTGATATATCTAAGTATACCATAAGTATCCTCGTTGTATAAGATATATTCTATGTCCGTCAAATCATATACAATATATCAAATATATGCTAAATTTACAAAGCATATTTACTTGTAAAGTAAATAGTTTTGAAATTGTGATTTATTTTAATTGGGTTTAAGTTTCCTATTGGAATATTGGAAAAAATATTTAAAGAAAACACTTTTAATCTTAAGAAATCTTAAGAAAAGTGAATACAGGATAATATTTACAAAGCGCCAGGTAACTGCACTAAAATAATAATAACAATTAAAAAAAAAATCGTATGAAAAAACTTTTCATTTTTCAATCTAAATAAAAATTCAAAAGAAAAGAGAATAGAAAATAATATTATATAAAGTAAGTTAGCTAACTGCACTATAACAACGGTGTATATGTTAAAAATAACTTAAGTAGAAATCACTATATAATTGATCAGAACCTTTGTTTTTGTCTTTGGCGCGCAGATATGTAGATCGTCGAAAAAATCTCCCTGTTGATATTTTGCACACTGATGACCTTCCCACTTAGCTTCTCCAAGCTCTTTCCCATAGTTCTCTCAATTTCCACGCTGTTTATTTCAATGAGATTTATTACGCTCTACACACAATTCCGTTGTACAATTAAATATAGTTACCAGCTTCATAGAATATACTTGTAAAGAGTCCTTAATATTTTGTGCATACACATCATCACCCATAAATAACGTATAATATTCCTCGTTCCCAGCATAGAAAAACTTTTTTTTTTTATTATATTTAAACAAAGTGTAGAGTTTAAATTAACAACAACTAGTCATATTGACTAACAGAGGTTTTTTAATTAATATTACAAGTAATGTTACTTATCTGAGGTGAGCATATAGATCTGAGCTAGTCATCTCACTGCCGGTTGAAATGCCTCAAAAGGTCATTTGATTTGAAGCGACATAAGCGTCTGTGTATAACATAGCAAAGTAACTCCGGAATAGTGCTTGTTCCTAAGACGTGGATTGAAGTCTTATGTAGTGGCTTTCGATGACTTCCACTAAAAAAAAACGCTGTAAGAGCATTTGAGGTGTTCAAAATGTTTCTTAAATAATATTTTGAAATTTTTTTATCATTCTGGCAACTCTGTTCACTTACATTTGTATGCCAAATCTGCATTTTTCTGTCTGTCTGCTTGTCTATTGCATACATGATTTCTCTTATGCATTTTACATATCTAAAATTGAATCTTCATTTCTTCGGCAAATTTACAAAAAAAAAAAACAAGAAACAACGGATATAGACTTTAGCGACTTTCCGCTGGCTGTAATTAAAAAAACGATGCAAAAGACAAAAACGACCCGGCTTACATCCAGACGTTACTCCAGTGGAGTTGTAGAGTAAAGGGCAAGAAGTGCTGTAACTTCTGGATGGAACTACGCAACCAAAACGAAATTTGTCTAGCAGCTCATAGCATAAATGTTTGGTGTCAATATTTTTTTTTACTAAATTAATTTGCGTATCGCTAAGAGGAATCGATACGTTGTCATATGATTTCAATGATGTCAGTAGCCAAACACAGAACATCAGCTAACGATGTGCATCGTTTATCATAAACGAACAGGCATGTAACTCCATTACAGCAGCGACAACAGCAAGAACAGCAATAACAGCGACACAAGCAACAGCAACGACCACGACTATAAGAGTGAAATACGTGCCGGCATGTTGCTGACATTAAAGCCAAAGCAGCAGTGTCTACTCCTCTGTTGGATCACAGCAGCAGGCAGCAAAGCAATACACCACATATTGAATTTCTTAGCATGTGACAGCGTACATGCTTTAGAGCGTATATGCTTGTGTGTTTGTGTTGATTTAACGTAACTGAATGTGAGCGTAAGTGTGTGTGTGTGTGTGCAAGTTTATTGCAAGTTGAAAATTTTGTTTGTGCCTTTGTCTGTGTTTTCGCCTGATAAGGGATTCCGTTTTGTTTACTCGTTTGTTTTAGTTTATATTAAAATTGATTTATTGACAAAACATACTAAAGCAACAACACCAACACTGACAACAACAACAACAAAGTGAAAGCAGTTTTATCGGCAAAGAATATCAAAATGTTAACCCGTTGCTTACCTCCGCACAAGCGTTGCTCTTTTGTTTCCTACGACTTTGGCACGCATTTTCTTTACGCTTTGCTATTTGCTTAGAAAAATGTTATTTAATTTTTACTTTCCTTTTTTTGTTTTGTGGTTTAAGTTGCCGGAAATGGATTGCAACGCAATAACGGAAACTATGGCAAAATTTATGGCAGCCATTAAGGAACTGATTGCGTTCCTGTCCGTATTGAGTTCCTCTTTTTAGTAATTTTTTTTGTATGTATTTATATATATTTTTGTCTTAACTGTGCCTTATTCCTTTTATTTGTTGTCATTTGCTGAATGTGTTTTCACTTTGCTGTGTAATAATTTAGAAAAAAAATATTTTTGTTTTTGTTTTTTTTTTGTTTCATTTCGTTAAGTTTTTGTGTAAACAATTTTTTTGTTTTTATTTTTGGCAGTTTAAATGCAGCAGTGATCAGTGGTGACATGCAGGTATGTTCTAGTGTGTGTGCCAGGGTTGGCATATCGAGTTTAACCCGTGCGTGTGCTTTATTGATACCCAAAATGTGCCGTCATTTGTTATGAAGGCAGGCAGCATAAATATTATACAAATATGCTAATATCGACACTCATACGCCCCGTTGTGGCTGACGTGAGTGAAAGTGCTTCCATTTGCCTTCTGACTGCAGTTGACATTTTGTCAATTTATGGCAGTAGCAGATTAGTAAGTAATAAATAATAATATTTTTT
>NC_051846.1:9458231-9543767 GCF_002237135.1 Teleopsis dalmanni
ATTGTCTTTGTGTTTTAATTTAAGATTGAAATTTCTCAGTTTACTTTATATATTTATATCAATTGCTTGTTCAGCAGTTGCTTAGGGGCTGCCCTATTGTAACATATAAATAAAGAAGTACTTCCGTTAGTTAACATCAGAAGTACTTCTTATAAAACCATATTTGTTTTTTACCATATTTGTTATGATTGGGGAACCACTCTAAATCCATGCGGGAATAAGAATAGTCATAACAAGAGTCCTCTTGATATCTATCTATCTCGTAAGTAGATAGTGGTACGATATCTATATTGGATATAGATAATTGGATATAGATAATAGTGGAGTACGCTTATTACCATCTCAAAAAGATGCGTCTGTCTAAAGGAAAAGGCTCAGAGGACATCTTTTACCCCTCTCATAATAGGTTGTCCTGAACAAACGATATTTTAGTTTTAATTCGACGGCTCACTTGCTCTATGATAATCCGTCTTTGAGCTGGTCCAAAAGAAAATAAGTGTACTGAGATTTTCGATATCCTTCTGGTATGAGGATGTCTTCAACAGCTATTGTTGTGGCTTTAATTAGAAGTACGGAGTGTTGTCTGTTCGATTCTTCAATGCTACAGTAAGAGTGATAAACTCTACATTCTTTTCTTCTGCACTTCTACTTACACAGTCTACTATTGTATGTTTACGTAAAACAATTATTATAGATAATTTATTCTTCACAGTTTTAAAGAATGCAACTTCTTTCCAAATATTTTCCAATCAAAAAAATATATTGTTTTTGAAATTTCGGAATTATGAGGTTATTTATACATCATTTTCCATTTATTTTTTATTGCCAATATTACAGCAAACAAAAATTATTAACTATATCAAAATTTATTTATTTTTCAATTTGCATAAATAAATTTGGAAACAAGGTCCCAGTTTAAGCAAACAAATTTGTAGCTATGAAATAAAGTTAAATTACTGCAAATCAATTTCTTAAGGAATTTACAAACCAAATATGGAAGCCGCAACGAAAATGTTACTCAAGTATTTCCCCTTCCGGATTTCTGGTACTTTCAACAGTACAGTATGGAAGTATATAGGAAATACATAGCGTGTAAGATAATGTCTGCAAGTGTAGGCAGGATGGTTAACAAATGAAACATACCGTCAACATAGGTCGGAGGAAAATTATCAAAAATTTAAAAAGGAGGTAGACTATATTGGTGCATTTGAAGTATAAGTGACAAACACTTTATGGTAGATACTTTGACGACAGTACTTTGACGAAGAGCAATAAAAAAGTCTGCTCATTCCATTCCAAAAAGCGCATAAAGAACTTTGTTGGTTAACCTGTCGAAGTTAATCAACCAAACTAGGCGAAAAGTTTGAGGGAATATCAAAGGATAATTACCGCCATGAACGAAAATAAACCGTTTCAGGTTACTTTGCTGTGTTAATGCGAGAGCGTAAAATTTATGGACGAAAAGTGAGTTAATGAATTTTTAATCAAGCATAGGTTGAAGTGGTGAACGCTAAAAAGGGCTACAAAGAAATAACTTCTTGCATAGTTTCAGGCGCCGCTTTTGCTGCTTGCGCTTAGAACACAAAATGAACTCAAATTTTTCTTTTAAATATCTTGAAGGTTCATTAAAATGAAAATATATGAAAAGCATCTTACCAATAGCGGTATAGAAAGTATATGATGAATTATTTAGAAAAGTTTTTCTTTTTTGTAAAATGCTTTAATAAATGTCAATTTTGTTTATTTTTCATGAAATTGTGTGTTCAACCAAAATTTTTTTATTTTTTTTGTTTTTATTAATTTTATTTATTTTTTAGTCTTTGTTATAATCCCTAAGAGCAGCGTTATTTCTTAATAATTTCAACCTATAAAATTGCAAATTTTGTTATTAAAAATGTCAACGTTAAGACGAATGAGTAATTGTTTTTCTTTTTGCATAAATATTTGCATAAATGTTCCCTAAATCATATATGCAAAAAATAATAATAAAAAAATGTAAATAAAGCAAATTCATTTTGTGCCAAAATTTATCATTTTTATTGCTTATTACGTACTTAATTTGCAAACGAAATATGAAAACAAAACACATACTTTAAATTCTCATTAAATTTTTATAAGCAATTTATGACAGACAACAGCAAAATAAATTAAAATAAGACTTGCAAATTTTTTTTGTTTCGAAAGACTAAGCAGAGACAACAGACACGGGGCATAAAATCACATAAAGCCAACGCTTCATACGTAAGGTTTTCAGCTAAGAAAGTAAAATGAAAATCTGTTTATAAAAAAAGGAACGAAACGAATGAAAATTAAATGAAACCGAATTGCCGACTCGGTAATATGAAATGTCAAACCCGGTTTGGTTGCATTAACCAGAAAAAAAAAAATGAATGAAATTAAATACACACACACACACACACACATGTGCAAGAACAACAATAACAACAACGTAGTAACACACTTGCATGTTTAAACTGACAGCAAAGCAAAATATTAACAACGAAATCGCTTATACGCGCGTTTACTCACTTCTTTCAAATTTATAGCAGCAACAAACAAACAACAATAACAACAACTATAGCAGCAATAGCAGCAATAGCAGCAGTGGCAGCAACAACAATTTATGGTTAAAAAAATAAAATCAGTAACAACAACAAACCGGAAAAAACAAACACAAAAAACAACGAAAAACACTTTTACTTGCAAACATTTACCGCTTCAGGACACAACAACGGCGTATACGTAATCACAATATTTGCCTGCTTTCTTTTATTTTGGTTTCTGTTGCTGTTGTTGTTGTTGTTGTCTCCACAACGTGCCATTACGAAGAAAGAGTGAATAATGTTTGCCTCACACGACAAATAATTATTTTCGTACTCAAGCACAGCAGAAAATAGCGCTGATACATTTTATAGGGCAGCGAAAATGTACAAATGCAATGGCAAGAACGTACCTACACCAGCCAGCGAAGCTCAGCTCGCTTTTGCTGTCAAGGAACACACCGAAAAACAGAATGGCACGCCATTCATTTGCGGCATGTACCGTGCAAAGTATACGGCAACATACACAGCAAGCAGCAACGTCGCTATTAAATTTCGCAAAATGGCTTTGCTTTCTTATTATTCTTCTTCTTATTGTTCTTATTGTTGTTGTTATTGTTATGTTCAGTTTTTTTTTAGTATTTTTATTGTTGCGATTGCTATTTTTGTTGTGTTCGTTGTTGTTGTTGCTTGTAGGCTATAATGATGGCAAGCCGTTTGGGTAGTTATGCTAAAAATATTTACTTAAAGCCGAATGCCAACACGTTAAAGGTACCGTTATTGTGTTGAATTGGCAAATGATGCGTTCTTGCATTAAATGTAGTGGCTAGGAGCTCTAGGGGACGAAGACTAGAGTCAGCATAGAAATAATAAAGTAGCGCAAAGGATTTAAGGGGAAATGAGTTATCATTACGTGTTTTTAAAATAATTTATTCAGTTCATGCACTGCGTATATTAATATTAGTGTTGCCACCAATTTTAATTGCTTTCGGAAAATTAAGTTCCTCTGGGTGAATGGCAAAAGGAGCGCTTATTTTGGGAATTGTAGGATTGGGTAACGCTAACAATGAAATGTATAATTAAATATAGTAACGATTACTTCCAAGCCCACGCTGCGCTGTATAAAAAAGTGTAGATTTATTGTAAGTGCAAATTACGAAAATTGCTGGTTAGGGTTAACAAGTTTCTTTTTAAACTGAACTGACGAGGTAATTTAGGAAATAAAAGAGTAGTGTAAATAGTAAATGCAATCCAGGATTTCAATTAAAAATATTCTAACATACTAATCTAAAGTACCAGAGTACAGTTTTTTTAGTTTTTATATAAAAAAGTGATTCATAAATATTATACAAATTTATTATGCAAAGGATACACAAATCAAAAAAAATTGTACTTACCTAAATGGCTAAATAACACGTTAACAGGTTTCAGTCTGAGGTAAAATGTATCTACAGGCGCAGAAATCGACTGTAACTTCAGTGAAGTGATCAAGTCTAGGAAGCACTAACCACACTTGATATACGAGAATCGACTCTAGACCACGCCCGTAGCAGGTGTGTGGTGTCGTATACACAGGTAACATCCATCGAAAGTGAGAGTTGGTGACATCGTGATTAATTGGCAGAAGAGCATTAAATACTTAGAGATCACGTTTGATAAGCGGTTCACTTGGCACAAGCAATACAAGTTAAAAGAAGTAGTTACGCAAAAACATTGCACTGCTTACAACCAGTTTTCAAACACAACAACCTTAGCGCGAAGAACAGAAAGCTGATCTATAGCCAGATAATTAGTCCAGCACTACTTTATGGATGTGTCGCGTATAGCAAAGTTGCCGACTCTACTATCCAGAATCTACAAGTTGCTTAAGGTCAGACTCTCCGAAGACTCTTCAAAGTGCTATGGTACATCCGCACGAATGATATGCTAAGAGACCTTAGAGTAGATCCGGTCAAAAAATACATAAGGGACAGAGTTCTGAAGCTATATGCGAAAACCGACAGACTGCCCTACTCAACACTACCTAATCTCAGAGTAATCACTAATCACACGGGGCGGTACGCAGACCTTAGATCAATCATTGAATAATATCGAAGATTGCGAGGAATACTCAAATTAGTCAGTGAAATAGGTGGGACTCTGCAGAAACCCCCCAGCCACCATAGAGTAAAAGTGCGCAGATGTACTAACTCGGAAAAGACTCAACATAGGACAAGTACATAATCAGTTATCATGTACATTAGGTATATGTTGAAATTATATTAATCTCAGTCACCTATGAAATACATGTACTACCCAATATAAATTTTTTTATTTTTGATTTAACATAAAATTAAACACAAAAAAAGAAAATTATAAAGAACATTAATGAAAAATGATTTAATTAAACTGTTAGAGAAGATAAATAGCCGAAAAATGGAAATTGCACCTGTAGACGATCTTTCTATTGAGGAAGTAGAACGTCAGTTCTATTTGGGCAATCTGGGGCGAGAAATAGCAATAAATGGTTGGGACGAAATTGCGGCAGATCTGATTATTATAATAACATGTGCGGTGGAACCACATTTATATCAGGCTGCCATATATTGCCGTCGTAATAATAACCTATTACGTTTAAGTAGCGTTCTTGTGCGTGCTAAGGACATTAATCTATTAAACAGAATGGAAGCTTTCCAGGATACCGTGGTAATACAAAATTATTACTTTCTTCCACAATAATGATTAAATGTATTTACAACACGAATATAAACAATTTTTTTTCTGGAGCCCTAGTAGAAATATTTTAAGGTAAATACTTTTCCGAAATTGTTTCAATTTCTATATTTAATTTTTACATTTTTAAGATTGGGATGGCATAAAATCAATTGCAGTTTACTATTACAAAGTTTTTTTCCTGATTTGACTATTCAAAATTCTGCGAAATTTTCAAAATTGATTGTAACAATGCGCTGAAAAGGATATTAATAAAATATTTTTATATACACCAAAATATCGAGTTATTTAATTTAAGAGTGTTGTGCTAAAAGTAGTCAGAAGATTATTAATTAATTCAATGGAGCCTAGAATCATAAATTACTTCTTTGGTCCGTCTTAACAACTAATAAATTAACATCAACTAAATAATCAGATTAAACCTTCTTCTTACAATGTGTTAGTAAAAACCCTACTCTTTCATCCATAATGCTAAGCTAATGCGCTATATTTAATGAGATCAGAAGGGTTGCATCCATTATGAGCTACTGAAGTCTGTTAAATGGTACAGAGAATCTACTACAATAATCGTAAGTGCAAACAATGAGATTATTAAACGTGATCAGCCATTCAAATCGATGCCAAAGTCGAATATATATGAGCCTAAGATAATGCTCTGGGAATAATTTAAATATATTAAAACTAGAATTGTATAGACCAAAAAATAGCTAGAATATGCAATCAGCAGTCTCGTAGTTGTTTTTTTACTAATGGTTTAGAAAAAGTTTTATCTTAACTATCGTATATTTCAGACCCAGATTCTTCCGACTACCACACATTTTCAAATTGTTTATTTTAAATTCCATTAATTTAAATATTTTAAAGTACTTCAGCTTTAAGCTCATTTATTTCATAATATTTCAACTGAAAACTTTTTTTCAGGAACACATAAATATTAACTGAACTTTAATAATTTTTTTAATCGCTAACCGATTTAAGACCCTCCACCGGAAACACAGCAACCGTCGGAAGTGTCAGCTGCGTCACTTGTACAGAAAGTTTCATTACTCATCAGTGGCCTTAGTACGTTCTATTGTCATTTCTGAAATATCCATTAAAATTTTGAGATAATTTCAAAAATATTTTGCACAGTCACGCAATTTACAAATTTGTTTAAATACCCTTTTCATTATCCTTCTCTGCTTAAAATAATATATTCCTGGAAAAATTTTTCATTTACTTCCAGTTTTTGTGGAATTTCATATTAAGTATTTCAGGGAGCAGTACGGAAAAATTTGCATATCAGTTAAGTACCCGAGGGCCGAATCGTGCCACAGTAAAGTGTGTCGAATGTCGGGAGAGTCATTAAGTTATTTTTCATTATCTGAACTCTGAGTTTGTTTGAAATTAAAAAGCACAAATAAGAAACTGGTGGCCACACTGGGCTAGAAGGATTAATGTATGTTTTGCTATTTTTAGCTTCTATGGTTGAAAATTAACTGACTGCTTTTGACATATTTTTGAAGTTTATTGTGTATTAAAGTTGAAATTTGCGAACTGTCTTTAACAAATACATAACTCCATCCAAATACATAACTTCACAGTCAGAATCAGAATCAGATAAGTATTATAATGAATCGCTTATTGAATTATGCAGTAATTCCACCAATTTTCACAATACTGATTTTGAGCTGTAATTATGGTAGTATAAATCGGTCGTATATACAGCTTAGTTTTGTTTATGTTTATAATATTTTAAGATCCTGCACACGTGCCTACTTAAGCATGAACACATGTCTAACCCTTAGTTTCACCACTTCCGTTTACTTACGAGCCAAGGCACTAAGCCTTGATTTTCAGCTATGGAAGGTACAGGAACTATGGAAAGCAAACAGTGCTTAACAACAGGAACTTGTCGTTACGTAGTCATTTGCTTATTTCGTTTCCATTTCATTTGTAATTAATTAAATTACTTCCGTTCGAAGGCAGTCCTTGCTTCCGCTTCCGCTAACACTTTAACTTATTTGATTTTGTTTTCGTTTGGGTTTACTTTGCTTTGCTTTGCTTGGCTTTGTAGTACCACAAATGCTGACTAAATTACTTACGCTTAACAGTTTAATATCGTCTCGGTTTTTTTACTTCTCACTCACTTTGGTTCCTGCCGTTTTGCTTTTGTTTTTATTTATTTTTCTGTGTTTTTTTTTTGCTTTTTGTCCTACACGCTGCAAAGTAATTAAGAAGACATTTCAGCCAAGTATCCTTTAATCTGTGCGTTTTATTTGTTTTGTTTTTTCACTTTTTTTCTTCATATTTGAGCGCCTTGTGTATTTGGGGCTCATCCTGTTTGATTTTCGCCTGGTTGAATTTTGTTTATTCCTCCTGCTTTTTTTGATTTTTTTTGGACGGGTCTACTGAAGGGACTTTGGGAAAAGGAGCTTTTGATAATTTTTTGTAGGTTTTACAGGTTCTATTTCTTTACTTTGGCTTTATTGGTTTAGGTGAAAATTTCCCTTTTTTATCTTTCGTGTTCTGTTTTGCTCTGTATTTAAGCGATATTCTGATAACGGAGTCTGAGATACTCTGCTGTCCAGTAATTTGTATTGGAATTTGTTATTTTGTGCATGTCATGCCTGATTAGCTGCCAAATGATGTAAAAACTTTGGCACGGTAATGATGGCAGTCTGTGGAAAAATTGGTGTTTTATGGTTTACGAAACGTGAAATTATGCAAATAAAATAATAAAAAAAATACCTAAATAAAATTATTTTCAAATGAATTTTCAATTTATTGAATTAACTTCCCGAAAAAAAAGGCTTGACTCAGTTTTCATTAAGCACAAAAGGTTTTTTAACAGTAGTTAATGTTTAGTTATCCTTGAAATGTTAATTAAGTAAATTAGTTCCTTTATGGTATTATTTGTTTATTGTATGGGGCCTATATAGACAAATTATACAGAAATATTAAAATAAGCACAACATACATAAAACGCTTTTGTAAGGAAGCAAGGAAGTCTGTTCTGGATGCTCATATAGGCACTTTAAATTGGTTCATTAGACCCATTAATGGACCAATAATGAACAAAATGTATAACCAAAACTAGATACAGCAATTTCAATGCAACTCAGATATATTTGGAACTCTAATTTCATGTCTTCAATAATAACAAAAATTTAGCTATTTCTTGCACTAATTGTGCTGTCGATATTGCCCAATGGGTGTGAGACCTGGTTGATTACAGACACAATCTTGTTGATGAGTATCATAGGCTCAAACTTAAAGTATTGTAACTAATCTCATTGAGCAATTTGCATTTGTTTCAGGAATGCAATATAAAAACATCACCTAATATAGTCACCAGTCGCAAATAAAGATGGATTGATTATGTACATAGCTATATAGGTTGATTAGAATCTATAAAGTTAAACAAAAAGAAAATGACGGTATTGTAATATATTTTTATTAATGTTTTATTATTTAAACAATTATCTGTTATTTTCATATATTTAATATTTTATTAAAGGGATTATTAAACGTTGTTGCTCAGGCAACATCTCAAATCCTTCTGTTCTCTAAGAGCGGCGCAGCATACACAAGCAGCTCAAAATGCTTGGACTCATAATTGCAAGATCAGCAATTAATGCTGTTGCGAATATAGTGTGGCTTAAGAATAGTGAATAATACTTTTCTCAAGTAGACCACACATGAAATGAGTAACGGATGTTATTGTTTATATTATTATGTATGCTACAGTATGCTGTGTACCACTCTGCTGCAGTAAGAGAGACGAAAGAATATAGACAAATATTTTTCGAACAAAACGAAACTTTTATCACGAAATGACAAACGGTTCAGATATTGAGCACTATATTACTTAACACTGGTGTAACTTTCTTTTATAATCAATAAAAACAGCATTGTGTTGATAACTTCCTCCTCCTAATCCAGTAGCGTTATAGTTACAAAACAGGACGTAATAGCAAATGTATAACCTAGACTGTCTACAGATACTTCAAACTTTGCCCAACTCAGATGTGTTTGGTAGTGTAGAGAACTATGATGAATAAGATATATTCTTGGGAATAAGGTAAGTTAGCAGGCACTTGACTATAGTTCGCAAGGAAATTAAAAACAAAAACAATGTAATTCGTGATAACGTATTAGAGTGAAAGAGACAACGAGCGAAAAACGATCTTTAAACAATGGAAACGGAAATGATATATCATGTCTAAGCTACAAGCGATTCAGTAGAAATATCGTGATACCTTACTATCAGGGAACACTGTATTGTATTTAATTACGGCTTTGGGTCAGTTGGCTAGTGAACGCTGACTCTGAGCAGGGCATGAGTTCAATTCCTGGTAGAGTCTCAAAATTATTCACGAATAAGTAAATCATCATCATCAGCGTTACATCTCGGGGTGAGCTTTAGTTGCATCAACAAGCTTCCTCCATTCTGCTTTGCATGTTTTTTAGACCTCCAATTTTGGATACACATTTTTCTGATGTCGTCGATCACGTTGTCGAGCCATATAATACGTGGTCTACCTTTGCTGCGGTCATTGTACGGCGTGAAATGGAATAATTGCTTCCGGAATTCTCATGACGTGCCCGATCCATCTCAAGCGCTGTGACTTTGCTAATTTTTACAGTATCTTCGCTGTTACAAAGTTAAAGTACCCCTGCGTTGATGAATACGTAAATACAAGAAATAATTCCAAGACCACTGATGGTAGGTATTTGGCAATAATCGAAATATTCAATTAATCGAATTAAATTCAATTAATAAAAATAATGTAAAAAGAATTTTTGTTGTTGTAGTTAACTACTTTTCGAAACCTCTTCAATAATAACTATTTTAATATAATTTGATATTAATTATTAAGAATGATTAAAATTATTATTAATTTATAGTAAATAAGTGATTATAATAAATAAATATAAATATAATTTATTAAGTTATTACTTTTAATTAGTTATGTATATATAATAAGTTATAATTATTTTTGCTTTCATTTTTCAGAATGTAATATATAAACATTGCTAAGGACAACCACTATATCACTATAAGTAATACCAAAGGCAGGAATTTCTCAGTTCAATGAAGACGTTGGATGCAACAGAAAAAGCGTAAGTACTTTATTTTCAATTCAAATTGCTATATAATCTATTCTATATTAACATATATTTTAAAGATAAGTAAAACTTTTCAAAGGATTCTTGCTAAATTTCTTTATATTTTTATCTTTAATTTCATGTGAATCGGCTTAACTTTACTGACAATCACAACAAAACTCAATAATTCAAATTGGCAAAAACCGGCGATTGCAACCCCCAAAAACAAAATTAAACCTCATATTCGCAACCAACAAAAATTTCCAAAAAATTGGCAAAAAATAATAAATAAAATATCCTTGAAAAAAATATATAAAATATCCTTTAATGGCGTAAAATTTGATGTGCAAAATTCAATAAACACGAAATCATCACAAACAATGAACAAAATTGCATACAACCCCAAAACAACAACAAATACAAAAAAAATCCTTCAACTTCATAATGACATTCAATTTCACATTCGTCATGCACATAAACTTCATTATTTGATTCTCTTCACTTCACAACTGTCCAACTGTCAATGTACTCATTATCATCGTTATGATGTTGTTGATACTAATGATGTTGATCATAATCACTATGAAATCATATGAAATCATTCTTAAACCAACCCCAATTGCATTAACTTTGTTTATGAATATTTTTATGTACTTCTCGTTGTTGTTGCTGTTGTTGTTGTTGTTGTTTTTATCAATGGCGTACTGTACATTTCCACACTTAACATTGTTTTTGTTGTTTTGCATAAACAATACTTTTTTGTTTTTGTTGAATAATACTCATCTTGTATGTTGTTTTTATTGTTGTTATAATTTAACTTGTTTGTTGCCATTGTTTATGCGTTTTGTGGTTATGTATGCTTGTTGCCTTCCGGCTTTGCGCTTCTGCCAATTTCCGCATGAATTAATTTTGATCCTTACGTTGCAAACTTTGGTCGCTGTTGGTCGCTGTTGGTCGCGCTTTATGCTGAAATTGTGTTAAAACAGCGTTAACCCCCCACGGATGTAGACATCATAAATATCTTGCTAAAACTGTGACGCACGCACAAACGCACTGACGCAACGGAAACGCAAGTGAATTGATTGCAGCCAAAGTGAATTTGTCTAGAGAAGCAATAGTGTTAGCGGCAGCAACAAATAAATAACAGCAAAAAGCTACATTGCTTAACCTCCTGCTGTCTTTCCCTCCACCTAGAATAGAAACCTTAAACAATTTACTTGCTTTTGTCACAAGTAAAAGTAATTGGAAGAAAATACACAAAAAAAAGATAACAAAATGATAAACAATAATTTGGACTATGAGAAAAATAGCAATACAACAACATTATCAACAGCAACAGTTGCTAGCACAACAAATGTCAGCAACAGTAATAATGCTGCTACAAACGACAATAGCTACTTTAATCGCTTCGACAATCGTATTGCCGCCAACTTGGCTGCGGTCATCACTGGTTCACGATTTCGTTCATCATCATGCAGTAAATCGACACGCACCAATGCAAATAGCATTTCCAATTCAAGCTGTAACCTGAGCACTAAACGTGACTCGAACATGCGCCACTACAATGGTGTGGCTACGCTGGATGGCACACATCAACAACACTTACAACTACGCAATGACAGTTACTCACGTCCATCATCACCTATGCTCAATACCACAACGGGTCGCCGACGTCCATTGCATTTGTTCGCTCAAGCGAACCTGAAGTAAGTAGCACCAAAAATAACAACAGTAAAAAAATATGTCAATTCCATATTTGGAAGAAAAAATTTCTCTTGATCTTTTCCAACTCAATTTTGCTCTATTCCATGCATGTTGCACTGCTTATAAATTTTATTTTAATTTTATTTTTATCTATTTAAATCTCTTCATTCCAAAATAAAATCTATGTAAAAAAGTAGTTCTATTTTATTTCAATTGTTAAAAGCTATTCAACATTTATAATTTCACAAAAATTTTAACAAAAGCCTTTAAGGAATATTATTCCATGGCCTCACATGCACTCAACCCTAATTCAATATTCCCAAAAGTACTGGCAAAGTCCTACACTTATCCCTTCAAATACAGCTTCATAGTTCATCTACAGCATTTATTGCTTCTACATAATACTTTTCAAAAATTTATGCACTATTTTTATTTACCACACCCCAATGGGCACACATGCTCCATTAACACACAATCAACCAACCCTATGCGTAGATAGAGAACACTCCCCACCAAGCTTGCCTTCTTGCTAAATATAGTTTATATCTTTTTTTTATTTAATTTTCTTCTTTCACAGCTGCAATGATAACGAAAAAGTTGTGCAAACTCCCAGTTCCGATGAGGATAATTCACCCACGGAGTTAAACAATTGCAAACGTTTGGCCGACAAACCGCCACTGGTAAGTTAAACTTTTTTCATTGCATAGTTTCCGGGGCACAATAATTCGTACGAAATTACAAAAGATCTGTAAAATGGATAGTAAAACCGATAAAGTTTAGAGTTACTTGTCAATATTTTTGCATATTTTATATGAAAAATAATTTGACTTTGAAATTAGGGTGGTTTTATAACCACCCACCGACATTAGTAAGTGAAATACTATATTGCTATTGGGCTTTATTATGACTTATTGGAAAAATATTGGTCCTTAGGGTGCATACCAACTTAAATAAAGTTAAAGTGAAATGCATCAAAAATTAAAAACGAACACCAAATCTACTTTAGATACTTTACAGAATTTTTTTATTCTCATATTGATACTTGGACTCAATATAGTTGAACCGAATATATATCTTGTACTAAATTCCAATCAAGTATATGTTTTGTACTCATTATAAATTCAATTTCAATAACACAATAATAAAACACTAAAAATAAATTAAATTAAAAATATTTAGAAGTATAATTTTCCAAAAAAAAATACTTTTATTTTTATTAAAAAAAAATTCAAATGATATATCATTTGTATATTAACTTTTAATAAAGTGGAGAACAAATTTTTTTCTATTTCAGCTTCAATCATTCAATTCTAATAAAAATACTTTTTTGACATGTAATCAAAGTAATATCTTATATAAAAAAGTTATACAAATTTATTTAAATTTTTAATTAAATTAATTATCCTATAATATAAAGTAAGGTACTTTTTAAGGTGAAGTAAAGTGAAGCACTTTTATTTTTTAACTTTAATGATTCCATGATCTTAAGTAATATAAAAAAATATTTTTTTACTTTAATCAGGATAAAGACTTCTATAAAAAAATTAAATAAAATTTTTTATAACTAATTTTTTAATAAAATATTTAATTTTCAATTAAATTATTACCCTATTAAATTAGTAACACGGTCCTTTGCTATTAATACCTTTCATAAACTTAGAAATCCATGACAATGGCATTTATCAAATAATTCCTTATAATACCCTCACCAAAACACTTATGCTCTCCCATACCTTAACTCCTACCTCCTATTCCATATTTTACATTCATTTCATTCTTACTGAAATATGTCGCACTGAAATCAGTCACCAAGCATATCACATTCATCCGTGAACGTGACTACATTGTTGATGCCATAAAATTATTGACAACCTTAAGAACTTTTCGAGAATGAAAAACTTTCTCCATTCATACCCGTACTAACGAACATATTTGATATACTGGAAAAGTATATAAAGACCTCCTAGGTGAACAGCTTAAAGCCTCGTTTAACCAAAAAATAAATGCCATTTGCCATTGTCAACATATCAAAACAGTTGGTTGAAGGAGTTTTTTAATGCTGCCATTAAAATGAAAGCAAATACCGTGTATACGTTTTATTGTTGTTAAGGAATTAAGGACGAAAAGTTTTACTTTTCTTCCACGTGCGGAAAGCGCGTCCAAGTACGTCTACAGACGGTCTTTCATATTGCTGTGATGTGGAATCTTTCATAATACAATGTGGAGTTAGCAGATGGAAGTGGAAATATACAGCGATGTCAACTGAGTGAACTTAACAACAAATGATTTTATTTTAGTTTTAAGCCGACTTTCAAGAATTGATATTAAAAATATATTTGATTTTAAAGGTTAAGCTGATATTACAATTTTTAAAATTCATTATATAAATTTATTTTTGTTAAAATAATTTAGGTTTAGTAACTCCTGCTTAAGGTATACATAAAAAGTTTTTGAATTACAATTCTTTATATTTAATCATATCATTTTTGTGATTTTAAAGATTTTTTAAAGTCAAGTTAAGCTTAAAAAACAATCTTTAGTCCTTTACTGACGCAGTTCAACTGCAATCTTCTTAAATAACATTACAGTATCTATCGTTGATATTATAATCAATTTAAACATTTATTTTCATAGGTGAACTTGGATTCGGACCTAGTATATACATCTTAAAGTTAAAAGAAACCCAAATAAAAAACTTTAAGTTTCCAAACTATATTATATTATAGCTCTCAAACCCCTTTACGATAAGAAAACATATTGTGCAATACTACTGTGCAATACTACTGTATAATACAACTGTACAACACTACTGTACAACACTACTGTGTTATGATAAATAATAAAATAAACGAACTGAGTTCAAGCTGTTAAGAACCATTTCGTAGTATTTTATTGTATATAGTGCAGAAGGTTCTAGAATTTACCTTGAGATGAATTGTCTGAGCATCATTCTCATCAATGTTAACTCTATTCACTCCCTTACTTAGCGTATTATCTTTGAGAATTAATCCAGTCGCAATGAGCCTCACATTATTGTTATGACGGACCAAGTAGATATTAAGGATAATACGTTATCCGTTTCTACAGGATCAGTAATCATCGGAAAGTCGCTATACTGGTAAGAGATTCTCTCAAATTATCTCGAAAGGTCATCTGCACGCTCTCCTCTCTTACGGCAATGGGCAATACTTTATCTCCCAACAACCGTCTTTACCTAAACATTGTTTGCATCTACCACACTGCCTCTATCTCTAGTCATTTATCCCGATGATCACAGTACCTTAGCAATTCTCTTAACCAACCTGATAAAAGGGGACTTCAACAGCAAACCTTATGCTGCGGCCCTATGCTACACTAAAAGAGAAGAACAGCAGTAAGTAAGTTTACAACAAACACACAATCTGACACAATCCCACTTTTTGCCAAATCGGTGTTAGGCTTTTCGAGTGCAGTAGCCTCTATTTAATCGGCTCATCTTAACAATGTTCTTGATATCTTCTCGATAATCACCTTCTTCCCCGGATCGATGGGAAGATCGATCCTGATCCTGACCTCCATATTGAGTTATTGGGGTGAAGATAAACTGAAGAGACTAATAAATCTGTAAGTCTTACAGCCCAAAACCTAGCTTGTCCTGTAACAGTTTCTTACTAGAAAAGATCTGATTATCCAGTAACCCAATGACTTAACAACGAATTAAGTTTTTTTTGTCAAAATTCTTTCATCAACCAAAGTTAGTTCAACACAAATAAAATATAAAATTTTTCATATCAAAACGTTTAATCTGAGCTTTTGCTAGTAATTTCTGAGGAAATCAAACTTAAAGCAAAATTTTATCAATCAAAGATTTTTTGTACTTTTGTTTACGAACAACAAAAAATTTTTTAGCTTCATTGTTCTGAGAGTCTCATCAATTAAAACGCCATTCTATATTATCCCTAACTAATGGTTAAATTACTAAAGGCAATCTGTTCAATAAATCCATTACTATCAAACTTTTAAAACATTTCCAAAAAGCTTTGGTAAAAGATTTATCATACGCCAAGCAAAAGACTTTTACGAAACTGTGTACGTGCATACACTGGCATTAAATCGAATGATTTCATTATCCTTATCCTTAGTGCTATCGCTTAGTGCTATATGTGTAGATACATATGTGCGGGAATGTGCGAAAATAAATCCTTTTCGTATCGCTGATACACACAAGAATTTGTCGTAACTTAGTTTGAGATTAATACGTGTAGGAATTTTGATATCGTGTATAAGTTCTTTTGGAAAAAGTAATTAGAAATTACATATGAGTAAAGATACTTACACGATGTATATTCATTATATGTCACGCATTAATATACAGCACTTAAACTTTTATTTTTAAATTATAGGAAATTCAAGGTAAAGTGAAAGACTTTTAAGCATAATAGATTTAAAAGGTTTTTAGGTAGTTATGAGTCGCAAAATATATGTCAATAATATATTTATATTATATTATGCCGTAGTTAATAACCAATGAATGAATTAAGGATTTTAATTAGAATCAAAAATCAATCTTATGAAATAATTAAATTTTAAAAGAACTTTTTTATTAAGTTTAAATACAGTTGCTACTTGATTTTGAATACAGTTGCTTCTTCTTCTTCTTCTTCTTGTTGAGTTAGTGCTATTACGCACTTTTACTCTATAATGGCTGGGGAATACAGTTGCTACTGCTTTTTAATCAAATTTAAACGTCAAGAACTAAATCTTAAGCTCAACTCAATTAAATGGTTATTTGGACGATATTCCGTTATGTCAATCAAAAATAAACTAATAATATACAAGCAGGTACAACGTTTAATTTGGATTTATAGATCTCAACTCTGGGGTTGGACATATGAGTCAAATAGGCAGATAATCCAACAATATCAAAACAACATCCTAAGATCAATGCTCAATGGTTTGTTTATAACAGCGACCTTCATCGAAAGTTGCATGTTCCGATAGTTGCTGAAATAATCACGCTTCAGGCTGAAGCACATAAAAAAAGACTTGAAGTTCACTACAACACAGAAGCTCCTTCAATTCACTCCTTCAAACAGAACACCTCGTACGACAGCTTCAGAGAACGGAACCGTCGGATTTAACTAATTAAATAAAATATTAATCATTATACTATAATATTATAGATAAGGATTAATATCGACTATTTTAAGTCCCGATATAAAAATTTTGCTGATTATTTCTTATAATTAAACTTAGCACAATTGGATAAATAATAAAAAAAACCTGACTAGTAACTAAAATTTTTCAACTCTAAAATCGCATACTTTTTTTTGAGATTCAATATATTTCAGTGTTTTCTTAAGATGACTTAAGATACTGTCATTGTTCTTCCAATTTATAAGCATAATTTTCTACAAATTATCGATTGATTGATATGCAAATTATTAATACAATTTGTTACGACTTCAGATATAAATGTAGTACACTAACGTTTCCAGCTTTATCAACGATAGCTTTAAAGTGTCAATAATACGTTTGTATACATCCGTCAAGGAGAAGCATTTTACAATTCTTATATTCATACAGAATGATGAAATAAAGGACAAGTATATGCTGTTATCCGAAGATGGTTTCAAGGCATTCTTACAATAGCAATAATAAAATAATTAGACATTGAGATTCTCTTACCAAGGAGCGTATTCCCTCTCGAGGTGGATATCTAGTCTTAAATAAGACTACAACTCCATCAAACATGCGCAGTTGGGTATCACTATGGATTCCAGCTTGATCTTATTTCGCCAGATGCCGATCATATTGATCATCTATTATTAACCCTTCACAAAAAAGCCAAATACAGCTTTTTAAACAGCTAACCCATATTAATAAATGGGTTAGGAACTACTGCATACTTTTCAAATTGCGGCTCTGTAAATGTTCAATTTCCAATTCAAATTTTGTTAATTATAATATAAACTTTAAAATAGATGGATACCGAAATTCTTTACTATGGACTCTGCAATTAATTATCGATTCTCCAACGTTTCACTGTCATATTCCTCGCAAAAAATTTAAAGAGATAAAACCAGAATCTTCTTGTTAGACCTTTCCTATAGGTAACCTGAGGAATTTTTTTATGCCTCCCAATTCTTGAGTGCTCCTTAGTATTATTCTGATTTAAAATCAAAAAACTTTTTTGAATACGTATTATTTTTACCAAATTGGAAGATTCAACTCCATTTCATGAGTTCCTTTTAAGTTGAAAATTAAATGGCTATTCGAAAATTCAGCTGAGCTTTTTAAAATTGGATTTGGGTGTGGATAAGAATTAATACGAAATAGATAAGAGAACACTTATTTAAAAAAGTAGGAATACATTTTTTTAAAAATATTTTTTTTCCTTTCCCTAGGCGTCTTTTTTTTTTCTTGTCCCTCCTCTGAACTGAAATTATTACAAATACAATATTACATACATTCTGCTTTTGAAATTATATAAAGAAAAAATATTATTATTTATTACTTACTAATCTGCTACTGCCATAAATTGACAAAATGTCAACTGCAGTCAGAAGGCAAATGGAAGCACTTTCACTCACGTCAGCCACAACCGGGCGTATGAGTGTCGATATTAGCATATTTGTATAATATTTATGCTGCCTGCCTTCATAACAAATGACGGCACATTTGGGTATCAATAAAGCCACACGCACGGGTTAAACTCGATATGCCAACCCTGGCACACACACACCAGAACATACCTGCATGTCACCACTGATCACTGCTGCATTTAAACTGCCAAAAATAAAAACAAAAAAAATTGTTTACACAAAAAAACGAAATGAAACAAAAAAAAAACAAAAACAAAAATATTTTTTTTCTAAATTATTACACAGCAAAGTGAAAACACATTCAGCAAATGACAACAAATAAAAGGAATGAGGCGCAGTTAAGACAAAAAAAATATATAAATAAATTCAAAAAAAATTACTAAAAAGAGGAACTCAATACGGACAGGAACGCAATCAGTTCCTTAATGGCTGCCATAAATTTTGCCATAGTTTCCGTTATTGCGTTGCAATCCATTTCCGGCAACTTAAACCACAAAACAAAAAAAGGAAAGTAAAAATTAAATAACATTTTTCTAAGCAAATAGCAAAACGTAAAGAAAATGCGTGCCAATGTCGTAGGAAACAAAAGAGCAACGCTTGTGCGGAGGTAAGCAACGGGTTAACATTTTGATATTCTCTGCCGATAAAACTGCTTTCACTTTGTTGTTGTTGTTGTTGTCAGTGTTGGTGTTGGTGTTGTTGCTTTAGTATGTTTTGTCAATAAATCAATTTTAATATAAACTAAAACAAACGAGTAAACAAAACGGAATCCCTTATCAGGCGAAAACACAGACAAAGGCACAAACAAAATTTTCAACTTGCAATAAACTTGCACACACACACACACACACTTACGCTCACATTCAGTTACGTTAAATCAACACATACACACAAGCATATACGCTCCAAAGCATGTACGCTGTCACATGCTAAGAAATTCAATATGTGGTGTATTGCTTTGCTGCCTGCTGCTGTGATCCAACAGAGGAGTAGACACTGCTGCTTTGGCTTTAATGTCAGCAACATGCCGGCACGTATTTCACTCTTATAGTCGTGGTCGTTGCTGTTGCTTGTGTCGCTGTTATTGCTGTTATTGCTGTTCTTGCTGTTGTCGCTGCTGTAATGGAGTTACATGCCTGTTCGTTTATGATAAACGATGCACATCGTTAGCTGATGTTCTGTGTTTGGCTACTGACATCATTGAAATCATATGACAACGTATCGATTCCTCTTAGCGATACGCAAATTAATTTAGTAAAAAAAAATATTGACACCAAACATTTATGCTATGCGCTGCTAGACAAATTTCGTTTTGGTTGCGTAGTTCCATCCAGAAGTTGCTGCACTTCTTGCCCTTTACTCTACAACTCCACTGGAGTAACGTCTGGATGTTAGCCGGGTCGTTTTTGTCTTTTGCATCGTTTTTTTAATTACAGCCAGCGGAAAGTCGCAAAGTCTATATCCGTTGTTTCTTTTTTTTTTTGTAAATTTGCCGAAGAAATGAAGATTCAATTTTAGATATGTAAAATGCATAAGAGAAATCATGTATGCAATAGACAAGCAGACAGACAGCAAACTGCAGATTTGGCATACAAATGTTAGTGAACAGAGTTGCCAGAATGATAAAAAACGTTATTAAAGAAATTATTTTTAACACCGCAAATGCTCTTACAGCGATTCTTTAGTGAAAGGCATAGAAAAACACTAGATTAAACTTCAATCCACTAAAACCACGTCTTAGAAACAAGTTGGGAAGATCATTTCAAAAGATTTGAAAAAAATTTTTTAAACTTGTCTAATCGCAGCTTAATAAGAAATACTATACGTAAATTTTGGGTGATGATGTGTAAGCACAAAATTTTAAGGACTCTTTAAAAGTATATTCTATGAAGCTGGTGACTATATCTAATTGTACAACGGAATTGTGTGTAGAGCGTAATAAATCTCATTGAAATAAAGAAAATGTAATTGGAGACACCTATGGGAAAGAGCTTGGAGAAGCTAAGTGGGAAGGTCATCGGTGTGCAGAATATCAACAGGGAGATTTTTTCGACGATCTACATATCTGCGCGCCAAAGACAAAGACAAAGGTTCTGATCAATTATATAATGATTTTCTACTTAAGTTATTTTTAACATATACACCGTTGTTTTAGTGCAGTTAGCTAACTTACTTTATATATTATTTTCTATTCTCTTTTCTTTTGAATTCTTATTTAGATTGAAAAATGAAAAAGTTTTTCATACGATTTTTTTTAATTGTTATTTTAATTGCATTATTTTAGTGCAGTTACCTGGCACTTTGCAAATATTATCCTGTATTCACTTTTCTTAAGATTTCTTAAGATTAAAAGTGTTTTCTTTAAATATTTTTTCCAATATTCCAATAGGAAACTTAAACCCAATTAAAATAAATCACAATTTCAAAACTATTTACTTTACAAGTAAATATGCTTTGGAAATTTAGCATATATTTGATATATTGTATATGATTTGACGGACATAGAATATATCTTCTACAACGAGGATACTTATGGTATACTTAGATATATCAAACATCACTGAATATATTTCTATGGATTTTGTGTAAGTTTTGGATGGATATTGATTTTGATTTAATTTTAAAAGTAAAAAGGTAGTTATTAACATCAGTATTCAGTAATTAAAATCAGAATAATTGGCAACTCTGTACAAAGTGAATTTCATATACGTGGCCCGCATTTTTACCACTTCTCAGCTTTGATACCCACAAACTCAACATG
Source organism: Teleopsis dalmanni (assembly GCF_002237135.1). Taxonomy (NCBI): domain Eukaryota; kingdom Metazoa; phylum Arthropoda; class Insecta; order Diptera; family Diopsidae; genus Teleopsis; species Teleopsis dalmanni. The sequence continues at coordinate 9,479,624 of NC_051846.1, forward strand.
ATTTTGACTTCAAGCAAATGTTTGCTAAGCCAGCAAAATGCAAAGTAAGCAAAATTCCTAAGCAAATCACTAACAGCAAACAAACTTCGGCGGCATAAGTTCAAGTAGTGCTCCATGCGCCAAATCAAACGGCACAATAATATGCATCAGTTACCATGAATATTAACAACATTCAAATGCAACATACAACATATACCATAGCAGCACAGGACGTCAAACACGAAACATACGCATTGATGACATTTGATCGACAGTTGTTTAGGAACGGATTTTGAATAAATTTTGCAAAGTGCGGGGTTTAGATTAGGACTCCCATCACCGACTCCCAGAGCAGAGAAATGAATTTGCAAATGAAACTAAAATCCAGAAAAATACCCACAACAAACTTGGATTGATAGGTCCTAAATCCAATTAAATTGACGGCGACATGTTGCTCAAATGAAAACATTTTTGAACGTTTTCGGATTCGGTTGCAATTGTACGTGAGCTGCCATTTAGAAATGAGCTTTAAATGACAACCAACTTTTAGAATCAATTTTCGTGAATGGGAGAGCCAAGTGCCGGCTTCTAAAAGGCAAATGCTTTGCCATTAAAAGCAAGTGGCTATGTGTGTTCATTAGGAACACATCAAACTGACAAAAATTTGCTAGCATATTTTTGATGTTTTCATAATTCAAAAATTCCAAATATTTAGGCAACATTTAGTGCTTCCGGCAAGGACTTCATTAAATTTACATAAATTTATTTTCCTTTTCATTTTGCGTCATAGCAATCTTCTAGGGCCCATTTGCTTGCTAGTTGCTGCCAATGGACCCAATATTTTTCATAGCCAGACACAGCTGTTGAGAATGTTGTACCACATTTTGAAAATTATTATAAATTGTTTTGCATACAGAATAAAAATAATGCCAACAGGACATGTTTTGTAGTAAATTTACTACAATTTAGTTGACTGGAGATACCCAAAAAATATCCAAAAAAAAATTATATTAAAAATAAAAAATTGACTTATTTTTTGCGTACTTGTATTGAGCGATGAAACGCAAAGGGGAGCTACGAGTATGTCGAAAAAATGCATAAAAATATAAAAGTCCTTTTATTTACTACATTTTTGTTATTAAATTTATATTTATTTTGTAAATATTTTGGTTAATGGTTTCATTAAATCACAAACTTTTTTAAAGGCCATTCGTTTTCAACAAAAAATCGTTGACATATTTTAAAATAATTTTTATTTAAAAATTGATTTAAAACTTTTTTAAAACCATTTCATCACACAATATTTATATGTATATGTACGTATATATATCAGAAAATATGTCCGTATAAATGTTTCTAAGTACATAAGCCAATATATATTCACAAATTTAGTTATGGTTGACTAAATGAATATAATTCGTATTAAAAAGGTTTCTGTTGACTGATATTCAGTACACAAATATCAGAATAAACAATTGCGAAGTGCTTAAATTTATAATATCCTTATAAATTAAGATTAGATAGGCTGATAGTTTTAAGATTATGTATTGAAAGTCATACCAATTGAAACTGTTTTTTTCTTGTTAGTAGGTGGAAAGCCACTATATGAAACCTTAACTCACCTAAACCATTCTTGAAAATGAATAGAAAAAACAATAGCCTGTTAGACTGTGAAGGTCCAATACTATGAAAGAACAATACTTTGTTAGACTGTGAAGGTACATTTCGAACAATAATAAAGAGGCAACAACAAAAATTTGATTAATTTATTAAAATGTGGCTGACCAGCGCTGTTGCGAGTATTGCCAGGTACTCATCACCAGTGATTTTAAAAAATATTCGAATTTTTATTTTATTAGTTTATAGTTCATATATAATTTGTTCGACCAAAATTGCCAGGCTTAAAACTCATGACTGAGAAATTAGAAACGATGACTATTCGTGCTTTTTCACAAGTGGTCCAGGCTGCACAAAATTTTAATGCTCAAGTTCCAAATTATTTGGCACTTTCTTTGTATGTGGTAACCAAGACAAGGTTCTATTTTAACCTAGACAATAAAGAACAAATGGTTAAGTAGCATAATACCTGTAACTTGACAATAATTATCTGCAACCTTATCACAAAAAAAACTGACCAGATTTCACTAAATTGAACAACACATCTTCAAAAGACACAAGCACAAAAGATCAATCATGGTCGCGGTGCTCTGGTCAAATGGGAGCTAATACCCTGTTCTTTCTTATCTTATCTTCAAAAGACAACTCCGGTAAATTTTTATGCCTGAAACTAAAGAAACTGTGCGGTTGAAGAATTCCATTTCATTATGTATAAAATATTGTGCAAACAGAAAGCTGTCTAATCTATATAATAAAGCTTAGCAAGACACTTCACAATTGGAAGTATATAGCTAAACAAGAAACTCCAACAATTCCTGAACTACACAAACGAAAGAAAATATTTTCTACTTACCAAAAAGATAACCAGAAATAGAAATAAGTCAGTGATTAGAGTGAGAGCCTCTTCTTAATTAACAAACCCGTAGACATGTTGCATATGTGGTTTTTTAATGGACTGCAATCCTATCAATTACGTCTCTAACTAGTACATTATAAGTTCGAAGATCTCTGAGATACCATCTTGATAACAAGCACTGCAATTTAACACAATCTAACCCACATTTAATCTATTGAAAATTTATGAGACTGATGTTTCTACTGTTAAATACCGATTAGTACAAGCTTCAACTTAGCTTAAAAAATATTCTCACAAAGAATTAGAATGTACAACACTTAAAGGAAAATCAACATCAGATTTCATTTAAAATTTACAATTTCATCCGACAAAAGCACTTATCCACTATTTTCAGTCAATGAATTTCAGTCACTCCGAAATTAAAATAAACACCGAAGTAAATTCAAATAATAACAGACAACATTTCTCTGACTACCAACTCAGTCCGCTATTTTTATGTACTTCACTTGTCACTGCAGCGCTACGTTGAAAGTAAATAAACACTTTTGACGCCTGAAAGTATGCAAGGTATTTACTAAATTTTCATTTGAACACAATAAAATAATAAATTTTTTGCAGATATAGTAGATATCCTAAAAGTCATCAAAATTGTAAAAACCGTAAAATTCTAAAAAATCATAAAAATAATCAAAATAGAAAAAATTAATAAAAGTCAACGAAATACAAGATAAAAAATTGATGCGGAAGCTCTTTCCTTTTTTTATTTACAGAGTAAATCCATTTTAATGAATTCGTCTGCAATAAACTTCATTGTCAATGCCACGGGATGTTGTGCTGATATTCGTATTTTTTGCTGACAGGATACGAACTTGACTCTCATTTCTGTGCTTTTCAAGTGCTTGGCTACAGTTTATTTTAGCTCAGCCTAAAATTCACAACTTTTTTTCATTTTTATTTGTATTGCATTAGTTCAAAGCCACTGACCCTCAAGTCTGTTGAAATTTTTTCTTCTGCAAAAACTTTGCCGGTTTACTAGCAACTTGGACCAAATGCTGTTGAATTATTACTCAACCGCGGAAATGAGTTTCATTCCTTTTTAAGTTACTTTAAAAATTCACGCCGAATATGCAGGCAACATACAGTGCCGGCTCCTGTTTCTTACTGCTATTTTACTGCATTTATCTTTTGCCACTTAAAGAAACTACAAGTAACAGACTCGCTGCATTAATACTAAGCACCCGTCTCCTTACTTATACCGGCTGCCGGTATGCGGCAGTAGCAGCCATTTCCGTTAAACTGTAACTAAACCGCACACGAATTGGAAAGAAAGTAAGCTCCTTTCTGAATGCAGCTTCCAGTAGCAGGTAGTGTCGCATTCATGTAAAAACTTAACGTTATGCTTTTATATCTTTTTTTTCTGTACTGTTTTTGTATAATCTTTGTACTCTGTTTTCTGTGGTTTTTGGTAATAAATTCTTGGTACAGGAAATTTATTTGCCGCAAACGTCTGACTCCGTTAGTGGGCGTTTAGTAGAAGCAACGTATACAATTGCGATTTTGCGATTGCAATAGAAAAAAATGCATTGGTGTCCTTAGTTAAGCTAGCAGAAAGGTGTTTAAATTTGATGCTTAAATCGAGGATTTTCTACGTTTTTACTTTGCACGCTCCAAGATGTTTTGCCTTTAAAAGTTATATAAAGTGCACTTTTTGGATTATCTGGATTTGCGTAAATATTTGTTCGTTCTTTTAGTATCAGTACCTTGAACTTTAAGTGCAAAAATGTTAAAAGTAGTTTAAGAAGTCTTAAGTTAACATGTATACTTGTACAAGGTTCTAAGTCATTTAAAGTCCAATTTTAAACTAAAGAGTCCTTTTATATGCCTTTAATAAATTGTTAAATTGAAAAATCCACTTAAGAAACACATTTATAATATGCAACTCTCTTAACAGGTGAAACGTCTCACAATGGGTCTACTACGCACAAATGAAGAATCTCGTCCACTTGTAAATAACATAACCCCATCAACGAATTGCACGACGAGCACTACAAATTCCACTATAAAACAAAGTCAGGCTGCAAGTAATCAAGTCTACTCAAATGGTTACATCAACGAAGAAGCCTTTGAACCAGAGAAGTTCATAGCAAGCAAATTTGGTGACTCCTGTCGGCAGTCACTGACTGCTATACCCATGCTAGACACGTTAAATCTCAATGACAACAGTGAGTTCAACTTAAAAAAACGTTACCTACGTGAAACGAGCAGTGGTAAGCACCAATAATTTCTTATTTCTTGAAATCCTTAAACTAGCAACTAAACTCCATTTTCACCACAGCGAATTCAAGTCCAAAAATATTTGCAAACCGTTTGCGTATGAATGCAGCAGTTAACACGAAAAATAATGTTTCAACAAGTTCCACAACATATACGAGCGGCGCAGAGGAAGAAGATACAGATCTTAAAGATGCTTCCTGGTTTCAAGCGGGTATCTCACGTGATATAGCAGAAGAAGTACTTTCAAGTAAGAGTCCAGGCGCTTTTTTAGTGCGTAAAAGTACATCAAAGCCAGGCTGTTATGCGTTAACACTGCGTGTACCTTCCCCACCTGGACCTAAGGTGGCCAATTATATCATTTTACGCACAACTCGAGGTTATAAAATAAAAGTAAGTTTAGCAATATCAAAAAATATAATTTTAAATTTTAATAATAAATAACATTTATAACCAAGGGTTTCCGTAAAGAGTTTACGTCACTGAAAACCCTCATCACACATCACTCGGTTATGCCTGAACTACTGCCTGTACCATTAGCAATGCCGAGGCCCACAAATATGACGTCTTCACGTCGAAATTTGGATGATTTTGATACTTATGATTCACTGCAAATGCTCTTAAAATATTTACGCGCTAAAAACATGGAAAACGAATAAGAAAGAAGTATTATAGGGAATGCTAAAAAAAATTAAATTTAAATATAAAGTTACCTCAAGAAAAGCACAAATATAATATATATTTTAATACGAAATAATACAAAGCTAGCAGTACACTGTAAAAAATTATATTCTTAAAAGACAAGAACTACATTTTTGATTATTAATGAAGGCATTGGAAGGCATTTTGTATCTGTAAGTAACATATATCTGCCATTGATGTCAATGCTATTTGATATTTGAGATTTAAACAAACAAATATCGTATCTAGTTATATTTAATGTATACACTGTAAACAATTTAGTATAAAACACTTAAAATGTGATATTATTAAGCTACTTTGTAACTAATCTTAATGTTGTTGTTTTTGAGTAATTGTTAAGATATTTAAATGTGAAACAAAAATTATAAGATTGTAAATAATTTAATAAAATTGTTTAGTTTGCATACAATAATTCTTTCTTTTAAGTAATTTACAAATTAATTTCTTGAAACGACCAGTAGCGACCAGTAACTACCAGGTCTACCAGTCATTCGTCAGCTATAACGATCAAGCGTTACTTATCAATCTTAACAAAGACTATAACGAATCAACAAAAACGAATATAATCCTTTTAATGAAGACTACACACTTTTTCTTTTTCTTAAAATGACAGTTTCGAATTACTTGTATTATTTTCATAAAGGATTTTTAATAAACCTAATTAATATAGAATACCTTTTTAATATACTTAATGAACCTAATTCGTAATCCTATGAATGTAGACTCGCTATTTTGTAAGAAATTTTCTACGTGATACAAAAACCAAAAAGAATACCAAATATACTTCTATAGTGAGCAATCGGAAAGAAGAGCAGAAGAAGAAAAGAAGAAGAGCATAAAGATCCCTCTCTTAGAATAATCCTGACTATAAAACTTCATATGCATTCAAACCCTTTTAAGGATTAAAAGTAAAGCTTTTTTACTATATCCATCATAATCATCCATAGTTATACAGTCCATGTAGAATCAAAGCATTTTTTACAACATTCCTGTATTCTTCTCTATTTTTGACCTTTACCTTCCAGTTGGTGACATTCATATCTATCAGATCTTGTCAAACGTTGTCACTCCTTTTTTTCTCTGTCATCATTTTCATCTCGCTGTTTTTACTTCACTCTCGATGATTTTTTACTGTATTAAATTTGGAAAGCTGAAAACTATGTGAGCAGAGTCAGTTATGAGTTACTGACATCTTTAAAAATGATATGGAAATATCTAATAAAAGTGACTTCAACATCGACAAAAGAAATGAAATATACCTATTTCATTTTCTTCATAAATAATATACTGAAAGACAGGCCCAATCTAACAGAATACTTTAATGTGGAACCAGTAAAGCGTTAGACATAAGTACAAAATGGAACTTTTAGAATTTTAGATAGTTTGGTTTATTTGTTCCCATTTTAAATTCATCCTTACTTTTTATGTGTTATTCAAACGCTTTATATAAAAATAGAAGTCATTATACTCAAGTTGTAGTATTTATAGTAAGTAGTGCTCCAAAGTTTCTCTGATATTCCAAATGATAGATTATTTTCACAGATTATGGCATTCAACATATATTCAAGAATGAAGCTGGAACTCTATAAATCTAATTACAGCAAGTATATTTGAATCACAAATACCTCTAGTATGCTTCATAACCCTTAGGTTCCCAAATAGGAACAATAGAACAATTGTAACTGCTATGTAATCAGCCGTTTTTTTAAAGACACAGTTAAATTTTACCACAACATTTCTTAACTGCATATATGTATATACTTGTATGTATATTACCCACATCGTATTCTTAACAGCAGAATATACTATACTCAAAATGTACTTATCGATCCTTACCATTTCATCCGTACTGCTTTACGGACCTCTGTATTAGTTTCCCACTTGTTTCCAGACATTGAACATAACTTGTTGCACTATTTGTAAGTGACGATCGAAGGTCCAAGTTTGCAGTACAAGGATTTATAATTTATTCATACTTTTTTAAAATAATTTCTATTAGTACTAAAACAATACTTAACTCTTTTTTCTTTTAAATCTTCCTTTTCCAAGATATTTGCGATCAACGAAGTTGCTTAGTACCTAGACGAATTGATGTCAATGTACGAAGTCAGCATTAGATATTTGAAGTATATCCATTTAAATTTACGTCTACTGTTATCTTAGTTTGTACTGAATATATTATATATAGCTATATAATACATATACATGTAAGCCGGTTAAGCAGTCAAGTGGATATCTGTCAAGCAGCCAAGTAGTCAAGCAGTAGCAGTAGTTAAGACAGCAGTCAGATGTTAGTCGGTTAAGCAGTTAAATAGAAGTCGTTAAAGGAGGCCAGTAGTAGTAGTAGCAGAAGTCAATCGGGCATATATTTAAAAACTATCTAAAATTATGCTATTCTTAAAGCGTGTAACTCCTTAGAATTAAGCTCTTCTGGTAATTAAATCGAAAGTCAGAATTTAATTCATTATTTTAATTCACATGCCAACTGTTACAATCATATTAACGTCACTTTGTAAACTTTTTTTTTCATCTACCACTAAAATTAAAAATTTACCATTACCCTGAAGAAAAGTATAATCATACTTTCGCTAACTTTATAAACACAAGGAGTTTTATGAATTTAAAGTATCTTTATTAGCAATTTTTATTTGAAATCCTAGAATTTCAACTGCAGCCAATGTGTAAACAATTTTCATAATTCATTGTCTCGAATCAAAGCAAGTATCTCAAAATAATTCTTTTGTTTAAAATGCGACAAAAATTTTGCAAATGAAAATAAATTCATACTCTACCCAAGCGTTTCTCCCCCGCCGAGCTATGTTTCATGAGTTGCATGCCACTCCAGCTTCAAACGTTCCACAGCATATCACTTTCCCTTCAGTTCGGAACTCTGCTCATTACGAAAATTGCGTTCTTTCAATGTTCAATTAAAAAACTTTTAACAAAAGAAATGAAAAAGAAAGTCACTCCAAAGTAAAAAATTATCAAAAATTATACGTACGTTTCACTTCCCGCCCCCTCACTTGTGCTTGCAGGATAAAAAAATAAGTTGAAACCACTTAGAAATTATAATGCTACTATATCAGTCACAGATTGCTGCTAGGTGTGGGAGTAATAAGCTCTTCCATTTGGAAAATATGTGTACCTATTCGCATTCGCATTCGCATCCACATTCATAGCATTGCTTCCTTCCCCCGTAACAAATCGTTGTTTTGGCATAATTGATTTCCAGCATTTGTGCAGATGTTTTTGCTGAAATGTTTATTTTCTTTTTAAATATTTAATGAGAGTTTGACAAGTGAATTTCTGGTGTCTGTTGACAAACTTTAAAGAGGGTAAAGTGCCAATCGTCGCTTTGTAGTTGTCGAGAAACTTTTTATTCGTTTCATATTATTAACAAACACTTATGAATATTTAAGTAGCCAATTTTTTCATTTCTGAAAAGTTTTGGATGCTTTTCTTACTTTTTGCAAATACAAAAAAATTTCTAATTATTTAAATGACATTTCTCCCGCACCGCTTTTGTGCTCAAAAAGTATTCATGTGTATCGAGCCTGATAATTGCGACCTAAAACTTTTCTACTTCAATGAAAAAATAATAAAATAAAATACAAAAAGTGAAAACAAGTACATCATGCTTATATTGAAAATAGTCAGTATTAAAGTTAGACTAGGTAGACAGATATGTTAGGCATTGCGGACATCAATAAAAACCCTACACTTTCATATATAACCGCTTCATTAGTTTTGACAAAGACATTGTTAAATTCTTTAATGAAACCAATAACCGGTACAATAAAATGAGGACCGCTTAAACTAGGTTATTAATATTATCCTGCAGGATCTACTTAGACCTGCCGGGCTAAGTTGGCCATGTTGCCGAAGGTTCAAAAATCAATTAAAATGCATAATAAAGCCGAAAATGTTTTTTTTGGAGGAAAGTTTTATAACTGACTAGAATCCTTTACAATATAACTCCCTGGCATGTTTAATCTACTTAGATTATGTACTAGACAATAACTAGATGAATGCAAAATACTTTCTTCAGCTACTGATCAGCTACGGTACTAGACAATAAAATGGGTGTAGTCAATCTCCTAAAATAGTTCTTTTAACGCCAGTAACTTGTCAGCAAATCCATTATGTAATTGATATATCTACAGAAAATATAACACAGTAGAGATCAATATGCTGAATATTTAGAAAACTAAATAATCAAAGTCAGTGTTTCCCGACACTTTCGTAGTATGCATGAACTTATAAGATTTAAAGAAATTCCAAGGTGAACCGATCAGTCAAATATCTAACATGTTTTGAACGACTACAGATGAACTGTATTCATCGCTTTTCTTGATATGCTTGTGCACTTCTGTATTATTGCAAGATCGTGAATGAAGATATATATGGGTCAGTTGTACCAAATTTTTAACAATGTGAGTTTACGTGTAATCTTATATCACCCATATTAACAAATAAATTAGTCTCTGTGAAACGTACACTCTATTTTGAGAAACTTTGATCTAGCTTATACAAAAGTTCAGTTGTGTCTGGTAAAGCGGTGACGTACTATAAATGTAAGATTGTGCTCTATTTTAGTTATCTGTAAAATACTCATTCTGAACCAGAACATTTACGATTGTGGAGTTGAATAAGGGGAAACATTAAACTTTATGAAGACAAAAATAGTTTAGAATTGAGGGTGTTGGACATGCTATGTATATAGAACCAAATCGAAGAGTAATATCTTGCATTAAAAGAAATCAGGAGTAAGATCATGATACCAGTTTAAAAATGGACAGTTTAGAATTATATTTTCATATATATATTTAAATATCATTTTCTTAAATAGAGTCTGCAAATTATATATCATATATTATGCATCACTCTTCAAGTTATAAGCGATATTATTTATTGCAGAAAAGTACAATATAAAACAATTCGATTTCTATTAGATGAGAAAAATATGTACTAGAAGATTAATCTGGAGAATATATTAAATGATACTGATATCTTAATATAATATAAAGAGTGTTACTCTAGCAATTGTAGATTAAAGAATAAGAAAGAGTTTTATTTTTTGCGAATGCTTTCCTTCTATACTTATTTTTATAATTAGTTGGGTTAGAAGTATCATATAATCATCCTATTTTCCTTAATTTCTTTTTTGAAGTTGTATATAATTTTTGTAAAATAACAACAACCATAATCTTTACTAATAATAAAATTGTCTTAATCTTTTTGTATGAAGTCGCAACCAGAAATTCTTTTCCTTCACTGATTTCATATTCTGGAAGTTTGATGACGTCTCATTTTTAGGTATGAACCGAATGAGAAATTTCAATGGATTTCATTAAAAATGAATACACTAAACAGTGAAAGAAGTTACTCGGTAGTACTTTTTCTGTGACTTATGTAGCATGTGTGATCAATCTTTTAGAGCATTATGAATATATTTACTTAAAATGCCAACAACTTCAGCAAACTTGCATACTAAATACTGGGTTATAATTCTTTTTAAACCCACTTCAGATTTATTGATACTTTCATGTATGAAGTACTTAATTGATTAAAGATCTGATTGTATGATCTCTACTCAACTTTCAATCAGGTAAGACATATGGTCATAATGTATTCCATAAACAAGTCCTTAGTTTTTCCATATGACATTCAACTATGTATTTTAAATGACATATCGCTTAATAACCTCACTTTTAATATCAGAGATAATATTCCTTTCAAATAGAAAATTTAAAATAGCTATTCTTCTACTTATACCGAAACCAATATAAAATCAACAAACTAATGAAATTTTCAACTTGAACTTATTCCCTTTCATTTCTCCCTACTGCATATAACGAAAAAAGTTTTCATCCAAATTAAAATTAAAATTAGACGAATTTCCTCTGAAGTTTTCAAGAAGCAGAGAAGGAGAATGGAAAGAAATTGGTATTAAATTAGACAAGTTACAGAGTTAAAAGTGTTCAAAATTACCGCAATTAAAAAAGGATTGCGTCGGAAATTGGTGACCAAAAGATACAAATTAAATTTTCTTTCTTTGATTCAACGACTTTTATACATTCTTAGCGTTTTTTTTTTTATTTTAATTTTTCCTTAAGAATTTTCATGTACAACTGTCCAGAAAATTAAAATTGGATAATGACAATGATTTAGCAAAAGTTGAGAGTAGAATTCACAGACCAAGACCAGCAATGACCAACAGGACAAAAGAAACTTAGAAACATTAAACTTGGCGTTAAAAAATTTCATTTCATTTTCTTTTGAAGGAAGAAAACAAAATATAAGGAACCAGAAAGCAGACAGCGGAAAATGGATTCGCCCAAGCAATCACTTTAAACTTAAAGGACTCAACTCATTTTTACTAATGTATGTAGTGTTTCAAATATATTATCGGTGACATATTATGTTTTAAACTAATCTTAATATAAAATAAGACTAAATCATATTTTTTCATATAATAAAACATAAATCAATATAAATGATATTTATGATATTGACAATTAAAAAATTGTGAACCTTAAAAATCGGTGATATGTGCTTCTCTCTTTTATTCGTCAAATCTCTTCATCGCGTTTGATCTTCCAAGCGTTTTTTTTTTCAAAAGTGTTTATCTTTAAACATTAATTATGGTTAATCAACTTATCTCCTTACTCCTACACTTTATAAATTGCCTGTTTCATTTGTCCCATTACAGAACTTGTATTGTGTAATATCTCTAACCCCCATTTTCTACAGTTTGATTACTCGAGTAATCGAGTATCCATTCTAAGTAGTATTGGAATTATTTATTATATTTTAATATTCGTTAATAATTGTTTGAGACTGCAAATACCAAGGGTTGAATTCGCGCCCCACCAAATTTGAAGCTCAGAGTCAGTGTTCATTAACCAAATGAGGCATAGCCGTACATTTTATGTTCGAACTTAGAGTTTTGTTAATTTATTGTGAAATTTAATTAACAAATTCACTTACTATGTTATATCAGAACGAAATCATAAACTAGCTATAAAATAATTAAATTATTTAATTATATATATATTTTAAAATCAAAATTTCATCGGCGCTACCAATACATGTGAGCTTTTGTGATATGACAATTTCTAGAATTTCGGTAATGGGTAATTAAAACATACAGAAATGATTTAAAACACCAGAAATAGTTTCTTATATGCAACTACAAATTTATTAGCATTACATAGGCAAGTATATAAAAAATAAATGGGCTTTGGATATACAAAAATAAGTTTTAGTCTCACAAGATTTTACAAATTTTTTGGATTTTTAGGCACTAATTTTTAGATTTTTCATTTTATCAAGTTTTTACATACTGTAAAAATAATTTCAAACTCAAATTATAATCATGAATTCCAAAAATTCTATAATCAGATTGATACCACAGCATGCTACAAGTAGCACTACATCCTTTCTTCTTCCATGTATTTCAGACTTAAAGATGCATTGCCAAGATAAGAGCTGTTTCTGCTGAGCACCGACGATTCACCTCAACACCTAATGAACTACTGAATCCTCTTACCTTATAGAACAATTTTATATCGGCGGAACGACAACAGAATTTGTCCAGAAAGGCTACAGAACCATTACTGCGATAATAAATATAGGCTTCAAAAAGTTCCGGCTCAACAGCTGGTGTCATCACAAACACCAACTCGTCTGCCAGTTGCTCATAGTGTCTACGCCTGATATTTATACCAAGATTGGTGGTATAGAATAAATGTTCCGCTTCATTTGGTGTTAATAAATCTATCTGCTCAAAATTCATATTGCTACTAGACTATAATGCGTGTCAGTGCTTGATTAAGTCCAAAACAAATTTCGGGTGCGTTTCTTCTGGAATAATGAAAGAGAAAAGAATTTTATTTAGTATTGTGAAGAAATAATGTTTTTTTATTTTTTGCTAAGATTTCTATATATATAAATTTTACTTCCCGAAGGTATTTATATTTACTCTTAACATTCTATTAATTTGTTAGTACTGAACATATATCATATCTAGTAAATAATGTATGCTTGGTTTGTCACAGATCGATTAAGACCTGCCTCAAAAAAAAAAACAAAAACTGTATTGAAAGAAATAATCTTCTTTCAAGACAACGAAAATTTCATTAGAGTTCTGTTTTTTTGGTTTTTCTGGTGACTTCCAGCCATACTCTGATGTCTTGATTTCTGTCTCTTTTGGCGATGTTGCATGTTATCACCAGTTACAATGCTTGATATATTTGACTTTAACAGAACTCATTTGGAATAGTTTCAGCATATCAATATATTACTGAACGGTTTAATATTTTTCATCGTCAAACTGTAGAAAAAAATACGAGCATAACCTTTTCGTGTGGTCAAATTTTCCTGCCAAATGTGATGACCCGTCCTTGTTGGTATTTCAGTTTTTTATTTGGTGAATTCCACAAATACCTGAAAGTTTTTTATGGACTTAAGTTATATGCTTAATCATCACATTCAAGATTTTAATAGCCGTCATAGAATTGATTGTGCCAACGAAAATCCTATATGCGAATCATGCATTCATAGTCGTATATATTTGTGAGCATTTGTTCAGTTCTGAGTTCATTTTATCAAATAAAATCGAGTTGTTCACACTTCGTTTGTGCCAAGTTATTTTTTACAACTTTTAGAAAATAACATTACTAAGTCAAAACAGTGTGCCAACCAAATCCGTAACATTAACATTAAGAAGATAGTCAGTGCATACTATTATTCTACTATCAACAACTCATTGATATCACTGCATCACATATTTTTATGAAGTTACTTTCATAGGATAAGAAACAGTAAATTTAAGACTATACTTCTTCTTTTACTTGAATTTAAATGATTAATATTATTATATACGGCCACCTGACCGCCACTCAGGTGGTCTATTGTATTACTTCCAGTTTTTCACCCATCGTTAATCTTTTAGTGATCGTGAAGTCATTTCAGGGTCTCATTTTTCCATATTTTGTTTGAGTTAACAAGTCTATGCATAAGATGGATAATGCACTGCTATTCAATGATCCGTTTTAGACATTCACAGAGAAAATGTTTTGGACATTGTTTTGAAGATTGTTTTGAACATTTTATTGGACATTATTTGGGACATTTGGGACAATGTTTGGGGCATTGTTTTCGACATGGTTCTAGACATAGTTTTTTGAAATTGTTTTGGACATTCCATCCGTTAATAAAAAGTTATGAGTATTATCGAATATATATGAGTATGAGAGTATTAATTATTTACAATACTATGACGATTCTTATGGCGTCGGATGTGTTCAGTAACCCATGTTGCATTTATACTTGAAGTCCCCCTGCTTTAATATTAAAAACTGCTCTATTTACAAATTCTTTTACTTATTCTTTTCTTAAAAACATTCTTCATTGGATAGAAGTAGTACAATCTTAACTATTAGTTAATTTATTACTATTGCTGAATTGTACTTAATAGATAGGTAGTAAGTAATACGTGTACGGGTTTACAGAATCCGTGTTCAGGTGCCATACTTTTAGTTATGTTTACTGAAAATTTGTTTTATTTTAAACATGATTCTAAGTCTATATCATACTATATTAGTTAAGTGTTTTAAATTCTAAATAGAAAAATGGTTTATTAAAATTGGGTTTATTTATATTATAGCAGGATTAATGCTAATATTGCAATTAACTTATTTAACTATATATGACTTTAAGCGCTATCTAACATTATATGAATTATATTTCTAAAAAAGAAATGAAATTAATATCTTATCATATTCCGAACTTTACTTATAAAAAATATTTTAAAAAGTATCTATTAAAAATTGAACTTTATTAACTTCTGCCACACTTTTCGTTCCTAAAAAAGCAGTTAATAAAGTTTTTAAAAAGGCAACTTTTAAAAACTTCATCACCTTTTCAACACCTTTTTGGACCATAAATTTATTAGACAAAAATTAACAAAAAAAAAAAAAAATAGTAAAACTTAGGTTAAAATATTTATTTTTCCTATGCGGTCGGTCTTCTATTAGGAATTTATGTACTGCAAGTGCTGAAGACTGATGACTGTGGGTATGAATGTAAGTAAGAAAGTTAGTGTGAGTAGTTCACCGAGAGAGAGTTGCTGTGATGAAAAGTGAGCTACTAAAATTAACAAAACTTTCAAAGCCAAGCGACATGAATAGTTAGAAGAAAGGTTGCCAGCCAATGCCTTTCGTACAAGTTCAAGTACGCAAACATTTAATTTTTTTTACATTCTCTTAAATAAAATAGTAGAAAATCACCATTTTAAGTTGACGCGAAAAAAATGTTTACATTACATTTTACCGCCATTTTTTTATCGCATTTCGACCATTTTTTGGCAAAGTAACTTGCATACTAAACCCAACGACTTGAGACTTACTGAGTTTTTAAGGTATTTAAGGCTTCTCCAGATAAATTTTTCAGCGCCAAGAAGACAGCTTAAGCAAGAAAACAATAGAGTTAATATTTGCATATATGTTATGTACTCTCGTATATATGCATAGGAAAAAGAGTAAAAAAGGGAAGATACATGAGTATGATGAGTGTAGTGGCAGGGAAAAAATGCGAAATAATTTTTACAATAGGAAGGAAGGAAACATACCAAAACAGCTTCCGTTTTTGGTAAATTTTTTTATAAAATTTGATTTTGTTTTATGTGCAGATCCTTGTAGCAACCAGAAACGATTTTATGCTACAAGTTTGCAGGAAGTTGCCAAGGATATGCTAAAGTGGCAGTAACAGTTTTCATGGAAATGATGTTTAAGCAAATGCTTTTTGGCAATCAACTAAAATGCTAATCCAAATATGAACTTAGCTTTTACTTGCAACAAAAAATCTGTTATGGCCAAAGACAAAGAGGCAAAATGACATTAAAACGAAGAGCAACTTCAAGTTTTCATAGCAATTCCAAAATGGAAATGGAAGGAAAGACTTTTGATTAAAGCAAAACTGTACGGATTAATCTGAAAAACAATTTTAAGAATCTTCAACAAAACAAATTAAAAGAGTTAAAATTTTGAAATGGTAAAGACCGTAAAATTATTTTAATAAAAATAATTAAATAGGTGCCACCTACCATTGAATAAAACGAAATTATTATGCAGTTATGTATCTACAATAAGGCTAAGTGCCAAGTTCCCAAAAATCATTTGGTGATTCTTTTCATATTTACAATATTATTATCGCTTATATTGATTGTTATAGTAATTTGATTATTATTTTATTAGGTACTCCTATTTTTTGGATTTTTTGTCAATTGCTTATATTTATTTTGATATAAAAGTAAATATATTGAACGGCTTAGCGCTTGTTTGACTTTATATTGCAAAAACTCTGTGCTGGTTCTGGCACCTCTTATCTTAACCATAAGAAATAGTACATTTTAATAAAACTACTAAATAATCAACGAAAATATAAATTCATTTGTTGTTTATCTTAAAAAGATGGCATGGTTTAAGTACCATCAATTCCCACTGTCACCAGAATTATGTGCCCAACTCTCTAACATGGTTGCATAAGATATAGGGACTAAAACACTCCCTCTTCATCGAAACTCAATCTCCCGGACCGTTTTTACATTACTTAAAAATGATACTTAATATGAATGTACTTTTTAGGTCTACGTCTAGACTTCGTGTCATTCGTTTTTGGAAGCACCTTACAATACAGATCCTTAAGCATAGGTAATTTTCTTTTCAGAAGTTCAAGAAGTGATTTGCTTAAAAATAGAAGTAAAGAAGTAGTCCAATAGAGGTAGAAGTAGAAGTAGTCCAATATGATCAAGTTCACACGGATAAACTTTGCTTGATACTTAAAGTTAAAAACCTACACTAAACAACATATCTTTTACTACATTTGATAAAGATTATAGAATGGTATATAAGATTTTATATGACATTATAACTAATATAGGCGTTCAAAATATACTATACCTCGTCAGCCAGGTACTGTCTGTCAAAATAGTTATTAGTCCAATGACCGCAAAAGATCACTTCCCAAATTGCATACGCCAAGAATCGCAAAAGATCACTTCGCAGATCGCACAGTCTAAGTGCAGTCAAAAATTACCTCTCAGATTAAATAGATCAACAACAGCAAGAGGTCACTTCACAGGTTGCACTGGTCAAGAATCACAAAATATTTCTTTTCAGATTGCACAGGTCAAGAACCGCTGTAGATGACTTCTCTAGTGTGTACACGCGTTTGCTTAATTTTCAGTTTATGCAGCGCACTTATTTACTTGAAATCCCTCTTGCTTATGAACTGATGCGATGAAACCTATTTAAAAGAGAATTGTTAGTATCTAATATTATTTTAAGATTTCATCTTTTAATACTTCTAAAAAAGTTATTTTAATTGCATAAAGCATAGTAAGCTTGAAAGGCCTAAAACTCTATTGTCTACTGTAACGCAGCTGATTTTAAAAAAATATTTTTTTTATAATAAAATTCTTTCAAGCGGTTTTATATATGAATTTTGTGACAAATTTTTGTATGAATTATTGAATATTATTTTGTGTGATATGTGAATCCAATTCAATTTAAAATTTTTTTAAATATTTTTTAAGTATTTTTCACAGGCGTTGAAATATATTAATAATTTCCACAGCTTCGACAATCAAATTACATTCATGAAATAAACCAAACACATACTCAAAATTCGGTACGTAGTTCCAAAATATTTATGGCAGCCCAAAACTAATATTTGCCTTAATTGATCTCCAACGTTGGGTGTGCAACATTCATTTTCCCATTGACACATTATTAATTTGCCACACTGCAGCAATAATAGTAATTGGGCAGCTAGACTGCATCATTTGAAGTCAACATCGTTGCATGCAGCCATGCCTTTTGTGTCATTTGGCTAATGACTAACCAAAGTTGGCAACAGTTGCAGCCCAAAGGGCAAGGATGGCCGATATAATTTATGCTTGTATACAAGGAATATTTGTGGCTACTATTCCGACCACTAGGTAAACGTCATTGGCTGCTGCATTGGCAGCCTGCAACTTGCGGTTAGGATAAAGCAAATATTATTTGCATTGGGCTTTGCAATGACTTCGGCTATGGATTTGGAAAGGACGTGTCTACAATATTTAGATGAGGATTAGATATTTGTTTTATGCGCTTTTATTGCAATTGATCAATACGTCAAACCATATTGGCTGTTAATTAAGTCAGTTTGCATATGCAATTTTTGGCTGCTTGAATATTGAATTGTGTAAAGTTGCATTGCAGTGCAGCAAATAAATTAGGTCATGCTTGGGAGTGCATATTAAAGTAAGTTGAATGGTAATGGACAGAAAAAAAAATAAAGCTACCAATAAAATATGGGTCAAGTATATAAACGGCATATGGCAATAAAATGGCTTTTGATACTTTGCAGAAGCAAAAATATTGTTTTCACAATGACAAAAACTTTCGTGTATTATTGCACACAGGTTGCTGCTTTTGTTGTTATTGTTGTTGTTGACATGGTCTTACAATGGGATTCAATGAAATCCTACAACAATAGCAATGTCCTCAAACGTATACACGTAGTCGCATGAGGCTCTGCATGTAGGAATGCTTGCACTTCTCATACGTATAAATTTTAAAATAATTTAAAAATTCATGAATGTAACAAAGAAAGGAAATAAAACTGTTTGCAAATGGAGCAGGACTTTGTGGCATCACCATACTGCAAACAAAACCTATAAAAACTTACTCTATTATATATGAAAAAGAGAACAGAACAGAACAGAACAGTACAGAACCAAAACAAACCAAACCGAACCGAACACTAAAGTAAAGGTAAAGTAACCGTGGTTACAATAAAGCAACTCAATCGCATGTGTTTCGCAGTGCTTGGGAGCGTCAGCTGACAATGCTTTCGGATTAAACTTCATATCCTGCGTTCGCGACTCTGAATCACATATATAGCAACGCTTACGAGTATGCAACCAACTGCAGTGGATTTCAATGGTGAGTGATATACGGTACCGTTCGCAGTTGTGCATATCACCATAACTGCTCACTAACATGTTTGTGTTTCCCATGAATACCTTAAGGATATTTTTCTAACACAATTTACAGAAAGTTCACTTTCATAGCTGACATCGTTCCAACATATGAGACCGCCAACTCGCTTCATGTACTCATCGCTGATACCCTTAAATTAAATCTGTTCTCCATTGTTGTATAATATAGAAAAGTTTGCTCCTTTGGTTTCCTATGTAAGGTCTTCAATGCAAATTTTTCATTTTATTCCGCAAAGTTGGGTTTGGTGTTTGCATTTTAATGAAACCTGGCGTACTTGAAACGAACGATGAGTTTGTCCTTAAATCGTTATTAAAATTTATAAGTCGGAGTTTATGCTAAATCTATTTGGTATAAAATTTGTTTAATTGCTGCAAAACTATTAAATATTCTCTATAATACAAGGTATGCATTTAAAATAATTATTTTATTCTAATGAATAAGTTAGAGATATGAGAAATATTTTAAAGGAACTACCCTTTATAGATGTTTTTCTATATTTTCTATATAAACTCACAGATCACAGATAATTTAAAGAATTCAAAATGTAATATAGTTCAAAAATGTAATATAGACTTCTCCCGCTCTTTGTTTGGCTATTTTGTTACGTTTCAAAAAAATATAAAAATAACTGAAACATAACTTGAAGGATTTTACCAGGTTCTCAAGTAGTATTGCTTTCTCCTCTTTTGTACCTAACAATTTATAGCAATATAGAGAATTAACTCGCAGTTCAGTTTTGTGATAGTTTGTAAACACTATTACTTTGGTATTGTGAAAGAGTTGGTAGTTACATCAACTATATAGACGTAATACAGTCTTCTGCCACACTCTGTTGAGTTGATGTATTTAATTTAAGTTTCCTTTAAAGAAATGCTAAACTTATTCAAAGGATCTTACCGATTCTAAGATTACCTTATTCTAAACTTATTTAAGAACTTACCTGGTTCTAAGTAAATATGGCTTTCTTCTCCCCTTTACCTGAGTTTTGATGGCGATTTATGGAAACAGTTTACAAAAGTTAACGATTCTACAATGACAATAATAATTAAATATATAGCGTTTTATAGCTCTTTGTTTAGTTGAAGTATTAAATTTAAAGAAACTTTAAGGTATAAAAAGCCTACTTAAAGGACCTTACCTGGTTCTAAATAAATATGAGTTTTTTTGCGTCACCGTATCTGATAGCGGTAAATGGAAGTAGCTATCATTTTAGTAAAATGTGCAGATATCAATGGCCATATATATGTGTTCTTTCACTCTTTACTATATATTATGTTAGGTTTGATATAAACTTTAATACCTATAACCATAATTTACCTAAAAAACCTTACCTGACTTAAAAGAAATATGATTCGATCCTCTCCTCTAACAGAATCCTTGCTGGCGATTTGAGGTAATTATATTAATATTTTGTGTAGGTAGGTCTAATATGAATTATTTTTACTGCTTATTTTTAGTTTGTCTGAAAATTTTGATTGAGTTATGCCAATTGCAATAATATTTTTAAAAAAATAAAGGTGCCTCAAAAATTACAAGTGAATTCTAAATATATTCTAGTTAAAAAAAAAATTGTTTAAATATATCATAAAATATTATATTTTTAATTTAATTTCATATAAACTAGAAAAGCATGGCAAGCATATAAAATATTCATTTATTCTTATGAATGCATTTAATATATTTTCTATTCAAATTTAATTTTATTGCTAATTTGTTTTAGCAATATTAAAACAGCTGATAATCATAGAAATAAGTAGTCTTTATTTAGGTTAGCTATAGGTCACTAGTAAACGGCGTACTTAATCGAGGAGCGGGACCAACTGTAATAGTGTGGCCAAGATATTAGTTTATAATAAAATCTGAGAGCATGGTGTTTCACGACCCGCTTCATAAAAAGGGGAACCATTTGTGGAACTATTAAATAGTTGAATAATCCTTTAAAATAGAAAGGAAAAAGTGGAAAAAGTGAAACTTGGGTGATTGTATGTAAAATACAAACTTGTTCTTTTTTATTTTGATATTTGGTATATCAAAACCGTGAAATCTTTCCAACCTTTTTATATCCAAACGATTAGATCTCGAATATATTACTGACATGTTTACTGATCGTTTCCAAATAATTTTTACTATTAGCCATATAACGATAATATGAAGAAAAAGTAACAGTTAGAAAGAAAAGTACTGGAAGATGGATCATTATAAGATGAAGACTAAGAAGAAACGAAATTTACACATTTGATCCATGCGCAGGATTTCTATTTTAGAGATACTTTAATATATCCAAGAGTTGTATGATGTATAGAAGAAGGAGTTTCATCCTTTATGTAAGAAATTATTTTTTGTGTAATAAATTTTATGCTTATTTTATATCAATGAGTACTAATCCTATTCCAAAACGAGTAGTAACTGTTTGACTGTTTTATAAAATCTTCAGAAATATATGGAATATTTATATCAAACCTTTTTAGATTCAAATATGTATATTCTCAGTTATCGTAGAATTGCAATATTGTTGAATTTAACTACTGAGCATCCTCATTTTATGAGGTGGTATATAGCCTGCAATGATTTACATTTGTTGACCTTTATCCACCGCTTAAACAACCTATCATCTATAAAATTGAAGATTTTTTAAGATTTATAGGATTTATAAGTCTTACAAAAAATAAGATATAAGTTGAGATTAATTTATAAGATTTCAAAATAGATTGCCTAGTGTTATAACAATATAGTTTCACATAGTCTTTGTTCAGCTATTATATTGTCATACTAGAGAAATAATCAAATTCAGAAAGAAATCATATTACGATAATATTTTTAGTTGTTGAATGATATTATATGGTAAGAGAACTTCATTGTGTGTTAACAATACAATAAAATAATTAGAATATTCAGAATTCATGTGAGTTTTACATAGATTATTCAATTTTACCAAGAAATTCCAAAATTTATTTAATAAATCACAAAATATTAATCAGTCATAATATTAAAGACATTATCCGATAAATATCTAAGCCTTTTTTTATCATTTATAATGGCAAGAATAAAAATTTTTTGAAAAAAGTACAATAACACCAATTCATTCGAATCTGATTAAACTTCTTTTTACTTTTACACATATTTCTAACAATAAAATACTTTCACTGTATTTACGAGCTCTTAGATGTAATTGAACAATTTTTTAAAATTTTTAGTACAACAACAGAGCACAATTTAGTAACTTAACCACAAAAACCCATTTAAAAGTGAAATACATTTAGAAACACAATCAGCTTTAATGTCGATTGTCGTTGCCAATGGCCTAAGTTTTATTGCCGTATCCACAGCCATTGTCCTTAGTGCCTTAAAATATCGTTAGTTATACGCTGAGCTGAACCGATGTGAACCTAACTGAACCATTTAAAGCCGATATGTACCTAAAAAATACATAGTTCAGACTTAACCAAAGCGATAAAGCGTATTTTAACGTTTAGGGATAAATACCAGACAATCCTTTTCGGCCAGGTGAAAGCATATTTGTATCGTCGCTATATTGGTGTCGTTCTCAAAGTGCGATAAATTGTTATTGCACTGCCGCCATTAAGGACACACGAGTATATGGCATTTATATGAGTTTTTAGTGGAAAACAAGAATCCTTTAATTTATTACGACGAACACAAACACACAAAAATGAGCATAAATTAGAAAACGCATAGCTTACGACACAAAAAGAAAGGTTAACCGGCGAGTGTTCAACATTTGTCGCATGGTGGCTCCGGAGATAGTCGAATGCACACCCAAAAAAGCACAATAAGGACACGGTCGAAATGGAATTTTCGGTAGGTGTGACTACGGCGATGTTAGAGTAGCGCACAGCTTAAAGCAGATAAAATGCTTTGATTTACACTTCCCCACTCTAATTTTTTCTTCGTGCCTTTGTGCCTTCTTGTAAATATATATATAAATATATATAGATATATATACCTTTTGTGGTAATCTGTACTGTAACTGCGTTGAGGGTTAATTTATTATATTTCAAGTTAATCGGATCCGTGTTTTATGTACCACAGCAGATACAAGCGACAAGTAAAATGAGTTAATTAAATTTTATCATTTGAAATAAATTTTAAAATCTGTTAGGATATAATAATTAGGAACGAAAGACTTAATCAGCTATTAAATAACTTATAAGGCAGCTCGTAGAGAGAATAAATACCGAGGATTAGTGTGTTTGAATTGAAGTATGTTATTTAATTTAAAACCACTTAATAAAAAACTATTTTCTTTTCTTAATGTATTATTGTAGTGTATTTGAGGCAGAAGTATTTGCTGTTACAAAATTGGCAGAATTTGTATGCTTAAAAGAAACAACTAACTGTACAATAGACGTCTTTGTAAACCACCCTTCATCCATCTTTAGAAACCATTCAATAGTGCAAGACAGCAATAGACAAATTGGCAAATAGAAGAGGGGTGAGTATAGGTATATTAAGTTGATGGCCGTAAAAGCATAGCCAAGATTAAGATGTAAATTAAGTACCTGTAAAGTCCTTGGGTTCATATGCAAACACATATTTCACGCAAGATATTCAAATATATATTGAAAGAGATACCGAAATTGATTTGGTGTTTTAATATAATAATTGTATGGTTGCATCGCATACCCAGCAGGAAGACAGCACCAGCAGTAACGAAAAGAATACATGAAAAAACCGTGCATTATTTCCTCGAATATCTGTTACTTTGCGATACTTTCCAAAGGTAAGACTGAATTGTTTCCTGAAAAATCTTAGCGCATCTTTATCATTCTAAAGTTCATCCTTCCGCGCCATATAGAAGCACAAGTAGCAATAGCGACCTACAGTGCGTAAGTATTGCTGATCGATAGAGGGTTCTACCTCGCAATTTTCTACTTACTTATTTACTTACTGCTATGCTTCTCTTTCAAGTGGACCTCTTTAGATCCTAATTAACACCTATTGATATTGATAATTCTATATCTGAATTTAAGACTACATCGTTATTGTTCATTACGTTAGAATCTAAATCCAATTTTGAAGGACACTTTACGATAGTAACAACCGCAGCAATAACATTACGCTAGCTATGCCCAATGATGTCGGTGACGGCGACGGTGACGTGAATAAAGAACTAGAAACATTTTTAGCACATTGTGTCATTATAATGCTATTGTGTTTGACATCATTTTCACAACAAAATTGAATACATTACATGACAGTTAAGTACCTTGCCTGAAGCATCGCCAGATTTTAAGGATTTGATCCAACCTTTATGAAACTACATGTTCTGCTCAACGTTATTCTGCAGAATCATATTAACTGTACACGGATACTGAACTCAGACATTAAGACATAAATGTGATCCTTAAGGTGGATATCGAAAGCTGCTTTTTGATGTATACTGTGGGACTCTGTTATGTTCATTCGCTTTATCCAGGATAAAGGTCTTACTGTGAAAGTTGTTAGGATCAAACCACCTCTTACAATTTATTAGTGACATACAGAAAATATAGTTTTTTAACCTAATCATATGCCATTATGTCGTAACGGATTAGTGCTCTTAACACATGTCAAAAATTTCCACCCGTAAAAATTAAAGCTACACTGTTGAGCATAGTTTCCAACTTATCAAGGCGAGAAACCCATCTGAAACCTTAACTGTTCTTGGGGTTCCAACACCCGCCTGGAAAATATAACTTCAAATCAAATGAAATATGTATGAAATACGAAATGAATACATATAGTCCACCAACCGCGTACCTTCGGATTTTTTAACTTTGTATACCGAGAAACTCCAATTAAAGTACTTAACCTCTATTGGTCAGGACAGCCAAAGATTTTGGCTATGACACCCATGGTATCAGACTTACGCCTTAGGTCTGGTTCCATAAGTACTACTCACTACAATTTATACTTTGAACAGTATACGGTGATGTGCACTTGATTTTAGTCACTTCCTATGACAAACATACCTCACCTCGAAAGTTTGTAGGCCTTCTATCCTGAAAGGGAAGCTAATGATATACACATTTAAAGTAGTGTTTAGCATCATTAACAGACTCTAAGGTCTTTAATCTAGTATCTGGACCTTATAGCGGTCTTTGCGTAGGCTTAGCCAGCCAACTCTATCTATCAGTCCATTCCATAATTAGATATATATTTATGTTGACTTGTGTTTTATTTACTCACTAATTAAGTTTTAGTGATCAAATTTTTCAAACGAGTAACTTCATTACACCTCATTTAAGTAAAGTATTAGTTCGTCATTTGTAAATAATAAAATTGCAAATTTTTTTAAATAATTTAAAATTAAATTTTAAATTATTAAATTTGTTAATTAGTTATATGCTACAAGACCCAAGCAGAAGCAATATCAGGAGATGACCTTTATCGTATTTGCAATATCCATCACTTTTGTTTCTTAACATATGACCTCATTTTTGATACCATTGACACCATTGCTACCATTTTCCAGTGATGAATCGAGGACTATGTATTTTTACAATTCAGCTTCCTTCAACTCTTTAAATTTCCTTTAACTTCGATAAAATATCTCAAATTGAAATTTTTTTTAACTTTAAACTCTTAAAGTACGATAACCCATTTTCAGACAATGTCCCACTTTTAAATTATTCATACTCATAAAACACTTAACTTCTTAACAATATTAATCATTCTTGTCTTGAAATAAGGTCAACACCTATAGAAAACTTTAAAAGAGAGGGTGTGCTATACAAAATAATGCACAACTTCTCAAATGTAATGCCAAAGATTTACAATAAGAAATTGAATTTCACACGGAAACAATGATTTCACTGCAAAGTTGTGCGAATATGGAACAAATACCGATAGCACCTTGCACCATTTGCGACTCCATCAAACTAAACTGCAAGAACAATAGGAACACCAACAACGGAGGTAATATGCAAAAGGGTACCAGGATGTGGCGCCTTCAGGATAATGTCGATGTCGAAACACCAAATGCGTTAGAACAACCAAAACTTTAGAAAATTATTTTCAAGTTTCGCAAAAGGAAAAACGTACACGGAGCGAAATGTCAAACGCACAATGGGGGAAAAGGGGAAAAACAAAAAGTATTAGAACAAAGAAGTACGGGACACACACAAAAAAATAGGTTGTCGAAACGCTTGGCAAGATTTATGGTACATTCATTACTATCGGAAATTAAGAACATAGATTACATAGTCAGCGAAAGCCCACACGCAACCTAGCAACGCGTCAATAAAACGTAAGTTGCTGCTTTGTTTGTAGCAATAAATAGGATTGTTTCTTCACAGATGCCAGTCACGTCCGCTGGCGCAACATGGGATTTGTTGCGGATTCGATAATGCTTAACAGCGTGGCATGCGATTTTTCCTGTTGTTGAGCATTTTTAAACTTCTGCAAATTAAATTTAAAGTGACGCTCATATATCATAGCAAATCAAGCTCGGAACTGCTCATATGTGCCATGTGCGAGTTGTCCTTGCGCTCATTTGCATACTCACTTGGCACGTGCCTTCAGCGCGCCACCACATGCGGTCTTAGTTCGTGTTTCTGCCTTAAGTCAGATTTTGGGTTAAATAAGCCTTGAAATGCAAGTTATTGAAGCAGTACATTTCTATTTATTTATTTAGTTGGGAATACAGTTTTTCTTGTTTATTTTACGCTACTTAAATCTTCACTACTTACTCAACGGCGAGCTCCCGAGTTCCCAAGTTCCTGAGTTCCTTTTTCCTGTACTCAACCGGAAGCCGCACTATTGCTTCTGTCATTTCCGTTTAACTGCCACGCAAAAACCTTTGCGAATGAAATAAACTTTCTTTCATTATGCGCATTTCACCTTTCAGTGATTGAAATCTTGCTTTTAAGTGAAAAGGCAACCAAAGTGCATTCAATCGTTTGTCACGTGATTTCGTTAGTGAAAACGGTGTCACAGTACAAGAAAAAGGAAAGCACAAACCGAAAGGACTTAAGGATATGCCTTGCACGTAATACTTGTGCAAATGTTTCGAGTTTTGTGATTTTCCTATTTTACTTACTCGTTCCTTTTTATCCCGTTTTTCTTTTCTAGTTGTTTTGTTTTCTTTTCTTAAGGTGTTTATTTGAACATGGACATTAAACAACTCGAAAGGATTAAGAATGCTTGCACATACATTTATCGTCTGTTTCGTGAGTCGATTTTTAAGGAAATTTTCTACTCAAAGTATATATAAATTTAATAATTTAAGGTGTAGTACCACATAAACAATGTCTAATCTGGATTCCTAGTCGTTGAGATAGTTTCAGCAATTGCAAAGTGAACGAGCTACAAAGAAGAGGTGCTTCAGAAAACCACTCAGAACTCCTGTGTTCTTTTTGTGCTTATCCTTATTATTATTATTACTTCTTTTTATCCTCAATCTGAGGATACTCTGCTATGCCCTGAGTAATAGTCTTCCTGTGGGACTTAGATTACATGTTTATATAACATTGGAATAAAGTGTATATCTAACTTTTGAGCAGTTTATTATCATTATATTATACGACTGCAGTTTCTCGAATTTATTTGTTGAAGAAAAAATTGCCAACGAATATTATTTTGTACTAAATAACAACCTAACAAAAACAAATTTCTCCGACTGTATTAATGAAAATATCGTGAGATCTATAAGGTAAGTAATTACGTTCAAGAAAAACCGTAATTATATAGGAGCACTTATTCTACTAGGTTCTAAACATATAACGAAAGAGTCACCCAAAAATGAGTTATCGTCATCGTTAAAATCATCCATAAGATGATGGAATAATAAATACATCTTGAGATCTATAAGGCACACTTGGTCTACGAGATTCAAAACACATAACGAAAGAGTCGTCCAAGAATACGTTAAACTGATACCACTGCTACTGAATTGGAAAGAATAAAAGAATTGGATACCAGCCAGTTGAAAAAATTTAATAAATTATGTTAGAGACCATTCAGATCTATAATACCATAAGATGATAGAGTAAGCATTTTCGTATACAATGTGTTGGAGACGATAGTAATTTAAATTTAATATTTAACTCACCAAATTTTAATCTTAGCACCCAAAAAAAAAATTTTCTAAAACTTAAAATTTTTTTTTTTAATAATAAATAATATATAAATTTCCTTTAGATATATTTTTGGTTCAATATTGCTCTAAATTTCGGAACAAATTTAATGAAAACGGTGTTTTTGGTTCAAAATCTGCAGTTATGGACTCCGAAACAGATGTCCCAAAAATTGTATTTTTCTTCAGCAAATCTTTCGATGAAGACTCGCGTGTATTAAGCGTATTTCAGTGTAGGGAAACTCCTCACCATATCTGTACCATAACTTGTAGTCAAGAAGTAGCATTAAGTTTTCAATTCCGTCAGTTATACACTAACATGATGACAATGGTTTACAACAAAATTCTACCCTTAGAGATCATTATGAAGTTGGTTAAACTTGGTACTCATTCAAAGTTTTAAATCTCGTGTAACCGATATTGGTTGAAAGAGTAATATATTCGTATTAACTGAAGTTATATTAACAATAATTTATTAAATTTGTCTTACAGGTGTAATAACTGAAGAACTGTCTGACATGATGCCAATTTATTTTTATATTAAAAACCTCAAATGCTGTTTATTATGATTTCTAAATTAATAAATGTCTTAAAAGCAGTCAATTCTTTTTTATTTATTTTTTTTTTATTTCACTTCCTGTCTGGATCTGACAGTACCAAAATTTAACCTTTTTAATAATGACTTGCTTTAGTGAACATACTTTTTAAAACCATCCTTCAAGTGGAAATAACTCATTAACTGCCCAATTTTTGCTTCTGTTGGGTATACCGTTTAGTTTCGGATTATGCTGCAGGTGCAGTCTTACGATCACGGATTTTTGTCTTATGCGTTGGTCATTATACTCGTATGTTTTTCGTGCGCTGGGAATACCAAGAGGAAATTATCAAATCTTCCTACTATAATTAGGTCTAATGCATCTTGATCTTTATAGTCAATACCTTAAACATTGGATATGATTTATAAGGAGTAATAGAGGATTCTAAAATAATTGCAGATTTTATAGTAAATCGGATGGCAAGCATGTAAAAATATGATGGTGTTAATATTTTTACAATATGTATGCCTGTCAGGAGTAATGTGGGCTATGATTTCAAGCTTCAAAAATTTTCTATGTAAACAAAGCCTCACCTTGACAGCTTGGAGAACAGCACTATGAGCAATAGATGTTAAAGTGATGATGTGTGTTTAAACAAACGCCAACACAAACTGAACAAGCCCAATTGGGTGACAAACTTTTTAACATTAAATATGTTTGTGCAGAAGTTTTCTAAAGTAATTTTCAAGTTCAATGGCACATTTATTTTTTTTTATTATTTTAGTCTTAGTATTATTAATTTTAAGATTATAATCGTTTGAAATATATTCATTTTTTTACTGTTTATTGTATACATCTTTATAAAACTTTAACATGGTAGAAAAAAGAGCAACAATGCAAATGCAAAAACTATGTCTAAGAAGAGAACATGTCATTTCTTATGTCTAAGAAATTATGATGTCGAAATTTCAACAGGTTTTATTATAAGTGTAATTAATGAGCTTTTAAAACAAAACATCGAAAAGACAATATTGTGAAGAGAAGTGGAACTCTAGTAAGGTGTTCTATGGCATTTTGTATGGAAGTATTAGAGACCTTTAGTATATATGGGTTTCTAGTATTAAAATCAAAATCGGTAGCATCAATTGTAAGATACAGTCTTGAGTATACGAAAATATTATCAAATATTTTAATTTTTAATTGCTTATTAATTAACTCGAATCGTATTTTTTTTTATTCAATTTGGAGTCATAGATCTCTCTAAAAAAGTAATCTTTTCTTATAATAATAGAATTCCAATTTCATAAAGATTTTTTTACTACATAAACCAAATATTTTTGTTGTTTTCCTGAAATAACTCATCGCATCTGTAACTGTTACATATAATTCATTCAAGTATTTTCTTTCCCTCAAGAACTTACCTTAAGTTCAATGGTTTCCATATAATTTCATTTCTCATTTTATCTAATCAAATATTTTTATGTGGAGTTTTTTGTTTATAAACAAAACTGCAAAATTGTGCCAATATCAATAAAACCAGATTAGATTCGATACTGAATACGAGTATCTGTTATGAGTACACATATGAGATTCGTACAGATGTGGAAATGTAGAACATCTACATAAATGTTTTTGTGTTGACTGTCAGGACAACAAACACACACACCGATCCAGATAAGCACCCATCAAACCAAGTGAAGAAGTCGTAAAAGTTTTTAGCGTGAACGGGCGTTAAAGCCGAAATGAACGTCATATAATTTTATGAGAAAGTGTTATATCTTTATTGAATAAGAAAATTTCAGTTTTAGTTTTCGAAGTTAATAGCAGCAGAAAATGACTTTTCATGCTGCTCAAATGCGGGTTAAGAGCGCTATTAGCCGTGGATTTGAAAAGTAGCATTCAAGCAACTAATACCAGTAAATGGAATTAAAATTGTTGCAAAATATTTTGAGAAAGTTTTTCAGCGCTTTTATTGCCTGTAGCGGAATTTCGTTAAATCAAAATTAAATCGAATTTACTTAATCTTACGCAACACTAATTCACAGATAATTTCTGTAATGGAAAAGTTTTACGCACGATTTTATTTTGTTGTAGGTTACAATTCTGGCCATTACTTTTATTTAATGTTATTTGATTCGAGCTACTTTGGACTGCTTTTGGTAGTTTTCAGTTATTTTCTGGCCAGAGGTTCGAAAAGCTTTAGCAATACAAAGCAAATTGGCAGCTGGTGAATTGGCGAATTCCGTTTTTAACTGCAGGCCCAAAAGTTTGGATTCCAGTGTTGTTTATCAAAATATGTTAATAGGATTTCATGTTTCATCGTTAGAGGACTTAATCGATAACAATTTTACTTTATTTTAATGGATCAAAAACGAAATACTAATTTGGAAATCAGCAATTTTGTTAACTTTTAAGTAAGAATATTGCCTTAAGTTATTAATACCTCAAGAAACCTGAACCAACAGTGGGTCTATGCCTTAGCAAATATTTTAATTTAATTATTATTAAATTGATGTTTAACATTCGTTGTGTGTGACAAAAGAAATAAAATTCTTAATATAAACTATTATTTTCATAGAAGAGGGTTTCATCGAACAGTAGTGAAATTGTAACAAAAATTATTTTTTTTACATTATTTTTAGTTAATTGAATTTTTGGTTTTATTTATAAACAATTTATTTAAGACTGCAAGTACTAAGGGTACTTATAATTTATTTATTATAAAATTTACAAAGCAATGAAGTACAATATAAAGAATGATATAGTGCGACAGTAACACACGCTCATAAGTTAAAAAGTACAATAGGTATCTTCAAAAAAAATCCAAAACTTTTTATTTTACTACACCCCCATACATCAAAACTTCAAATTAAAGAGTTTTATAAAGTATTCGAATAAAGCAACTTACAACATGGTACATCTCAACCATCACCACCAACATACCATCGATGCTCAAATGCATATAGACAGACTTATCAGCATTTTGTTTATTACCAAAGTTAAATTCGATTAAACAGAAATCATATATGTATATACTCTAACTTCTTATTTTCTCAAGTGTTAATTCGATATAAAACAATATAAACATTGAAAGTATTGAATCTTTTATTAAAACATTGCAGTGACTTTTCAACACATGATTTAGATATATTTACAAAAACTTTCTCATAACAGCTAACTTGCTACTAAACTTTCATATCGTAATAGGTTCACTTCTTAGAGCTTAACTGAATAACGTCCTCTGAAAGTTGAAGTACGTCTTAAATTTGCCATGAATGCTAATGTTATTACTGTTACGTCAAGCCTAATTGTTTTAAGTTTAGTATGTGCTCATGGTATTTATATATGCTATTTAGAAAACCTCCAGAATCATAAAATAAAACACATACAAGCATATTAATCACTTAAATTTATATTGTCGTAATCGATCTGGGTCCCAGTGAGTGCCATACAATCATAACAATGCCTTACCCTTCAGTTCTCTATACATTTATCGTAACCTAATTTTATTGTGGCCTTCAATTCTATGAAATGACTTTGCTATTGACAAAATGCAATTTTTAAAATTATATCTACAAAACTGTAATCAAATTTGTAGAAATATCCACTTTGATCTTCATTGTTAGATCCAGCTATTTTTGATTACTAAATATGAAGGTCTATAAGCAATTTTTAAAGGTTTCAAAGCTTAATGGACAACTGCTTTTTTTTCAACAAAACAATGCAATATGCCACATACCGTGCGACACAATCAGACTATAGCAATAAATAAGGACTTCATTTCACTTAGTGCTTCTCTGAATAAACCATCACGATTATGCGATCTCATACATCTGAATTATTTTCTATGAAAATATATGACGTTGCTGGTCTACTTACATAAACCGGAATTGGACCATTTTGAAGTCAGGAATCGCATAGTTATTACCGATATATGGTTATAACTAAGCATCAGCTACTTGTAAATAGGCTTTCCAGCTTGAGTTATCTTCGACTAATGTCTGCAATTCAACTTCATATATGTATAATATAGAGTATAAAAAACAAACTTTAGTATGAGTCTGTCATTCAATTATATGTGTAACATTGAATGTAGACAATAAGATTTAATATGCATATATCAAAAAATATATATTTACTACTATATGTAATTAAGATGTACTCTATATATATTTACTAACTAATTGGTTTCATTTTATTTATACTAGAAAAAATAGTTAGCTATGTTTTAGGTTAAATATTTGTTCCAAAAACTTTCTCAAAATATTTACACATATTTTTCTTGAAATATATTAATCATCTCTAATACCTCATAAGGTCAGAATTAAATATTTAATTAAATGAGTAAAATGTTAGAATAACATAAACTAGCTTATATGTATTTATAAATAGATATATTTTAATATGGGCTATATATAAAACTCATTGTAAAAGCCTAATTAAAGCCCATTAACCAACTTATTTTGCAACATCATTATTTTATCATCACCTTTAACCTTTTCACAATGGAAACTTTTCCCTTGACTGATTCTATATAATTTCCAAAACGTTCACACCCCCATCATTTTGAACCCCTCCACATTCAATTTCATTAGCAGTATATATATTATTTTCAAATTTTAGTTTTTTCGCTCATTAAAAGTTTTAGTCCATTTGAGTCCCCCTGGCACTATGCGCATTACTTTGTTACCCCGAAAATAATGTTAATTGCCAATTTAAATCGCAAATTAAACGAAGTTTAGTTCAAATTTTATGCAAAATCTAAAAAAGGGCATTAATTTTTTCTCTTCGAAAATTTGTTCATTTGCAATTTTGGGGATTTTATTGGTTTTTTTCCTCTCATACAAAAGTTCCATTTACGATTTCATTGTTATCGCTGTTATCATCGTTCTTGTTGTTGTAGTTGTTGTTGTATTTTTATTGTTATTTATTGGTCAATTTCCATTTCTGCTTGTACTCCTACGAATGCTAATAAAAGTACTTTTGTCAATGCAGTGACGTAGTTCGTATTAGAGAGAAGGGATCAACATATTTCTGTTTTTGGTTTTCTTCTCCCTTAACTTCAGTTGCTTCTTTAATATTGAATGTGCGGCATATATATGTGGTAGGTGGTACTTGTAGTAGGTTAACTCGCAGGTCATTGTAAATTAGATTTAGATACTAGAAGATTGAATCTCCCCTTCAATTATATCTGTCGCAGTTGTGGGGAGGACGATAAAAGTGCCTCTCGTTATTTTGTTTTTGCTGTCCTTCTTTGAGGATCTTGAACAACTACAAGATCTCCCATTGAACACAATTTCAAAATTCGCTAAAGGTTTCAGGTTTGTTTTAAAATCTGAGTTTCTCCATTATACAGTAACACAATGTGATAATATGAGTAGATGGATTCCCTTGTATTGTCGATATAACCTAACCTAACCTGACCTAACTTTCTCCACCAATTGCAAAATTGTATCGGCTTTTGTAGCGACTGGCCGACCATAGCGAGGTGAAAAAACCACTCTTAAGTCATTAATTTTTAAATCAATATAAATTTTTCTTTCACAAAACAATGTGACTTAAAATGTTCTCTTTCAAATACATATTTACTAGATATAATGGAACCGCATATACGTTTTATATTACCCAATGTATACAGGGTACTGACTCCCAGCCGAGTGATTTACTGCACCGATGGCTAACCTCTTTGTTATAAAATTAATACTAAGTAAATATACCGAATTATTTTCAGTCCTTACTCCTTTGAACAACATGCAGTTGTGTCCCAAAGAATTTTAAACACTCAACATATATTCGTATACGTGCTATGGTAGAACATTTTAATATGAAGAGTTTCTACAATATATATTGTATTAAACCCAGTGTGTCTTTCAAAATTTATACTCAGATTATTCTAAAAAAATTATGCATTATTAGAGTATTAATATTTTATAAGTAAAATAAAATCATGACTTTAGTCATGAGAGTTCTACAGTAACAATTACATGCCTTCAATTAGAAAAGATTGGATCGATCCACTTAAGACAATAAAATTTATACACATTAGATTCCCTCTTCCTTATATCATCTTACATAGTCTATATATCTTTCATTACGTCAAAGACCACTTCAAATTAATTTTCTTTTAATTTTATTAAATTGTTCCATTAGTTCATATATTTTACCTACGCTCCTGGTTCACTATTATAGAAGGACTTACAATGGCAGCATCAGCAACAACTACAGCAATAACAACAACAACAATCTAGTCAACAACTATTTTTATGTGTGCAGAAGTATTTATGTTTTAATTGGTTTTGTTTACCGATGTTGTTGATGGTTTGGTTGTTGTTTTCCTTTTGTTTG
Source organism: Teleopsis dalmanni (assembly GCF_002237135.1). Taxonomy (NCBI): domain Eukaryota; kingdom Metazoa; phylum Arthropoda; class Insecta; order Diptera; family Diopsidae; genus Teleopsis; species Teleopsis dalmanni. The sequence continues at coordinate 9,515,057 of NC_051846.1, forward strand.
TTGTCGGCCTTTGACTGCACATCGTTCTGTAATTAATGACGCCCAATTATGCGTTAATTGCATGGGGGGAACCATCCTGGCAATTTACGCTTTTCATGAAGTTGTTAAGTGAAACTTTTTATTGGTTCATATATTTTAGATAATCAACGATTTAAAGGTAAGCACTGCAGTACTCAAACAAGTAATGAATGAAAAACAAAATATATATAAAAAAATTTAATATTTTAGGAATTTATTAAGCACTTTTAATACCCGTCTTCTTTTCAATCCAACTTAAATATGTTGTAATTCTTGTAAATACCGAAGGATATTGAATTTCACAGCCACTCGCACTACCAAATGAAGTCAAACCAATCAAATAAGTAACATTATTATAGAGATATGTCAATGGCCCACCAGAATCACCATCACAACTACCGCGACCACCTTTGCCATCTGTGCAAATATGATTCCTTTCTCTTACCAAACCTGGCAGATAATAACAAGCACAACGTTGATACGGTATAACTGGCACATCTATATAATAAAGTTCTATATCGAAAGTTGTTGTATTATCGCTGGTACGTCCCCAACCAGACGTGGTAACTGTTTCACCTTCCAAGGCAGATTGAATCATAAATTTTTTTGCTAACGGTATAATCTGTACTTTCTCTGACAATTGTATAGGATTTTTGAAATATATTAAACCAATATCATCATAGCCACCATAACTATATTGTTCGTATATATGAAAGTCACTACGGTTGGTTTCATACATTGTACTTGTAGCTGCATCCGCAAATAGATTACTACCCACAAAGGCTCGAACCTTTGTGGCTCTATTAAATACAAACGTATTTCATTAAATAAATTATATTGGAAGTAAAAACAAAAATTTACCTGAGCAGACAATGTGCTGCCGTCAAAACATAGTTCTGTGAAATCAACGCACCGCCACACTGATAAACTTTTGGCGCTTGCAGTAGTAGCAAGCCTACTTGATACGGAAACAGATTCGTACCCGCCAACGTACCGCCCGCAATCCGCGTTTTTATCGTTTCTGCATATCTGTTGAAATGTCTGCATCTCTTCAACCAATTAATGAAAGTGTGATTCAAAATCCAAAAATCGAAGCTATTGTAACCGTGAAAATTTCTACGTTCATAACAACCGAAAAGAGGAAATATTAACGTGGCACAAGCCACAACCGCACATAGACGCGCTAACTTCATTCCGTAGTGCTTGAGTTAACATAGGAAACAGTATTAAAGCTTTCCAGAGGCTTATATAGCTTCAATTGCTGAGATGAGATGAGAGAGCACGATTGAATGGTTGGCAACATTTGGCAGTGAAATTATTATCACGTACCAACAACGTAACTAATTGTGCTTTTATTGATTCTAATGATTTGCTATTAAGCAATTCAATGCCGTAGACAGAAATATCTTACAGCAGCAACATCTGCTACAGCAGCATTATTTTGAGAAGTGCTGGAAACTTTGGCACGTCCCGCCGATTTACTTACATGCTTATTTTAATTACATCACGTGTGCACCGTGTTTCGTATGAGTTCAGCATTGAATGTTGATTCGGAAACTTTCATTGAGCTTAGAACACAACACCAGGCAACACAATAAGGCTTAAGATTTTTCAACCGAAATTACATTCATTTAATCAATTAAAAAGATACGTAATACTGACAATTGAAAGTTGTGTTTAGCTTTAAATATATAATCTATTTATTTCATAATAATTTTTTATTCATAAACAACTTATAATATACGAGTACCCATGAGGCACTGTTTCTCAGTTAGCTAATAATAAAACTGCAATACGAAACTTACTTTCTCTTTTATATTTCATCCATTCTTTCATTCAGGTTTTCGTAGTTCAAGATCTGACATTTCCCCATGAATGACCAATCTCGCAAAGGTCACCTAAAATCTTCAAATGTTGACGTAAACGTCGCTCTGGTGAAGTTCAAAATTTATGATGATTTAAGATTGGCACAAGAAATGATTGATAATGAACTTGGCTTGAATGCTATATATACATAAGGAATATTAACCAGTTATATTGAATACATGAAGAAATTAGTACGATGAATTTCTCGATTTTTAACCTATAATACCTTTTGTCGAGGTTGTGGCTTCACGGGAAAAGATGAAACTGTGCTCCACCTTATGTATCAGAGTCCATCTTTGGTCTAGAACAATATCTGAAATCATCGTGGCCTCTTTTCTGTCCCAACTAACCTCGCTGTTATCCTGTAATAACACGGTAACTGCTGAATGATATACTGCAACTTAGTCATCACAAGTTTTTGAAAGTTCGTTAGAAAAAAGATGGAGTAACTATGTTGATACTTTCAGCACCACTATAACGCGTTAGCTCAAACCACTTTATTACGATTTCAGGCATTGAAGAAATTTGAAGTATTTGTGATTAGCAGGTAAGTGAATGGATTTCAAAAAGAGTGAATGCTTGCGCTCAAAAGGAGAATACATGTAAAGCAAACGAAATTAATACAAAAATAAACAAGGTGGCACTTATAATAAGTATCTGAAGATCTCTGGTATGATTACATTGTTGTAGTTCTGTATTAGTTTTGATCATTCAGTTTCATAAACCAGATATGTTGGGTACTCACTTTTAAGAAGATCTCAGTCTACATGCTGAAAGATTGTGTCTAAAGTTTCTTGAATCCAAATGTTTTTATGCTACTCAAGTCTTATGCGGCCTCACAATGGGTCGTCATCACAACCTAATTCACACTTACTAATTTTTTAGATATCTTTTATAAGTTTTTTATTTTAAATAATTAATTGTGAATACGATCTATTTATGAATAAATTTTTAATTTTTACCAGACTTAATGCCGATGAAATTTAATTCGTATTAATATTTTTTACATATTTTTAAAAATATATTTATTAAATAAATATTCGGTCTACTTCAGATCAGCTTCAGTGGCTTTAATGTTTCATATATCTGTACAATATAAATGTTTTACGTAGTTCAATTATTTATATAAAATATTCTCTTTTATATATGTATTATTATAGCTTCACTTCATTTGTTTTTTATTTTTTTTCTGTTATTATTGTTTAAAAGAAAACTGCAACCAGCAAAGTCAAACAATGGTCAAGACAAACGCTTTCCATTGAAGCACTTAATTAAAAATTGCACAGTATTTAGTCATAAAAAGAAACTATAAATAATACTTCATAGAATATGTACCCATAGAGATATAGCGGGTTGCAGTTGTGGTCATAACTTGCAACTAATCTGTATTAATAACAACTAAAAGCAATGGAATCAAGCCATTGCAACTACTTCAGCAATAACTGCAAATGTCAAACAATGGTAAGATTTCTGAGAAAATGAAATTCTTTTGTTTCCAGTGAGTGGAATGGATAGATCCGTAGAGAAGGAAATGCAGGTTGCATGTGCAACCAGTTGTGCTTAATGGATGGCAAGAAGTATGAAGTAGTATTGCAGTTATGAATATTATTCCTGTGGCGATTCTTTTGAAATGAAACCAAATGAACAAAAGCCGGAAAGAAAGTAAGGAAAAATTAAAAATATGACAATGGAATAAGTAGCCCCGCCATGCTGTTGGATAAGGATTCATATTAATAATCCAGATAAAAAGCATTAAAAGTTTTACTTTTTAAAAATAAAGGAGATATTAATGATTGCAAGAACTTACTTCGCTTTGTTTATATAAAGTAAAATAATAGAGTAGCAAGTTAAAAAACTTATTAAAGATACTATATGTAAGTAATCCAAAGGTGTGCGTTAGGGAGTTGAATTAGGATTGAAAACAGTAAACGCATCAGAATCGAATATATATTCACTTTGTTTAAAGATTTTTTACATGAAATTTTGATTTAAAATAAAATTAATCAAATATTGTTCAATTAAATCTGTGTGGCTTTCTAGTGTTTAAAAAACTTTAAGAATTAAGTGCTAATAAATAAATTTGATATCTGAAGTCAAATACAACAACAATAAAAATTTATTATTTGTTAATTCATAATAAATCAACATAACTCCGAGTTCGAACATACTATACAAATCAAGTATTTTAGTCAATTGGGTAATGCACATTGACTCTGAGTTTCTAATTTGGTAGGGTACGAGTTCAAGTCTTGATATTTCCAGTCTCAAAAAATTATTTAAGAATTATTAAATCTGAGAAATAATTTCCAGATCACTGATAATGGGCATTTGGCAATACTCGAAACAGCTGTATGGTCAGCCAAAAATTAAATTAATAAATAAATAATAAAAAATATTGTTTTTCTAATTTACCATCATTCAAAGTTAAAAATTTTAAATTTTTTAGGATGTCGCTGTGAAAAGTTGGACATATAAATCCAACTTCATAAAGAAATCCCTATCGTTATTCCAAAAGACCTTTTTAAATGAGAAAATACCCTTGAAGTAAAAAATCAGAAAATTTGCTATAGATATATATATATATAGTAATATATATAGTAATATTCAACATAATTTTGAATATTCAGATAAAATAAAAAAATGTAAGAAATGCAAATAAACAGTGACTCGTCACCACCCATACTGCCTAGAGATCTGAAAGCAGTTTTACTTGGCCATGCTCAGATATTGTTGTTTATTTGCCAGTTTAACTGTTGCAAGTGAAATGCGAGTATATGTGAAGTGTATATCAGGGAGAATAATGCCTGCCTTGGTAAACTTATTCGCCCTACAATTGCCCAAGATATTTCTATGCCCAGGAACCCATATGACTTAGACCCTAATGAGTCTGGCTAACTCGTTGAGGAAAACGCAACATTTACGGATTATAAAGGATGTGGCTGTAAGGCCTACCACTGATTTAATAGCAGCTTGGCTATCCGAGAAGATAAAAATTTTCAGATTTATAGATGGTAAATACATTACAACTATAAATGAGCAAAAAATTATACTAAGCATTTTATCACAAAAAGACGTTAGCAAACTTGACATCGTATTTGATTTTAATCGAACATTCAGATTCAGATAGATCTTTAGATCTATTTAAGCGGCAACAAAACAAAATTTATTTATGCATTAAAGTAAAACTGATATAGGTCACTATATACTTTTAGACATAAATCAGCATCGAGTTAAGCAGCAGGAAAAAAGCTAAACTAAAACGATCACGGAAACAGCAGTGGATCGGTAGGGTTTCCACGACATTACTTTTTAAAACCCTACTTAAGCTATCACAGATAGGACAGCTGATCGAAAAGCTAATCGTGTATGTAATCCGCAATATTCTGTGGAAATAGATATGATATGCAGAGAAACTGATAATCGAAACAGAGCCTCTATTTGAATGTAACGAATAGTTTTAGAAATATTTAAAAAATATAAGAATTTATGCATTAAATATGAATAAAGAAATTGTTAAATTATTGACTAAAACTGAATATTACCTATAATAATTTGTTTTTATATGTCAAGATAAAGAAGCTTTTAAGCAAGTGTCCGATCTGAAAATTACAACTACCTATCAAGAAATTTTAAAAGATGTTCAATAAAAAGAAACTAGTCATAAATTTTTTTGAAAAAATTTAACTTTAACTTAACAATTTAAGAAATTTTAATAACTTAAATTTAACTTAAATTCAAACAATAATTGGACAACGTAAATCTGCAAGGCTAAATCACTACAGATATGTATTATATTAAACATCCACATTTTCTACCGAAGAAAGAGTTTGTTTCAGTTCAAGCGTATGCTGTGCCATGAACTCACTCACTTATGAGCTTTAAGGACTCATAGGATCTTTTGCATTTCAGCAAGAAAGGAAGAATGATACAACAAAATCTGTCACTGCAAAGGCAGTTGCTGTAAGTATCTCTAAAGCGAATGTTAATACTGTGATTGCAATTCTGTCTCGTAGAAGTCACTTTGGATAGTATATATCTTTTGTGTTAAGTGATATTATCGAAAGGTTTTCACTTAATATATAGTAAATTCTGAAAAAATGTTTATCAATAAAATTTTAGAAGTTTCTAATATCCTTTCTAATTTTTTATAAATTGAAAAATGTATTGGAATCCTTTAATGCTCTAAGCTGCTTAAGTTCTACGCTTATTTTCTCACAATTTTGTCAATTGCTCCTGCAGTAATTGTTGCACATAATTCATGTTAACAAATTTGTTCCACTTATTTTAAGTAATAGATGCGTTCTATTGCCATTTCTATTTCTATTGAAGTTTTATTGTTGTTACTGAACGACGACATTGTCTACTTGGTTGTGATATATAAGAAATGTTGTATCATCTACAAACAAGATTGCAGCAATAAAATTTCGACAAGTGGACAACAAATGATAAAAAGAATGAACAACTTACGACTGTACGACAAGGATACTATTTTACCATTTTACCATGGTAAGTTCACCAGAAAAATAAGAAAAATACATACCAAAAAAATATTGTAATCGCAGCACATGAAGACAGGACACCAGCGTTTCGGCAAATGTTGTACGTAATTATGTGCGCCAAATCGATTTAAGGATTCGCAATTTCCACACTTTTTTCCTTGTACTTATAAAATTTCTCATTTATTTTATTTTGCCTTTATGTGAATTGCTTTCTTTTGGCAGCTGCTTTTGTTGAATTCGCTTTTATCCTTCAGCGTGTTTTTGCTCTTTTTCGGATATATTTTCATTAAAACTCCGATACTTTATATTGTCAGGAGTGCTTATACAATGGCATTTTATTTTATTGTCAAATAGGAAATTCCTATGGATGCGTTAAATTCTCGTGAAGATGGAGAAGGCATTTCATTTCTTATACTACTTCAGTTTTTTCTGCTCTATCTGTACTTCCTCTTAACATTTCTTGACCAAAATTAATGACAACTGTCGAGAACAGTCGACCCTGCACACATTTGTTGATGAATTATCTGAATTCGAATGTGTTCCGTTGACAGTTGCTCCTGTTCTAGTCGTTTTGTTGAAAGACTGCGGTTGCACTTTACATGGTCGACATCAGATTCCTGTTGTGGCTGTGGTTGTGGTGATGGGAATGTCTTATTGAATACAGTTTTTAGGGAAAATTACTTAAAATTGTTTTCATACACTTTAATAAATTAATTTATATAATAGCTGATATAGAGACTTTTACGAAACACAATATTGCATTAAGAGAAGGGGTTCACAGGAAAACAGCTGGTCTTCGAAATAAATTCGTCTTTTTAGAAAAATAAACAATTTCTTCGAATGGTAAAAATAATAATAAACGGAGCTATTAAACACTTATTTGCAGACCTGGCAAGATAGAGACATTCTACTATAGAAATCCACGAGCTAATAACCATAATAACTTCCCAAACGCAGATTTTCAAAAAACTATTTTCTTTATAAACCACGTAGATTCGTCTTAAAATCTAGATTTTATTACCACGTGTGTGGTAATAATGTGTTACTTGAATGGAAGAAGAAACTCTGTCGCCAATAAAACCAACCAATTAAGAATCACAGTTAATTTCATTTTAAATAAAATGAAAGAACACTCATTTTTTTAAAAGAACAAAATAAATACTCAAAATACTTAGTAGTTGCGAAGTATATATTATTAAAAAAATTAATAAATTTTAAATAAATTCTAATAAACCAATTCTATTTCTTCTGCTTCTTTTTCATCCTCAATTTCATCTGCTCCCCCTCCTCCTCCTCTTCCTACAGTGATTCCTAATAATTACTGTATAGTTTCCGATTATTAATATTATTTGTCATTTGGAGATTTGCTTAAATCATGTAAGCAGGATCGGTTTCGGATAACTCAATAACTGATCGAAATTATATATAAATAAGTTTAAATAATAGGCTCTTTAGATATTTAAAATGCTTCTACATAAAGCAGAAGGATAATAATATTTCAACGAACTAAAATCGAAATATAAGAATATAACAATAACATGTTTCCAACTCCATATTTACAGTGGAATGTTTTAGTTAAAGAAGTATTTATCACTCTTAAAGTAAAAAGCTGGAGAACGGTTGGGATCAAAAAAGATGCTGTGTGAAAACTTTTGCATTAGACAATGTGTTGTTAGGTTTTGTTTGGTAAGTAAGCAATATTAGAGGTTCCATAAAAGAAGTAAAAAATGAAGTAGGATTATATATAATAATTGTAATTTTATAACCATAATATATTATTATAATATATGATAATAATTATACGTATTAACGTATAAAAGCTATATATACAAAATTAAGTGGCTATTATAAAATTCTCACAGAGTATGTGTTTTAACATATAGAACCCCACAAGAAAATCTAGTTTACATGCATTGAGTGACCATGTTGGTCTTATAGTTGAAATTAAGAATAATAAAACTAATCAAAACATGATATCTTTAGTATTGCAAATAAATTAAATCTTCAAATCTACAAAATCTAAAATAGTAAGTACAGTGCTAACATTCATTTTCTTTCAACCAAACTTTGAAACCAATGTTCAATAAAATTAAAACAAAATAAAATCGTTTGTATAATACTATATATATATTAACAAATCAAACATATTCGTATGTATAAAAAACATAAATTTAGAATATTCAAAAATCATACATGAAATAAGCTTTCTCAATTTTTTTTTTGTCACAAAAAGTTTTATAAAACACCTCGTGTTTCAAAACCTTCATCCATCCTTCAAGTACCAACATATTTTGGTTGTAGCTTATCAATCAATTTATGACATTAACAAATATTTTACCAACTTCAATGCTCAGATGAATTTTGTATCGCATAAAGTGACATTAAAAAAGTTTTACAGACGCAGCTGTTGGAAAATTTTGAATCGATTTTTTCGTGGTTTTAGACAAACTCACTTCCCAAAACACATGACATTTTTCGAGAATATTAAAATGTCTACTGAAAAATTTAACGAAATATCAAAAGCAACCGTATGATATTGCAATAACTCCGAAAACATGAGATTTTTTCCGCCAAGATACTATGGACACACATTGCCAATTTTTCTAGTAAAAATGGCTTGAGAACTTGCCGCCTTGTAGACTGAATAGTACATTCAGAGGCACGATGCATACTGATCAGCTTCATAAAATTTCTCAGACATTGCACAAACTTTACCCAGTAAAACAAAAACAAAGAAAAAAATATATATTTCAATAATAAGAGGATAGTTCATATACGACAACTGCTATTGCTGTTGCTACCTGCATATGGCCCTTGTATGCATGCATTGACAAAAATACATTTTTAAAGTTTCACAAGTTGTGGAAATTTTTGTACACCATGTGAACTGCAATAAATAAATTGAAGAAAAATAGGATACTTAACTTGTTTTTGTAGTAAACATTTTTCTATTTGAAGAGAAGCATTTTGATTGAATTAAAGTAAAGATATTATGACTTTAATAGAAATCCCACAGTTAGTATTAAATAAGCATTTTTTTATAAAACATTTAACATTTTTCGCCTGTTGCTATGCTTTAATATTTTTATTAAGTCCGGGACGCAATAAATCCAACAAATTAATTAATATAGTGTATAAATTTTTTTAAAAAAAATTAAGAATTTAATTACTGCAATCTGTTGCTTATCAAATGATGGTCAAAAATTATGCAAAATTTTTTTAATTGTAATGCAAATACTTTAGCTGGCAATAAACTGAGATCTCTCCACAAAATATTTAACATTTTCGCCTGTTGATATGCTTTTGTTTTTTTTATTTACTATAGGAATAGAGAATTGATACTTCACCAAATTAAAGTTAAGAGATATTTTATGCCCATAAATAATATTAAATTTTAACGAGCACCTTTCCATACCATATCCGATATTTTCGCCTGTTGATATGCTTTAGTTTTTTTTATTAACTATAAGAATAGAGAATTGATACTTCACCAAATTAAAGTTAAGAAATATCTTATGCCCATAAATAGAAATTAATATTAAGTTTTAATGGGCGCCTTTCCAAACAATATCCGATATTTTCGCCTGTTGGTATGCTTTAAATTTTGTTCATCCAATTTTCAGCAAAGTAACATATAATATTATAAATTATTATTTAATTGTACAAAATTTATTAAACTCAATTAAAAATTAATTTAAATTAGGTAAATAACGTTTATAACTTTTTTTTTTCAAAAAAATAATATTTAATATCATTCCTTATATTTATTTTAAATTAAATAAGAAAAATAGAGAATTCTTAAACATTTTCAATTTATCTTTATTTTTACTCCAACTGAATGAACTAAGACGTTTTTATAATGACATATATTACATTTTTTGTATAAACTTGAGTAATTTCGGCTGCACAATATAATATCCTTTATAACAGAATATAGCAATTTCGAACTTGAACTTATTACGTTATGTGTAACCTCAAGGCAATCAAATATAATAACAATATGAGATGTTGCACACACATGAAAGCAAAAATATGAATTATTTTTTATTATTTGGTTTAGTTAAAAACAGACCAAATATTTCAATACATATCAAAAGCAATATCTCGTAATATTGACAAAGGTTAAATCTACATAAAGCGTTGACTCATAAATATGTACAGATAAAACACATACAATCTGCAATCAATATAGAGTAGTCGTACTCGAACTCGAACTCGAACTGTCAAATCAGCGCATAAAAATCTTTTGAGCTACAACACCTCAACAATGATAGCACATCCCAATTTCACCCACAAATGCCAATATTGGTTTTACCGCTTTATATAAATCTGACAAGCAACTTTTGCCCCAGCAAAAAGGACATCAACTTTTATGCGAAAGGATCAACTAAGCCATTATAAAAAGAATGCCAATATGAATTTGGTTATTTTATAAAGCGGCAGTAAGAGCAGCGCATACCCAAATGCCTGGCTTAGATATGTCAATAACCAAAAATTTCAAAATTTTCTATTTGAATATATATTGATAATAATATAGTAAATGTACTCCACATTGTGCCAAAAAAGAACAAGTATGAGAAGGCACCACAAATATTTGTATCATCGCACAAGTTGATGTGTTTGTAGCTTTGCTCTTTGTTTGTTTCCTGTTATTATATTTAAATATAAATTCCTTGGATTTAAATCCTTTTCAATAGGATGAAGCAAATATTTTTGTTATCATACAACATTGTCAATTGGATTTCTTCTACTTTGTACTTGCAGTGAAACGCGAAATTGAAGGATTTACTTTCACATTCACTGTCTTGTATTGTTGCTAAGGTTGTCCTATCAAACTGATAATATTATATTCAGCATTCGATTTACTGCAGAAGCTTCTATGTTAACTGACAGCAAAAGTTAGGATTGAGACGAGTATCGGTTACATAGCAGTCCTTGGCTGCTCTCTGGCGCATACAAAGTAAAAGAAGTTGACAAAGACATGCAGTAACAAAGTAGTGTAGAGTTTGTCCTTTTTTTGCAATAAATACAGTAAAATATGCTTTCAGACTTACGAAGCGCTAAAAACCAATAATGAAAGTTTTCAAATATAAATTTGAAGACAGATATTTACTGCATATTTCTACGAAATTTATTGGATTTTCTGCATAATTCCAATTACTTTTAAGGCCAGCAATATTCACAGCATCGTTTTAGGCAGCGTTAAATGATTATGACAAAACCCATATTAAAAAAATTCGCCATGAAATTTGTATGCAAATGTTTATGCATGAAATTGAAATATTATAAATTTATTTGTTAAATTCAAATATTTGAAGAAAACGCAGGAATTTTACTAAAAAAAATTTTATTGCATATTTCTATCAAAAATTGGAAAATTTTATGATTGGAAGATATATCTAAATTTTTTTAATATAAAAAACATTTTTTTTTGACAATAAAATATTAATAATAACAATAATAACCTACATCATTTTCGTTTAAATTCTTTAAAAAGAAGGTTTTTTGAACAGTAGTGAACTACAACAACAAAAATTCATTTTATATTATTTTAATTAATTGAATTCTTGACTTACCTTACAGCGGTTTCGAGTATTGCGAAGTACCCATCATCAGTAGTCTTGGAAATAATTCTCGTATTTAATTATTCGTAAATAATTTTTTTGAAACTGCAAGCACCAGGAATCAAACTCGTTTTTGCTAAATTTGAATCTCAGAATCAGCGCACCTTAACCAACTGATCCCAAGCCGTTATTTACTTTCATGTCTGAACATTTTTCTGGAGTTTTGTTATTTTGCTATGAAACTTTTATTAACAATATTTAAAAAATCAAATACAGTAGACGTCCAATATAACTAATACCCAGTTAAACGGATTCCCAATTTAACGAACCATTCAATTCTAGTAACTCCAGTGTGAGATCCCAACCTTTGGATTACAGAAGACTTTCGGCTGAAATCGCATTCCAGTAATCAGCGGATGAAACATAAAAAGCTTAGTGTGTAAATATCCAAATTTATCTGACGGGGAAGTGAGAATGTAATAAACATTGATTATGGATGATAACGGGACCGGGCTGCTATATCCGTGATCGAACAACGTGATTGTGTGGGAAAATGATCAATTGTGTTGAAATAAATAGCAAGAGATTGGAGAGATCTTTGAAAAAGAGCTTAGAGCATTTCTGTGAAAACTGTCCCAGTGTGCTGAATATCAAGAGAAATAAGTTAGATGTTTGTATGACAAAGACAAGGGATACTCATCAAGTCTTTTCATATTAGCGATAAAGTAAAGAACTTGATTAGAGTTATAGTAGTCATTGAGCTTGCATCTGTAGTTTAAACAGTCACAAATGCCTTTTCTCTCAAAAGCAAACAAAGATTTCGTTAAATTATATGATTAACCACTGATTACTTATATAGAAAAGGTAAGATTTTAAAGAATGTTGCAGAATTATAATCGACAAATCATTGTGTCGATTTTATGCTTCTTAAATTTCAAAGCAAATAAATCCTTTAAAAAACTTTTAAAATTAATTCTATGATTTCTTATTAATAATATTTAGTACTTGTAAAATGAAGACGGAGTGGCAATCTAGCAATTTTATAACTGCTTACTATTCTCATCAAATGCTGATCCCACTAAACTTTGTTTGTTATAAAAATCCAAACAAGTTAGCTACGCATATCAAAAGATAGAAGCAGTACACCAATAATAAAATAAGGTCTAACACAGTCATTCAAAATGTCTATGTAGCCACGTGAAGTACATTTGTCAAACTCACATACTCAAATACTTAATGATTGTCCATTGTTTTCTTACAATGGCACAACGACTGTTGTACAAGGTGTGACTGCTAATGAGATATTCTGAGATATAATTATTAGATCTTATAGTATTTACACATTTTATGATTTTACTATATAATATTTTTCTTCACATCTTCTGTTAACATTCCCAGGAATTAATAATCTAAAAATTAATGAATGCTGCAATATTATTCACTTGAGAAAATTTATATTTACCTATGATTTCAGATTTTATCCTCAATAAATAATTGAATTATACTTTTGAAAGATCTTAACTAAACTATTTTATTTATAACCACAACAAATAGTGAATAAAAGCTAATATCTAAAATACTGATAAGCATCATATAACACGCTAAGTATTAAACGGATCCAATCAACTTAATTATTGGTTTGCCAGCTACAATTAATTATGATAATCTGCCAAGCACGCAAATTGCCAACAAATCCTTTTCGAAGCACAACTTTCCAATGCGAATTGAAAATTTCGTTCCGCCAATGCCATCGCAAAAAAAGGAAAACATTCGTTCGTATCATTTCACTGAAAGCCAATAACAAAGTTAATCCTGCGACTTATGAGAACGATGACGTTGGCAAAACTAACTTTCATTTTTTCCTCATAATTAGCAAAAGTAATAAAGTCATTAAAATGAGAAGCTTTGGAAATTAATTAATGCAGCCAAGCAACATGAATTAAAATGAAGAGCAAAAATTGCTCCTGTTTGGGCAAGGACATGACGATTTATTATTTTTAAAATTTGTAAATGCGTCTAAAAATGAATGTGGTTTTTATAATATATTAAAAATTTTACAATAATATGTAATATATAATTAATATGAATAGAATCAGTGAGAAAATAATATATGATCCACAAAGGATTTCTGAGATTTATGTTTAAATAAATCTTCGTTGGCAGAACTCATTTGATTAGTAAAGAGTAAAGAGTGTAGCCGTGTTATCTATCTTATATATTTTCACATTTCAATGTATTTATTCAATTCATTCAAATTATTTAATAAAATTTAATTTTATGACATTTCGGGTATAATGACCACATCAGTAATGCAACAAACTTGTACATTTGACTTCTGTTCTGAAACAGTTAACTTGTTTAATGTATTCGTTTGACTTTTGTTTGTGACACTTTGAGTGATGTTTTGTAATTAGCGCCCACATTTCGCAAATAAACATTAAATACTACTCAGCAGTACATGAGCGAGTGTATACGTACGCACTTCCTGGTACCACATACTCTAATGACTTTGATGGAGCTGGTGTTATGGCTGATATTGTTACTGCCGTTGTCATTTTCTTGACAGCACATCAAGCATCAAGCATCGCTTTTAACGTATAAATTGTCTGCTTAGCTTTTACTCACGCTGATGCCTTAGCATCAAGAACAATCCTGCAAATGTACCAACAATACAGCTTCAGACAAATATTCTAACACAGATACACACGCACACACTCGTATACATATCAGCACACATATCCTTGCCGACATTTTATTTTTCTACTACTTAATTTGTTATTTTTTCATTGTGTTTATATGTGCGAATGTCTGTGTTCGATTATAATGACTGCCTTTTTTTGCTTTTGTTTTTTGGCATTGCAATGTTTTTGGCATATCACATTATTTCTGGTAACGAGATAATTGTATAATGAAATCCAAACAAAAACACTTCGCCAAGTGGCAAAGCACCAGAGTTTGTTATGGTGTTTCCTTTTCTGGTATATTTTCTAGGTTTTTTCCACTTTCTTCCTTGTGAAATGAATTTCTTACTTGATTGCCGTCAAGGAATATCATTACAAAAAACTGCTTCAGTTTCTTGAGGTGAGCTACATTTATTGGAAATACTTTAAGTATTTAAAGTATTTGATTTTCTTCTATATCTCCAAGAACTTCCAGAATAAAACAGTCAAAAAAAATAATTAGCGGTGATGCGACACAAAATGTCACTTTACGGATAATGTAAATCCATAAGACTGGATTAACATGAGAGTTCAATTGTAATTTTAGCTTTCATTTAAAACTATTATTGCTTTCAATAGCAAAACAAGTCATGTTGTTGTGGTTTGAATTAGTGCTATTGCGCACTTTTACTCTTTTATCCCTGCCCCACATTAGGCTTTAACTATACTAGAATTATTATCATTTATTTATCTTTTAACTGATGACGAACCGTAGATCAGCATATCCTTCTGTGCGTCCTGAGTTGGACTTAAGGTTTGTTAGGGTGGGTTCGGGCAACCTATCGACTTTTGTGAATAATTTTAGGGCTCAGTCCATGATATATTTTTTCACTGAGTCGATCCTTAGATCTCTATGCATATCTGTTGTCCTAATATACCAAGGAATCTTAATTAGTCTTCTTAAAGCCAGCTTTTGTGCTATATGTAATTACTTTATGGCAGTATTTGAGGCTTTGCTATATGTTACACATCTCTACAGTAATGCTGGCCTAATTATTGAGTATATAATAGCTTTCTATTTTTGAGGTTGAAGTGATTATTATTAAACAGCGACTTTAGGAGATGTAGAAGTTTAGAGAAACCATACCGTTTGCAAAACAAGTACAATTCAAGAAGATTTTTATGAGAAATTTAACAGCTGAAAATAGAATTAAATCCTAATTTCTACAAAATTGATTTCAACTTGGACAGTTTATTATAGTACAGTAGTGTGCAATACAATCTTATGCTATTCTGAATAGTTTTGAGAAATGAATGAAGTTCATTCATTTCATACAAAATTAAACAAAAGTGTTATTTATCCTAAGTATATATCATAATAGCAAAATTAATATTTTTTGGAAGTAGTTGAAAAGTGCTTTTAACAATGAAATTACAATAATAAGTCGTGTGAATCGATATTTTTGCTTTTTGACTCACAGACGTCAATTCAAAATTTTTGACAGCTTAAATTACAATCAAAATGCTCGTGTGAATGCAGTATAAATAACTTTCGAAAAAGTACTACTCTCACAAGAATTCAATGTGGTGCGGGGCATTTGGTCAACTGGATTACAATTATAGACTATTACTTTTTAGAAAATGATACGGTACGACACAATCCTTCAATAATAATCACCGAAGTCACATGATCGACAATTTGTTTTATTTTTATTGCAGAAAACCTAAGATATAGATAACAGAAATGATACTTTCAACATAATGGCATTCAACAAGTACTATTTTGACTATATTAAAAAAATATGGACACCATATGGACTTATAACTACTAAATAGTTTACATAGACTCAAGCAAAGGATTGTGCTTGTGCGGATAATATTGGTCGATATAAATAACTATAAAAATCAGGCGATATATAACTACTGGTTAGTTTTTCATAGGCTTAAGGAAAATATTGTATTTATGCGGATAATAATCGACGATATATATTGAAATTAAAATCAAGCGATTTATAAATACTGGGTAGTTTCTTATGGGCTTGGGTATTGGATAGTGTTTGTGCGAATAATCCTTCAACTTGCGACGTTTTGAAATGACCCTTTGTCAAGTAAAAAAGCTATTGCCAGTTATGTGCCAAGTCATCGAGTAGTACTATAAGGCACCACGGCTCTTCGAAGACGAAACCAACTAAGAATAAAAAATACCTAAGTGTAGCTTATTTAAATCAGTTCATATTGCCGTTAACTGAAATTTTCTTGGTAACATTTTTAATTCTTTTGCCTTCATTCGAAGTGTTATACACGTACATGTAGTTAGCATTGTAGCTGCCTTTATACGAATTGCTTGTCATGGTCTGAAGGATACTTCATCTTTTTTTTCATGTTTGACAGTCATTTGATTGACAGCACAAGTTAAGTGCATTAAGTGCTGCTTAAAGCGTAAATTAAGAACTCAGACAATTACTCAGAAAAAAATTCAAGAAACAACTTCAAAAGTGATTTTTGTATCATAACAACTGTAAAGAAATCGAGCACATCTGCTGTATACCTACGAGTACATTATTTGACATATTTCTATCTATCAAAGAATTGCATTGAACTGACCTCATTTCCTGTTGAGAAGTTATTGAATTTCTATTGTGATTGTTACAGTTTTTCAATGAAGCATATACAAACACGGTATCGTTTGTGTTAACTCGGCTAACACATGCAAAACAACTGCAGTACATATGCCCTAGAGCACTCGCTACTGACAGTGAATGTTATACTCTACAACTGCAGTGACAGCGATATTACATTTATTGCCCTTAAGACAGAAAACAAACGCTTGATGGAAGCCAGTGGAACCACAGCAAATATTACCAGCGAAAATAGTGCGGAAAAAAAGATACCAAAGAAGTGAGGAAAAATCATTTTTCAATCTTGCAGCTGCTGCGGTTATGGATGCAGTTTTTACTGCGATAGCATCCGATACTCGCTGGAAAGCTGTTAGTAATACTGTTGCTTGTTGCCAGCAGTAACGCAATCAGCCAGCAACAGTACCAATGCTAACACCAACGGCAACGACATTTAAGAAACATACGACCTCAAAAACCACGAAATCAAGTTGAAAAGTTTGGAAACTTTGCCAACAAACAAGTCGAGAATATTTTCAATCAAATCGTTGATTGTTTCGATGCATTGTTTCAACCTCCTTGCAAAGGATACATTTGCGAACACAATGCAAGAGATGTGTAGTCAAGTGTAATACTCATAGTGCATAGTATATGGTATGTGGTATGCACTGGAGTCTACCGCAATTTTCATACTAAAGTGACATTTACTTTGCATTGCTACTCGTGCTCGTATATTTTAACTATTCTTCCGTAGTTTCTTTTTTTATATACGAAATACTCATAAAATTTTTTGAAATTTATTTACATATCACATACACGTTAGAACACATACTGCGGCGATTCCTTTGTCTTATTTTATTTTGCTGCAACATTTTTATTTCATAATTTATTTTGTCATATCTTACCACAAAATATAAGTTTCTGTCATAAATTTCCGGAATGTAAACATTTATCAAAACTTTTACAAAAATAAATGTTGCCAAAAAAGACAATAAAGGACATTTGTGAAAAAATTTATGTGATAAAATTGTACTATTCTATTCAGTTGGCTCTGCTCCTGTTGCATTTATTAAATTGATGCATGTTGCATGTAACTGCATATACGTTTCACATATGCAGATACATTTACCAAAGTAGCAATGTGGTAGTCTCCTTTATTACTTCTTGTTTACTACACATTTTCAGTTTTCATATTCATAACCAGTTGAATATAACGACCCAGTATTGCGGTGCAGTCTCTTTGGCTTTTATATCAAATTATAACTAATTACTCTTATTGTTTAAAATAATTTCACAAAAAGGTTATTTAATGATATTGCTTTAAAATTAATATAAGCCTTTAAAATTTTGAGAGGTTATAATGAAATTTTAAGAACAATACTTCACATATGCAACACTGCTACTTGATGCTCTAATTGCATATATTATGTATATGTATTTATTATTTATTATTATATTTATTTATAATTTATTTAATATTTGTATATATATCATTATGTTGAAGCTATTTGAGCCAGTGCACTTGAGCACTGTTACTCTCTATTAACTCGAGGTATCTTCAAAACCCCTCTTTACGCCTTGACTGGCTTATTGTTTATCACTTCATTAGACTAACATATAACTTACATGATATTAAGCTTAGATAGAAAAAAAATAAAAATAATTCAAAAAAATACCTCAGTAGAAAGCTGTTCATAATGCAATAATAAAGTAATATATATATACAAATAATCTGATATAGTCTAATATCATATATATTATTGTATTATGTACAACTTTCGGCTGGAGCATTTCTTTTAAATTAGTTTTCTTGCCTCAACCTTATTCCTTAAGCTAAAATGGAAAAAACCAATAAAATAAAAATAGTTTTAAAAAAATGTTTCATCCGAAAGATGTTCATATGATTTAAATCATCACTGCTTTCCTCAAGCAGTTGAGGAAAGCTCCTCAATTATAGTAACATTGTTATATTAAATCGGTCTTAAATCAGTCAATCAAACAACCAGTTTGCTTATATGATGTATAAACTTTAGGGTATTATACCTAACGCAATATTAACAGAAGTCAACTGCTTGAAATTAAAACTCAGAAATATTGTACTACGTTTGTAATCCCAATAGTCATATAGACCTCAATCAATATCAATATCACTAACACTAAAAATAAAAGCCTATTCTATGCACCCACAAAGACACTTAAGAATTTACAAAACTTTTTAACATCGACTACATAAAAAGAAGACATGGACTCATTGTCGGTTGGCTAAAAGAAGATATTTTTAATAAACTCAAAATTTCTAAAATTGTTTTAAATTATATTTATATATATATTTCTTTTATTCACAAAAACAAAAACCAAGTTGTTCTAAAAGAAGTGCACTTATAAAGTTCACAGCATTTATGTTTTTTGTATAATTCGAATTATTTCGTCTAATATTATTATTATCCAACAATTAATATTTTTCCTCGCAAAGTTCCATTCGAATTTTATCACACTATTAGGGAACAGGGAAACCATAATGTAAATAAATTCTTAAAATCCAAAACTCGATATAAAAATAATGCTAACTTTGCCCAAATGGAACACCTATAGTTTTATTTATTTTAGATTAAGTTATACCGGCGATCCCTAGAGGATCCACTTAGACCTATTGACCCATTGTGTTAACGTATAATTAAGCAACTTAAGTGGCCCGTTGTCAACGCGCGATGCTGTCTAAGGGGCCCTTTACCATAGAGTTTAAAATAACTTAAAACCTTTGGTGAAGTTAAGGATGCTGTTTAGTGTGAGGTGTTTTGATTGATCAAGATCCTCAAGGAAAAGGGTCTTGGAAGTGTTGAATCGGAATATTTAGCCATTAATAAATGGTTTTACTAGTAATAACTATTTTTTTAAAATTAATTTAAACTCATATATATTTGGCACTAAAAATTTGATTAGTTGTGTCAAAATTTTCTATTCTTCTGCTTGATTAAAAAAAATTAATACAATTTTCTTTAATTTCAAGTTCACAATGCAAATATTGATATACATAATTGTCACATGAAAATTTCGTGTATATATACATATATATATATATATATAGCTTTTTCTAATAAATTTATTATTAAATAATGTTTACAATATTTATTAAAATTCATTACGTATTAGGTGTCACAAAGGTTCGAGAGTTACTTAAGAACTAAATATAATTGATTATACTTCACTACTCATAGGTAACGAAGTTAAGTTAATAATTCTGTAGACTGAAATCTGAACAAATAATTAGCTCTTCAAACGTAATATTGAAAAACCATTCGAAAAACACATTACATACAAAACTTACATATATAAAAAATTATATGAATATTTATAAGCGGAGACAGACAGAATGAATAATTATACCAACATGAATTATTATATAAATATAGTCGTAATTATACTTCTGTAACATCTACAACCAATTAGTTTATATTTAAACATAAACAAATAATTAGTCCGTACTTAGTTACCCATATATACACTACAAATTAGTAAATCAGAAAATTATTTATTTTATTTTGTTTCAATTGCATGTATTGATTGGCAGACCTCATCCTAATTATTTATTATAGTGTTTATTCACATTTATAAATAAATTATTATCGTCAAAGATTTATTATGTCAACTTCGGTTCGATCGTCATCATATCTGCAACAAAGCACAAATACTCGTATTTCGCTATCTTTGAAGTTTTTTAATCAAAATCATACTGTGTATTTACGATGGGGTTTGTCGTGCTTCAAGGCATACAACTAATCTATCTTATCATCCAAGAATTTTTGCTAATAGATTTTATATTACCCGAAAAAAGTTCTAAACAACAATTTTTTCCTATAAAAGCTGTTCGCTGTTTGAGGTAAGTCAATTGTTTCGACAATTTTGAAAGAAACATAATGAAAGTTCTGGTATTTTTCGCTTTAATTGCATTCGCCGCAGCCGGTGAGTTTGCCTTAAAGGACAAACCTGTGTTCCTCGAGGACTTACCCATTGATGGTCAAATCAGTGGTCGCATTACCAATGGTAACAAAGCCTCGGCAGGTCAATTTCCTTACCAAGTTGGCTTATCAATTACAACATCAGGTGGCACTTCCTGGTGTGGAGGTTCTTTAATTAGCCAAAATTATGTATTAACTGCCGCTCATTGTACCAATGGGTAAGTTTCATTTGACTCTCTACTACTTTTTTATAAACAATTTATAAAATACAATATAGTATTAATACTTATATATTAAAATAATATTTTAAAATATTTTTTTATTACAGTGCTACTTCAATTGCTGTTTACCTCGGTTCTACAGTACGTACTTCACCTACAGTAACTCGCACAGTCAGCAAAAGCAATATAATTCAACATAGTGGATACAATTCAAATACCTTGGCCAATGATGTTTCTTTACTTTATATCGCAGCTGTGTCATACACCACCAATATACAAGCCATTAAGTTACCAGCTATCGCTTCTTCCTATTCCACATATGCCGGTTCTTACGCCATCGCCTCTGGTTGGGGACGTACCAGCGACAGTAATACAAAATAAATTCTTTTACTTTATTTAATGATTATTTACTTTATTTTAACTTTATTTTAAGGTTCATCTGTATCCAGTACACTGAACTACGCCCGTTTGCCGGTAATAACTAACAGCGTATGCTCTTCCACTTATGGCTCCAGTGTAATTACATCAGCAGTAATTTGTGTTTCAACTCCATCTGGAACATCTACTTGCCAAGGTGATTCTGGTGGCCCATTGGCCTTGGAATCAAGCAAGGAACTTATTGGTGTCACATCTTTCGTTTCATCGAAAGGTTGCGCTTCTGGTGCTCCAGCTGGTTTCGCACGTGTAACCAGTCACTTGGCTTGGATCAAAACAAATTCTGGAGTTTCATATTAGAACGACATTATAAATACAACTGAAATAAAGAACTGAATTGAATAATCTACACAAGTGTTTCCACATTTATTTAAGTTTTTCCATTTATTTTGTGCTGTTTTGTTGTTTTAGTTGAAGTGATTCTTATGAATAACTTAGTGTTGTGACATTAGCACTTTCAATCGGAAACTTCCTTTTTCTATTGCGATACGCTCAAAGTTGTCTGGGAGAGGCGAATTACACTAATAGTAGTTATCTCCTGGTATTGACCTTGTTGAACCATTTGAAATGTTCAGATAAACCTGAGCTGATTCTACAAGTCAACTTTCATTATCTAAAATGTTTAATCGATTCTATCTCATCTTTGTCACTGCTACTCTTGAACAGTCCACCTGTACGATCACGCCATTATTGAAGAATCAGAGCATTGGCATAATTTTAAAAATAATTCTATTTAAATACGACAAATAAAAGTACAATAATTAATATTATTATAAAGTGCCGTATGCAAGTTTCCTACACAAAAAAAATGATGCGTACTTTACACAAGACATTGTATCATATCATAGTTTTTTATTAGTTAAATGTTTTTATGAGTATAAAATTAAAAATATCTGTATGTGCTCCCGTATTTGTGGTGAAAACGATATATTTCTGCTGCAATCTCAGAGACAGTTTCGTAATACAGTGACTAAGCGATACTCTTTTACGATTTTTTATATGTATCTTACAAATAATATATGTCATTAGGGTCCTTAAAATAGCCATTTATTTCAAAAATGACCTCTTTATTTAAACAAAATCGCAGCCATTCCTTTAGGTTTGAAAATAAGGAAATAGTAGCTGGAAGCTAAGTCGAGAATATTGTGGTAAAGGAACATATGCGCCCATTTGTGGTTTTCATGGAATATCACTTTTATGTTATCCCAACGCGGTTGATTTAACTTCAAATTGATGTATTTATATTACAAACATAATATTTACTTTATGCATATTAAAAAATGATTATTAATAAGTCAATATATCATGTAAATTTTTCTAGAAAAACAACTATTTTCCCTAACATATACCTAAGTTTTACAACATATTAATCATGGAAGCAGTTAAATTTTCAACCATCACATTTTTTGAATCCATTACGTTTCAAAAACATAATAGTCATCAAATTTAAATATTATTGGACTGAATACTGATATATGACAAGCTATTTGAATGAACCTTTATTGATATATTGACGATTCTTTAAAATACATATAAAAAACTCTTCCCTGTTGCTGTCTAAAAGCAAAAAATTTAGCAACCGGATCTGTAAGATAATGTATAAATTGTATCTGGTGTTAAAGTCGATTATTTATACAATTAGTTCTCTAATGGAACTACTGTAGTAAATGTATGTGAAATATATTATTTATATTTTGCACATAATTACACTTATAAAAATGGGTGAAACATTTTTGAAATGTTGAAGGTTTCTTGGCTTGTAGATATTTTGAGTAGAAATATAGAAATCGTCTAGGTCGGACACACTTTGCGTAGAGCGAGTGGTGACACAACAAGAATGGCGATTGAGTGAAACCCGATGGATAGCAGAAGAAGAAGAAGAATTGATATGGAAATGTGACACATGCGGAAAGCTGGGGAGAGTTGAAGCTACTAACCAACAATCGTACCGAGTGAAAGATCTTTGTTACAGCTCTATGCTCCTTCTAGGAATTAGAAGATTCAATATATAATTTGTATATAGTTTTAATATATAATTTGTATATATATAATTTGTATTTGTATTATGTGTGAGATTGCTTTCAATTCATATAGATCTATTCAAATTATTTTTTTAAATTTTATATTTTTGTCTAGAATTTAAATAAATTTTCTTGTACTGTAAATCCTCTCGAAGTTGGTAACTTTTTATTTATAAAAAATCTTTAACACCTCAATTTTAAAAATAAAAGCTATGTCGAGCCTGTTATATGAGTCTATTTTTTGTTTCTCTGCATTATCTATTCTTGGTTCATAGGTCAAAACTTCTATAACTCTTACTGCTACTATAGAAATAGTGTGAAACAAGCGGTCTGATCTAACAGAGATCTGTTAGATCTCAAGAGGGTTCTATTCTAATCGTATTTTTAAAATTGGGTATAATATATACAAATCGATTACTGTTATATAAAGTTGTAAAGGTGTACTCATTTAGGTATTAAACATACAACTGAAATAATATCTTTGACGTCTTTTCTAGAAATCCTGCATTCCTACAACACCATTCCTTACACACCAACCAGAAAATTTGTTTTTTATGTTGGAACACTTTTCCGGAGTGCGTTTCTTTGCTTAATAATTCAAATAATAATTTAAATTAAATATCATTTTAACTAAGCAAATAAATTTTCGCTTACCTACACATAAAATTAAGATTGTACACTTAATTTAAATTAATAGCAGTTAAGTAGTGGTCGTTTTTCATGCAAATTCACATAAAGCTCTTAAATGCTCCAGTATAAACTCACTCCAAAAGGAACCATTTGAAGTTCCACCTGCAGAACAATTGTATGGATCTCGTGTTTGAAATCGGGCACCGCATGTGCACCATTTTGTTCTTTATTGTGTAATTTCATGCCATTTTGTTTATGAATTTTAAAGCCACGGGGCGTATGAGTGATATTTTTTCGTATGCACAACTCTTAACATCCGATTTATGCAATAAGCATAGACTACAGGCAAATGAAACCCAACATAACCCAACAAAAGGACAATAGAACGTAGCTCACGCAGTAACGTTAAACAAATGAAAAGTTTTTAAGCATTTTTTATTGTTGTTGCTTTTAAGTTTTGTTCTGTTGCTGTTGCTGTTGCTTTGTTTTTTCTTTCGTATTTTTTCTTGAAAGGTAGCGCCTTTCACCACCGCATATGTTTCACATCGGGATTGTTCGATTTTCTTTTTTTCAAAAATCCTTAATTATATACTACAACATACAACATACAACAATGACAACAACAACAACAACAACAACAACAATCGCAGCAATAATAACAATAACAAACATTTAAGCGTGTGGCGGCAACACGCGACATTTATGCAACGCAGCAGGTTGCCAGAGTTGCCACTTCTGGTTGCTTGCTCACTTTTGGCATCTTTGTCACCATAGCGGCTTATACGCTTTCATGCCTTTGTTTTCCGTTCACAGACTTACGCCTGTGGCTTCTCCAGCAGCCCAACACCAACAGTAACGACTCCAGCAAAAAATGGAAAAAATTTTATTATTTTCATACTTAATTCTTATGTTTCATAAATTATGTTTTATTTCGTAAAGTTTTATATATGCAAAGTGTTTAAATTGTTATATGCCCCGCTACCGCCTAGTTGGGCGCATAAAACTTTTACAATTGTTTACAATTTTTTATATGGCTTTTCCTTTTTCCCTACGTTGCCAATGTGGTTGACATATTTTCTTTTCTAAGCAACTTTCATAAAGTCCCTCATCCGTTCCAGTATTCTAAATTATAATTTATGCGTTATTCACACGGTTCGATAAAATGGAAATGCTGTTTTTAAAGTTTTTTTTTTGCAATTTATTTTTTATTTTTTATTTGTTGATATTTTGATTTATGGAACAGTGATATATCGAATGGGTAAGGTTCAGTTAAAAGGGCGCATGCTGATACAACTATCAGCACTTGGTAATCGGCATGTCTTTCAAACTATCAGGTATTAACTTGCTTGGCCACATTTTCTATTGTGTATATCTTAGCTCCTCGCCAAGAAGGAAACTATATCCAAATATATAGTTTTAAATGGTGCCAGCGGTAGTCCTCAGAGTTTCAGAGCTGTTAATGACGCAATATATCGATACGTGTGTTAAAATCACCGTTGTGTTAAGACACGTTAAATAACTCTGGACTTCTGTGTATATCTTAACTAAAAACACTTTGCAAGTACCAGCTGAATCTTTATAAGTATCATATTTGCTAATTTAAGTATCAACACTTCCACTCAGAGACATATGTTGCCCATTGCTGTGACCTTAAAATTGTTACGTGCTAACTAACATTACCGTAACTGTCCATTGCGTATATCATAACCTTAAAGCAACTACAAGTAACAGGAAATGCCTTATCTTTTAATTCAAGAATCAACACTTTAAACACCCGCGGGAAAAGGGGTTACAATATTCCAGAGTTTAAGCATGTCTATTGAAAGGAGCTACTAAAATCCAATAATCACCAACCAATACTGTTTGTACTATAAATATTACTTGTGGCACCCAGTCGGAGGTGTCAATTTCATATCACATGTTTCAGGGCCCACAACTTGGTATGTCCTGACTAATTAAGGTTAGCCTTTTTAATGAGAGTAGAGAGACACTCCAAGTAACAGGAAAACTTTTTATGTGTCTTATCTTCTGTTGTATTTGATCAAAATTATTAGTCACTGACTTGTATTAGCCTAGCTGCTTTTTTTATTGCAAACATCTTACCCTGAGAGACACTGCAGTATCATGGAATCTTTGTAAGTGACTTATATTCTATCAACACTCTCACTCCAAGATATCTATTACATATTGTAATGCCCTCAAAATTTGTCAGATAATCGTTTGTATTAGCCTAGATACTTTTTCAGTTGCGTATTAATTAGGTAGATACTGCAAGTATCAGGAAATCTGCATATCGCTCGAGTAGATTCCTGATTCCCTTCCATTCTTCATCTGTATAAATGGTAATTCCAAAGCGTTAACTGTCACTTATCCTTCATTAAGTGACACATACATCATTTGAAATGTATTATGACTTTTTAATGGTATATATATATATATATATTTTTAAGTTTTCTGAAAGTCACATTGAACTACAGTTTGTTACAGGACTTTGCAGTCAACATTTAATCAGGTTAATATTCTCTAACTGATATAATACTTTTATATGCACTTAAAACATTTTTGAAATATTTCTTTTTAAAACAAAATTTATTTGATTTTACAAAAATCTTAATTTTCCTCTTAAAAATTCCTCTTCAGTCAATTGAAGAAGCCAGAATGTGTTGAAGGCATGACATTTAAATGATAAAATTCTCTGAAATTTAATAATAAAATTAATTTAAATATTTTTAAGTTTTCAGCTGCCTTGATGCCATTCATTAACAAGGATAGTGCATGCATATGCCAACTGCAATAAAATAAATATAAACTTAATGCGGGGCTTTAAAAATTTAATTAAATTTTATGCTCACGCGATAAAATAAATTAAATAAAGGAAATTAAATAAAGGTAAGTTATTTGCATTTAATTAAATTATTTTAATATTTTTATGAAATTTATAATAAGTGTTATTCGTTAAAGTTATTTATCCAACTCGTAAATAGAAGAACACAACCTACAGAATTTTCCAAGTGTTTCGCGTGTCGATGTCCAATTTACTCAGGTTTTAAAGTGATTTGTTACATTTTTCTGCGAAAGCAGTAATCAAATGTATTTAACTCAAATGGCTTGGAAAATTCATGCAAATATTCTAAATAATCTTAAAAGTGAAATTTATTTATAACGTTTCACTTGCTTAAGTGAATTTTAATCAATAACACATGCAAGCACAATTCTACTTGCTTTTGTAGTTAAGGCTACACTCAAAAGCAGAAATTTCAAAAAAAAAATGCTTTTGGAAGCACTTGCATGCTCTGTAACTGCAGTTCTTGCTGGAGTTGAGAATTATGATTTCAAAATATACACAGAAATATATACAAATAATTGAAATTCCTTTGTCGATTGCTTTGGTCTGGGATAAAATAAATTTATTGTATATATTTTGTATTCTAATTTTTAATTAAATTCCTTCTGTTTAGTTTCCTAAAGCTATGAAATAACATAAGTACATTTGTAATACATAGCTTCTTAAAAATGTAGCTTAACCCGTTTCAAATATACAGCAAATGATTCAAATGACGAGTTATTACTATTAAACAATCCCTTTTAATTTCAAGTAAATAGATTTTATTATTGAAAGTTATAAAATAATTTTTCTATATGTTTAAAGTAAAATAATACCCATTTCGTGGTCTTGATTTGACAGCACTGTATCGTTGATGTCTGTTAAACAAAACCATCGTTCAAATTATTATATGTTTAATTTAATGTTTGCCATGTTATAGCATGGATCGTTCAGGTGCCATTGAATGTATTAAACTGATAAGAACTAAAATAAATCAGTGATGATTTTTCAATTTGAACTTTCTTTTCTGATTTATCGATTGGTGGATCAGCAAATAAAACTGGTACAATTAGGGCAATGGACATGTATAAGTAACTGTCAAAAGCTGTACGGCATAAGATTTAGTCTAGAGGTTTGATAGATCAATGTTATTTCGAAAGTGAAGGAAGTACAACATAAACTGTTAACTCTGATTGTCACAGTGTTTTTTCTAGTATTAAATTGGTATAGCATTGTGTAAAATATGTGGTTTCTACTAAAAGAAACCTCAGCCCGTTCTGTTCTGGCTTTGTTACGTAGCAGATTGACACAAATCGTCTACACTGATTACTACAGCAAATTTTATTTAGCGTGAATTTGAAGATATGAATGGGTAAGATAAAATGGATGGAATAGGCTTTGC
>NC_051846.1:9543867-9560131 GCF_002237135.1 Teleopsis dalmanni
TATTTTTTCACTGAGTCGATCCTTAGATCTCTATGCATATCTGTTGTCCTAATATACCAAGGAATCTTAATTAGTCTTCTTAAAGCCAGCTTTTGTGCTATCTGTAATTGCTTTATGGAAGTATTTGAGGCTTTGCTGTATGTTACTCATCTCTACAGTAATGCTGGCCTAATTATTTGAGTATATAATAACTTTCTATTTTTGAGGTTGAAGTGATTATTATTAAACAGCGACTTTAGGAGATGTAGAAGTTTAGAGCAACCATACCGTTTGCAAAACAAGTACAATTCAAGAAGATTTTTATGAGAATTTTGACAGCTGAAAATAGAATTAAATCCTAATTTCTACAAAATTGATTTCAACTTGGACAGTTCATTATAGTACAGTAGTGTGCAATACAATCTTATGCTATTCTGAATAGTTTTGAGAAATGAATGAAGTTCATAAATAAAACAAAAGTGTTATTTATCCTAAGTATATATCAAAATAGCAAAGTGAATATTTTGTGGAATAAAATTACAATGTGAATCGATATTTTTGCTTTTTGACTCACAGACGTCAATTCAAAATTTTTGACAACTTAAATTACAATCAAAATGCTCGTGTGAATGCAGTATAAATAACTTTCGAAAAAGTACTACTCTCACAAAAAGTCAATGTGGTCGTGGCATTTGGTCAACTGGATTACAATTATAGACTATTACTTTTTAGAAAATGAAAGGGTGCGACACAATCCTTCAATAATAATCACCGAAGTCACATGATCGATAATTTGTTTTTTTTTTATTGCAGAAAACCTAAGATATAGACAATACAAATAGTGGTTTCAACAAAATGGTAATCAACAAGTACTATTTTGACTATATTAAAAAAATATTGACACCAAAATCATGAGATTTATAACTACTAGATAGTTTACATAGACTCAAGCAATGGATCGTGCTTATGCGGATAATATTGGTCGATATAAATAACTATCAAAATCAGGCGATGTATAACTACTGGTTAGTTTTTCATAGACTTAAGGAAAATATTGTATTTATGCGGATAATACTCGACGATATATATTGAAACTAAAATCAAGCGATTTATAACTACTGGGTAGTTTCTTATAGGCTTGTGTATTGGATAGTGTTTGTGCGAATAATCCTTCAACTCGCCACGTTTTGAAATGACCCTTTGTCAAGTAAAAAAGCTATTGCCAGTTATGTGCCAAGTCATCGAGTAGTACTATAAGGCACCATTCAGTACTATGGGACTGTAACCTAAACGGCTTATATGTACTTGTTTTACGTAAATCTTCGAAGACGAAACCAACTAAGAATAAAAATACCTAAGTGTAGCTTATTTAAATCAGTTCATAATGCCGTTAACAGAAATTTTCTTGGTAACATTTTTAATTCTTTTGCCTTCATTCGAAGTGTTATACACGTACATGTAGTTAGCATTGTTGCTGCCTTTATACGAATTGCTTGTCATGGTCTGAAGGATACTTCATCTTTTTTTTCATGTTTGACAGTCATTTGATTGACAGCACAAGTTAAGTGCATTAAGTGCTGCTTAAAGCGTAAATTAAGAACTCAGACAATTACTCAGAAAAAAATTCAAGAAACAACTTCAAAAGTGATTTTTGTATCATAACAACTGTAAAGTAATCGAGCACATCTGCTGTATACCTACGAGTACATTATTTGACATATTTCTATCTATCAAAGAATTGCATTGAACTGACCTCATTTCCTGTTGAGAAGTTATTGAATTTCTATTGTGATTGTTACAGTTTTTCAATGAAGCATATACAAACACGGTATCGTTTGTGTTAACTCGGCTAACACATGCAAAACAACTGCAGTACATATACCCTAGAGCACTCGCTACTGACAGTGAATGTTGTACTCTACAACTGCAATGACAGCGATATTACATTTATTGCCCTTAAGACAGAAAACAAACGCTTGATGGAAGCCAGTGGAGCCACAGCAAATATTACCAGCGAAAATAGTGCGGAAAAAAAGATACCAAAGAAGTGAGGAAAAATCATTTTTCAATCTTGCAGCTGCTGCGGTTATGGATGCAGTTTTTACTGCGATAGCATCCGATACTCGCTGGAAAGCTGTTAGTAATACTGTTGCTTGTTGCCAGCAGTAACGCAATCAGCCAGCAACAGTACCAATGCTAACACCAACGGCAACGACATTTAAGAAACATACGACCTCAAAAACCACGAAATCAAGTTGAAAAGTTTGGAAACTTTGCCAACAAACAAGTCGAGAATATTTTCAATCAAATCGTTGATTGTTTCGATGCATTGTTTCAACCTCCTTGCAAAGGATACATTTGCGAGCACAATGCAAGAGATGTGTAGTCAAGTGTAATACTCATAGTGTATAGTATATGGTATGTGGTATGCACTGGAGTCTACCGCAATTTTCATACTAAAGTGACATTTACTTTGCATTGCTACTCGAGCTCGTATATTTCAACTATTCTTCCGTAGTTTCTTTTTTTATATACGAAATACTCATAAAATTTTTTGAAATTTATTTACATATCACATACACGTTAGAACATATACTGCGGCGATTCCTTTGTCTTATTTTATTTTGCTGCAACATTTTTATTTCATAATTTATTTTGTCATATCTTACCACAAAATATAAGTTTCTGTCATAAATTTCCGGAATGTAAACATTTATCAAAACTTTTACAAAAATAAATGTTGCCAAAAAAGACAATAAAGGACATTTGTGAAAAAATTTATATGATAAAATTGTAGTATTCTATTCAGTTGGCTCTGCTCCTGTTGCATTTATTAAATTGATGCATGTTGCATGTAACTGCATATACGTTTCACATATGCAGACACATTTACCAAAGTAGCAATGTGGTAGTCTCCTTTATTACTTCTTGTTTACTACACATTTTCAGTTTTCATATTCATAACCAGTTGAATATAACGACCCAGTATTGCGGTGCAGTCTCTTTGGCTTTTATATCAAATTATAACTAATTACTCTCATTGTTTAAAATAATTTCACAAAAAGGTTATTTAATGATATTGCTTTATATGTATGTTGATCCTTTTTTATTCGAGTCAGCGCAACTGGGCACTTTTACTCTTTGATAGCTGGGGGTACTACAGGGACCCACCCATCTCATTGACTAATTTATGTATTGCCTATAAGCTTCATGATTATTCAGTGATTGATCTAAGATCTGCGTACCTCCCCGTGCGGAGAGTGATTACTCTAAGATTAGATAGTGGTAAGTAGGATAGCATATTGCTTTATAAACCTTTAAAATTTTAAGAGGTTATAATGAATTTTTAAGAACAATACTTCACATATGCAACACTTCTATTTGATGCTCTAATTGCATATATATATGTATATGCATTTATAATTTATTATTATATTTATTTATAATTTATTTAATATATATTTATTTATGTATATATATCATTATGTTGAATCTATTTGAGCCAGTGCAGTTGAGCACTTTTACTCTCTATTAACTCGAGGTATCTTCAAAACCCCTCTTTACGCCTTGACTGGCTTATTGTTTATCACTTCATCAGACTAACATATAACTTACATGATATTAAGCTAAGATAGAAAAAAAATAAAAATAATTTAAAAAAACCCTCAGTAGAAAGCTGTTCATAATGCAATAATAAAGTAATATATATATACAAATAATCTGATATAGTCTAATATCATATATATTATTGTATTATGTACAACTTTCGGCTGGAGCATTTCTTTTAAATTATTTTTCTTGCCTCAACCTTATTCCTTAAGCTAAGATGGAAAAAACCAATAAAATAAAAATAGTTTTAAAAAAATGCTTCATCCGAAAGGTGTTCATATGATTTAAATCATCGAATCATCGCAGTTGAGGAAAGCTCTTCAATTATAGTAACATTGTTATATTAAATCGGTCTTAAATCAGTCAATCAAACAACCAGTTTGCTTATATGATGTATAAACTTTAGGGTATTATACCTAACGCAATATTAACAGAAGTCAACTGCTTGAAATTAAAACTCAGAAATATTGTACTTTGTTTGTAATCCCGATAGTCATATGGACCTCAATCAATATCAATATCACTAACACTAAAAATAAAAGCCTATTCTATGCACCCACAAAGACACTTAAGAAATTACAAAACTTTTCAACATCGACTGTCTAAAAAGAAGACATTGTCGGTTGGCTAAAAGAAAATATTTTTAATAACATCCAAATTTCTAAAATTGTTTTAAATTATATTTATATATATATTTCTTTTATTCACAAAAGCAAAAACAAAGATGTTCTGACGGAACTGCCCTTATAAAGTTCACAGCATTTATGTTTTTTGTATAATTCGAATTATTTCGTCTAATATTATTATTATCCAACAATTAATACTTTTCCGCGCAAAGTTCCATTCGAATTTTATCACACTATTAGGGAACAGGAAAACCATAATGTAAATAAATTCTTAAAATCCAAAACTCGATATAAAAATAATGTTAACTTTGCCCAAATGGAACACCTATAGTTTTATTTATTTTAGATTAAGTTATACCGCCGATCCCTAGAGGATCCACTTAGATCTATTTACCCATTGTGTTAACGTATAATTAAGAAACTTAAGTGGCCCGTTGTCAACGCGCGATGCTGTCTAAGGGGGCCTTTACCATAGAGTTCAAAATCACTTAAAACCTTTGGTGAAGTTAAGGATGCTGTTTAGTGGGAGGTGTTTTGATTGATCAAGATCCTCAAGGAAAAGGGTCTTGGAAGTGTTGAATCGGAATATTAATGGTTTTACAAGTAATAACTATTTTTTAAAAATTAATTTAATCTCTTTTATATATTTGGAACTAAAAATTTGATTAGTTGTGTCATAATTTTCTATTCTTCTGCTTGATTGAAAAAAATTAATATACAATTTCCTTCAATTTTAAGTTCACAATGCAAATATATATATATATATATAGCTTTTTCTAATAAATTTATTATTAAATAATGTTTACAATATTTATTAAAATTCATTACGTATTAGGTGTCACAAAGGTTCAAGAGTTACTTAAGAACTAAATATAATTGATTATACTTCACTACTCATAGGTAACGAAGTTAAGTTAATAATTCTGTAGACTGAAATCTAAACAAATAATTAGCTCTTCAAACGTAATTTTGAAAAACCATTCGAAAAACACATTACATACAAAACTTACATATATTAAAAATTATATGAATATTTATAAGCGGAGACAGACAGAATGAATAATTATACCAACATGAATTATTATATAAATATAGTCGTAATTATACTTCTGTAACATCTACAACCAATTAGTTTATATTTAAACATAAACAAATAATTAGTCTGTACTTAGTTACCCATATATACACTACAAAACAGTAAATCAGAAAATTATTTATTTTATTTTGTTTCAATTGCATGTATTGATTGGCAGACCTCATCCTAATTATTTATTATAGTGTTTATTCACATTTATAAATAAATTATTATCGTCAAAGATTTATTATGTCAACTTCGGTTCGATCGTCATCATATCTGCAACAAAGCACAAGTACTCGTATTTCGCTATCTTTGAAGTTTTTTAATCAAAATCATACTGTGTATTTACGATGGGGTTTGTCGTGCTTCAAGGCATACAACCAATCTATCTTATCATCCAAGAATTTTTGCTAATAGATTTTATATTACCCGAAAAAAGTTCTAAACAACAATTTTTTCCTATAAAAGCTGTTCGCTGTTTGAGGTAAGTCAATTGTTTCGACAATTTTGAAAGAAACATAATGAAAGTTCTGGTATTTTTCGCTTTAATTGCATTCGCCGCAGCCGGTGAGTTTGCCTTAAAGGACAAACCTGTGTTCCTCGAGGACTTACCCATTGATGGTCAAATCAGTGGTCGCATTACCAATGGTAACAAAGCCTCGGCAGGTCAATTTCCTTACCAAGTTGGCTTATCAATTACAACATCAGGTGGCACTTCCTGGTGTGGAGGTTCTTTAATTAGCCAAAATTATGTATTAACTGCCGCTCATTGTACCAATGGGTAAGTTTCATTTGACTCTCTACTACTTTTTTATAAACAATTTATAAAATACAATATAGTATTAATACTTATATATTAAAATAATATTTTAAAATATTTTTTTATTACAGTGCTACTTCAATTGCTGTTTACCTCGGTTCTACAGTACGTACTTCACCTACAGTAACTCGCACAGTCAGCAAAAGCAATATAATTCAACATAGTGGATACAATTCAAATACCTTGGCCAATGATGTTTCTTTACTTTATATCGCAGCTGTGTCATACACCACCAATATACAAGCCATTAAGTTACCAGCTATCGCTTCTTCCTATTCCACATATGCCGGTTCTTACGCCATCGCCTCTGGTTGGGGACGTACCAGCGACAGTAATACAAAATAAATTCTTTTACTTTATTTAATGATTATTTACTTTATTTTAACTTTATTTTAAGGTTCATCTGTATCCAGTACACTGAACTACGCCCGTTTGCCGGTTATAACTAACAGCGTATGCTCTTCCACTTATGGCTCCAGTGTAATTACATCAGCAGTAATTTGTGTTTCAACTCCATCTGGTACATCTACTTGCCAAGGTGATTCTGGTGGCCCATTGGCCTTGGAATCAAGCAAGGAACTTATTGGTGTCACATCTTTCGTTTCATCGAAAGGTTGCGCTTCTGGTGCTCCAGCTGGTTTCGCACGTGTAACCAGTCACTTGGCTTGGATCAAAACAAATTCTGGAGTTTCATATTAGAACGACATTATAAATACAACTGAAATAAAAAACTGAATTATATAATCTATAATCTACAGTGTTTCCACATTTATTTAAGTTCTTCCATTTATTTTGTGTTGTTTTGTTGTTTTAGTTGAAGTGATTCTTATGAATAACTTAGTGTTGTGACATTAGCACTTTCAATCGGAAACTTCCTTTGTCTATTGCGATGCGCTCAAAGTTGTCTGGGAGAGGCGAATTACACTAATAGTAGTTATCTCCTGGTATTGACCTTGTTGAACCATTTGAAATATTCAGATAAACCTGAGCTGATTCTACAAGTCAACTTTCATTATCTAAAGTGTTTAATCGATTCTATCTCATCTTCGTCACTACTACTCTTGAACAGTCCATAATTTGGCATAATTTTAAAAATAATTCTATTTAAATACGACAAATAAAAGTACAATAATTAATATTATTATAAAATGCCGTATTCAAGTTTTATTAGTTAAATGTTTTTATGAGTATAAAATTAATATCTGTATGTGCTCCTGTATTTGTGGTGAAAACGATATATTTCTGCTACAATCTCAGAGGCAGTTTCGTAATACAGTGACTAAGCGATACTCTTTTACGATTTTTTATATGTGTGTTACAAATAATATATGTCGTTAGGGTCCTTAAAATAGCCATTTATTTCAAAAATGACCTCTTTATTTAAACAAAATCACTTACCGTTGAGCCATTCCTTTAGGTTTGAAAATAAGGAAATAGTAAAGGAAATAGGAAGCTAAGTCGAGAATATTCTGGTAAAGGAACATATGCGCCCATCTGTGGTTTTCATGGAATATCACTTTACAAATTGATATAAATATTACAAACATAATATTTACTTTATGCATATTAAAAAATGATTATTAATAAATCAATATATCATGTACATTAACTAGAAAAACAACAACAATTTTCCCTAACATATACTTAAGTTTTACAACATATTAATCATGGAAGCAGTTCAATTTTCAACCATCACAATTTTTGAATCCATTACGTTTCAAAAACATAATAGACATCAAATTTAAATATTATTGGACTGAATACTGATATATGACAAGCTATTTGAATGAACCTTTATTGATATATTGACGATTCTTTAAAATACATATAAAAAACTCTTTCCTGTTGCTGTCTAAAAGCAAAAAATTGAGCAACCGGATCTGTAAGATAATGTATAAATTGTATCTGGTGTTAAAATCGACTATTTTTACAATTTATTCTCTAATGCAACTACTGTAGTAAATATATGTAAAATATATTATTTATATTATACACATAATTACACTTATAAAAATGGGTGCAACATTTTTGAAATGTTGAAGGTTTTTTGGCTTGAAGATGTTTTGAGTAGAAATATAGAAATCGTCTAGGTCGGACACACTTTGCGTAGAGCGAGTGGTGACACAACAAGAATGGCGATTGAGTGAAACCCGATGGATAGCAGAAGAAGAAGAAGAATTGATATGGAAATGTGACACATGCGGAAAGCTGGGGAGAATTGAAGCTACTAACCAACAATCGTACCGAGTGAAAGATCTTTGTTACAGCTCTATGCTCCTTCTAGGAGTTAGAAAATTCAATATATAATTTGTATATAGAAACCCCCTATTGATTTTTAGGATAAGGGGATCAACTTGAAAATTTACTGGAGGTATTATGTGTGAGATTGCTTTCAATTCATATAGATCTATTCAAAATATTTGTTTAAATTTTATATTTTTGTTTAGAATTTAAATAAATTTTCTTGTACTGTAAATCGTCTCGATGTTAGTAACTTTTTATTTATAAAAAATCTTTAACACCTCAATTTTAAAAATAAAAGCTATGTCGAGCCTGTTATATGAGTCTATTTTTTGTTTCTCTGCATTATCTATTCTTGGTTTATTGGTCAAAACTTCTATAACTCTTACTGCTACTATAGAAATAGTGTGAAACAATCTAACAGTGTGAATCTGATCTAACAGAGATCTCAACAGAGTTCTATTTTAATCGTTTCTTTAAAATTGGGTATAATATATACAAATCGATTACTGTTATATAAAGTTGTAAAGGTGTACTCATATATTAAACAAACAACTGAAAAAATATTTTTGACGTCTTTTCTAGAAATCCTACAATACCATTCCTTCCACACCAACCAGAAAATTTGTTTTTTATATTGGAACACTTTTCCGGAGTCCGTTTCTATGCTTAATAATTCAAATAATAATTTAAATTAAATATCATTTTAACTAAACAAATAAATTTTCGCTTACCTACACATAAAATTAAGATTGTACACTTAATTTAAATTAATAGCAGTTAAGTAGTGGTCGTTTTTCATGCAAATTCACGTAAAGCTCTTAAATGCTCCAGTATAAACTCACTCCAAAAGGAACCATTTGAAGTTCCACCTGCAGAACAATTGTATGGATCTCGTGTTTGAAATCGGGCACCGCATGTGCACCATTTTGTTCTTTATTGTGTAATTTCATGCCATTTTGTTTATGAATTTTAAAGCCACGGGGCGTATGAGTGATATTTTTTCGTATGCACAACTCTTAACATCCGATTTATGCAATAAGCATAGACTACAGGCAAGTGAAAGCATAACCCAACAAAAGGACAATAGAACGTAACTCACGCAGTAACGTTAAACAAATGAAAAGTTTTTAAGTATTTTTTATTGTTGTTGCTTTTAAGTTTTGTTCTGTTGCTGTTGCTGTTGCTTTGTACTTTCTTTTGTATTTTTTCTTAAAAGGTAGCGCCTTTTACCACCGCATATGTTTCACATCGGGATTGTTTGATTTTCTTTTTTTCAAAAATCCTTAATTATATACTACAACATACAACATACAACAATGACAACAACAACTACAACAACAACAACAACAACAACAACAACAATCGCAGCAATAATAACAATAACAAACATTTAAGCGTGTGGCGGCAACACGCGACATTTATGCAACGCAGCAGGTTGCCAGAGTTGCCGCTTCTGGTTACTTGCTCAGTTTTGGCATCTTTGTCACCATAGCGGCTTATACGCTTTCATGCCTTTGTTTTCCGTTCACAGACTTACGCCTGTGGCTTCTCCAGCAGCCCAACACCAACAGTAACGACTCCAGCAAAAATGGAAAAAATTTTATTATTTTCATACTTAATTCTTATGTTTCATAAATTATGTTTTATTTCGTAAAGTTTTATATATGCAAAGTGTTTAAATTGTTATATGCCCCGCTACCGCCTAGTTGGGCGCATAAAACTTTTACAATTGTTTACAATTTTTTATATGGCTTTTCCTTTTTCCCTACGATGCCAATGTGGTTGACATATTTTCTTTTCTAAGCAACTTTCATAAAGTCCCTCATCCGTTCCAGTATTCTAAATTATAATTTATGCGTTATTCACACGGTTCGATAAAATGGAAATGCTGTTTTTAAGGTTTTTTTTTTGCAATTTATTTTTTATTTTTTATTTGTAGTTATTTTGATTTATGGAAGAGTGATATATCGAATGGGTAAGGTTCAGTTAAAAGGGCGCATGCTGATACAACTATCAGCACTTGGTAATCGGTATGTCTTTCAAACTATCAGGTATTAACTTGCTTGGCCACATTTTCCATTATGTATATCTTAGCTCCTCGCCAAGAAGGAAACTATATCCAAATATATAGTTTTAAATGGTCCCAGCGGTATTCCTCAGAGTTTCAGAGCTGTTAATGACGCAATATACCGATACGTGTGTTAAAATCACCGTTGTGTTAAGACACGTTAAATAACTCTGGACTTCTGGGTATATCTTAACTAAAAAGACTTTGCAAGTACCAGGTGAATCTTTATGTGTCATATTTGCTAATTTAAGTATCAACACTTCCACTCAGAGACATATGTTGCCCATTGCTGTGACCTTAAAATTGTTACGTGCTAACTAACATTACCGTAACTGTCCATTGCGTATATCATAACCTTAAAGCAACTACAAGTAACAGGAAATGCCTTATCTTTTAATTCAAGAATCAACACTTTAAACACCCGCGGGAAAAGGGGTTACATAATTCCAGGGGGGCTACTAAAATCCAATAATCACCAACCAATACTGTTTGTACTATAAATATTACCTGTGGCAACCAGTCGGAGGTGTCAATTTCATATCACATGTTTCAGGGCCCACAACTTGGTATGTCCTGACTAATTAAGGTTAGCCTTTTTAATGAGAGTAGAGAGACACTCCAAGTAACAGGAAAACTTTATATGTGTCTTATCTTCCGTCGTATTTGTTCAAAATTATTAGTCACTGACTTGTATTGGCGTAGCTGCATTTTTATTGCATGCATCTTACCCTGAGAGACACTGCAGTATCATGGAATCTTTGTAAGTGACTTATATTCTATCAACACTCTCACTCCAAGATATCTATTACATATTGTAATGCCCTCAAAATTTGTCAGATAATCGTTTATATTAGCCTAGATACTTTTTCAGTTGCGTATTAATTAGGTAGATACTGCAAGTATCAGGAAATCTGCATATCGCTCGAGTAGATTCCTGATTCCCTTCCATTCTTCATCTGTATAAATGGTAATTCCAAAGCGTTAACTGTCACTTATCCTTCATTAAGTGACACATACATCATTTGAAATGTATTATGACTTTTTAATGGTATATATATATATATATATTTTTAAGTTTTCTGAAAGTCACATTGAACTACAGTTTGTTACAGGACTTTGCAGTCAACATTTAATCAGGTTAATATTCTCTAACTGATATAATACTTTTATATGCACTTAAAACATTTTTGAAATATTTCTTTTTAAAACAAAATTTATTTGATTTTACAAAAATCTTAATTTTCCTCTTAAAAATTCCTCTTCAGTCAATTGAAGAAGCCAGAATGTGTTGAAGGCATGACATTTAAATGATAAAATTCTCTGAAATTTAATAATAAAATTAATTTAAATATTTTTAAGTTTTCAGCTGCCTTGATGCCATTCATTAACAAGGATAGTGCATGCATATGCCAACTGCAATAAAATAAATATAAACTTAATGCGGGGCTTTCAAAATTTAATTAAATTTTATGCTCACGCGATAAAATAAATTAAATAAAGGAAATTAAATAAAGGTAAGTTATTTGCATTTAATTAAATTATTTTAATATTTTTATGAAATTTATAATAAGTGTTATTCGTTAAAGTTATTTATGCAACTCGTAAATGGAAGAACACAACCTACAGAATTTTCCAAGTGTTTCGCGTGTCGATGTCCAATTTACTCAGGTTTTAAAGTGATTTGTTACATTTTTCTGCGAAAGCAGTAATCAAATGTATTTAACTCAAATGGCTTGGAAAATTCATGCAAATATTCTAAATAATCTTAAAAGTGAAATTTATTTATAACGTTTCACTTGCTTAAGTGAATTTTAATCAATAACACATGCAAGCACAATTCTACTTGCTTTTGTAGTTAAGGCTACACTCAAAAGCAGAAATTTCAAAAAAAAAAAATGCTTTTGGAAGCACTAGCATGCTCTGTAACTGCAGTTCTTGCTAGAGTGGAGAATTATGAATTCAAAATATAAACAGAAATATATACAAATAATTGAAATTCCTTTGTCGATTGCTTTGGTCTGGGATAAAATAAATTTATTGTATATATTGTGTATTCTATTTTTTAATTAAATTCCTTCTATTTGGTTTCCTTTGCAATAATTACATATAAAGCTATGAAATAACTACGTTTGTAATATATAGCTTCTTAAAAATGTAGCTTAACTCTTTTCAAATATACAGCAAATGATTCAAATGACGAGTTATTACTATTAAACAATGCCTTTTAATTTCAAGTAAATAGATTTTATTATTGAAAGTTATAAAATAATTCTTCTATATGTTTGAAGTAAAATAATACCCATTTCGTGGTCTTGATTTGACAGCACTGTATCGTTGACGTCTGTTAAACAAAACCATCGTTCAAATTATTATATGTTTAATGTAATGTTTGCCATGTTATAGCATGGATCATTCAGGTGCCATTGAATGTATTAAACTGATAAGAACTAAAATAAATCAGTGATGATTTTTCAATTTGAACTTTCTTTTCTGATTTATCGATTGGTGGATCAGCACATAAAACTGGTACAATTAGGGCAATGGACATTTATAAGTAACTGTCAAAAGCTGTACGGCATAAGACATAGTCTAGAGGTTTGATAGATCAATGTTATTTCGAAAGTGAAGGAAGTACAACATAAACTGTTAACTCTAATTGTCACAGTGTTTTTTCTAGTATTAAATTGGTATAGCATTGTGTAAGATATGTGGTTTCTACTAGAAGAAACCTCAGCCCGTTCTGTTCTGGCTTTGTTACGTAGCAGATTGACACAAATCGTCTACACTGATTACTACAGCAAATTTCATTTAGCGTGAATTTGAAGATATGAATGGGTAAGATAAAATGAATAGAATAGGCTTTGCTGCGCGTTTTAGTACTATAAATTAACTACAGAAATTATTCGATTCGTAAATAAGGGATTTATTTTTGAGTCAGAATGTTGGATCACACAAAAGATTGTACTTATGTGTATAATCTTTAAATACTCGATTTTCATTTTCAAACAGATCATTCTCCAAATTGTGGCTAATTTATTGCCAACAACATGTCAAGAAGTCATTAAAGATTACCATTAAATGATTCAGTACTATGAGATCATGAGACTTCTTAATGGACATTTGAATAATTTCAGAATAAATAACAAACAGTATATTAATATAGAAATTTCTTCGAAATGTCAATCACAAGTAGAGTTTATGAGTATTTACATTTGGTTTTAGAACAATGAACTTTATAACAGATTTTTGTATAATATGCAAATATTAGCAGTGCCACATGACTTAATAATAATAATACTCACCAGGAGAGAGTCATTATAATATTTAAGTTAAGTCTTGAATCACATTTAAACTCAGTGTATCTATATAATGTTTAAAATGAGCCTATAGCGAATAATTTTCTTCCAAAGACTTTCGGATCATTTCAGTATTTGAAAAAAAATTATATATTCTAAAAAGTTATTATGCATTAATAACGAATATACATACGAATATATATAATCGATTATAGAAAATTTCGGTTCTTAAACCTATCCTTAATGTGATTGATCCAGAATTTATGTATATATATTGATATACATAAATATAGTTTATAAAAACGATTTAAAGAAAATATCATCTCCTTAAAAACTCATGTTGCATTAATTTAAAATACATATATATACGTAAACATCTATAGTTCCTTACTTGATTTCGGAATAGACTCAACCATCCCTCGCTATGCTTCTGATCCAGAATATATACATATTAAGATAAATATAATTTTCAAATATAAATTTAAAAAAAATTTATCTTGCAAAAAAATCATGATGCATTAATAATAAATATTTATATACATAAATATAGTCCATCGATTAATTTCGGAAAGTTATAGTCTTTTAAACCGATCCCTAACTATGTACCTGATCCAGAATTTTTACATATTGAGATATATATGATATATAAAAATTTGAAGAAAACATTACCTTTTTAAAAACTCACGCTACATTAATTTAAAATATATATATATACATATGCGTAAATATTTATAGCCCCTTGATTAATTTTGTGAAGTCTCAGCCTTACAAACCCATCTCTAGCTATGAATCTAATCCAGAATATGTGAATATAATATAAATATAACTTATAAATAAAATTTTTAAAAAATTTTTATCTTATAAAAAACTCATATTGCAATGAGATGGACATATAGATATAGTCCATCGATTAATTTCGGGAAGTTTTAACTATGTTTTAACAAATTTCATAATTATGTACCTCATCCAGAATATGTTGATATAAATATAATAATCCTAAAAAGTAAATTTTAAGAAAAGTAAATTTTAAAATTAAATATTGCTTTAAAAATATTCGAGACTAATATTTGAAAAAGGCACTCAAAGGATACCTCCTATGTTGGTAGCACTGAACTGTATTACATATAAAATTTAAGTGAGGTCCGTTGTTTAGTATCTTAACATTAGCTCTGATTCTAATTTAGGTTGATTTACGATACAACAAAGCTATTGTTGTGCTAGTATTGTTGACAAAAAAAATCTAATATAGGATTACGGGATCGTCTAATCACCATATCTACTTAGTATGGTCAAATGTGTCCTCTTTCCGTTCCAAAACCAGAAATGACTACTAAAAAAAGCCAATTCGAGTCGATTGTGGTCATAATGGATACTTGTTAAAAAAATCTGACGATCATATGATAATCAGCTAATAAAAATTGAGCAAATTATTGGATCAATGATTTCTTTACATATTATTTTTAATGATTTGATTAATATTTACATATAATATATAAAGAATTTTTTTTTAATTTTATACCCTTTAGATTTATAATCAAATTCATTTATTTAACAGTTTACGAACACAACCTCCAACTCATCTCCTTGTTGATATCCATAATGAAACAATTTCATATGAAATGCATTCATACTTTTTGCTGAAAAAAATACTAAAAAAAATGTAAATAATATTATTTCATTTTTAAAACATGCAACAGATTTTCCTACACTAAAACTAAACACAATTTCGAAACAAATTATATATAAAACTGAAGTAAACGCCCTCACACAAAATAATTGAAATTACTTTTAATTGAAATTCGAACCTCTGATATGAAATGAAATATCTCTGTTTGCTATCCAAATTCAATCAATTCATGTAATAAATTCAATTTGAATATAAATTACAGGTAAAAATATTTTGCTATTAAATTAAACTACAACTAAAATAGTTAACAATAAATCAATGGCATGAAGTTTATTAAGAGTGAAGTAGAGTAACAAACTACCAAATATACAAACTACCAAATAGACAAACAAACAAATAGACAAACAGACCGACTTTAGTAATACTAAAGTCTGAATAAGAAACGATTCCTGCTCATATGTTAGAGCGTACACAAAAGGACTATCGGAAAAGAGGAAGTATATCCTTTTTGACAAAATTTTAAAGTCTTGCTTGTGCATGTGCATGTGCATGTGCATGTGCAGGCAGTGAAACAGTCAGTGAGGTGAACAGACCAAAACTTAATCCCAGACAACGCATCAATACGACTGCTGAGC
Source organism: Teleopsis dalmanni (assembly GCF_002237135.1). Taxonomy (NCBI): domain Eukaryota; kingdom Metazoa; phylum Arthropoda; class Insecta; order Diptera; family Diopsidae; genus Teleopsis; species Teleopsis dalmanni. Next base: position 9,559,850 of record NC_051846.1, read on the forward strand.
ATGCATTCATAGATTGGCAAATGTATTTACAATACTCACATCTATGTTTGTATCTGCAAAATTTTAATTTTTGGTATTTTCAATAACGAAAGATTAATTTTTGGTTTCCAGCATATCATCATTTTATGCCGAACTTTGGCATGTCTGTATTGTTGGTTGCAATCGTAAAACTTTTAATAGCACATAATCCGTTTCAATCGTGGTAATTGATTTTCCATTGCAAGTGTTATCGAACAGAAATAATGAACTTTTACTTGACAAAGGATTGCTTTCCAGACGGAA
>NC_051846.1:9560231-9572856 GCF_002237135.1 Teleopsis dalmanni
ACACGTTAATAAACAAAAAATCACTTTATGATTCTTTAAATTTTTCTTAAAAATTTTTTTAAACAAAATCCCCCCAAAAGGCTAATAATGAATATAATGAAGTGCAACGGAATACCGAGAGGGAATCCCAGTAGAGGACATAGCGCTACCTTCTAAAAAAAATCTTTTGTAGCCGAGAATGCTTATTGCAAATAACCGAGTAATTAGCATTCTAGTAGGAACAGTCCTAAGAGTTTCCGCCAGTGAGTACTTGGTTACAAAAATTTGAAGCCAAGTGCAATTTTTTACTGAGTCTATCATTTTTATTTAACTTTGTAGAATAAATAATTTTATTATAATTATAAATATTTTAATTTTGATTATTTTGATTATTATTCATTAATATAGCATTTTTATAATTAGCTATCAATCAATTAATTAATCCATTCATCAATTTTATTTTAATTAAGTTTTATTACTTCATTACAGTTCGACTGACTATATATACTTGGTAATTAACATCACTATTGGAACCAGTGTTATGCCATAAAGAAATTCTGTAAGTTTAAATCCAGGATCTATTTATAATCACAGACCTTTTTAAATAAGCAATAAAATAAACATATATATTATACGTATCAGTGATAGGCTAAGCATATTGAAGGCGTGATTGTTTTTACAAAACTCTCTTTAATTATCCACTTATAGTGCAGAACAGTATAGAAAGAGCAACCAGCTTGGTTTGTATTTTCTAAGTTCTTTAAATAGAAGTATATCTGAAATTACAAATGCTTTATAAATGTCATATTATTTCCAATTGGTAAAGAGAAAGATTGATATGTTGGTTGTAAACAGTTAAAGGGAAACGTTTTATTTATAAAATTAAAAACTTTAATAAAAACCGCAATTGTTTTCATGAGACATACATATATCCGTACATTAATATATACATTTATAACTATGACAATACTGCAGTATTTTACTTAATCAGTATTTTATTCAAATGGAAATTTTCTTAAAAATACATCTATACTTTATAATGAAACCTTCATTAAATGTGCAGAAGTTGAGGTTTTTAGATATCTATAACTTATAAGTTACTATTCTATTTTGTTAAGAATATTATGTTATGTTAGGCTAGGTTCAGAAAGCGCGTGTTGACAGTTGTCAGCACTTCCTGTCGGAAGCATATATTGCCCATTGTGATGCCCTCAAAAATTTTGCCGGGAGAGGCGAGTTGCATATATAGCCCATTGTGATGCCCTCAAAAATTTTGCCGGGAGAGGCGAGTCGCTTATCTTTGTTATCCTTGTGAAACCGTTAGGGTTTCCAGATGAAGTTGAGGAGATCCGATAAGTTTGCTTTCGTTACCTCTTCCAAGCCAGTGAAAAAGCTATCCCCAGAATAATCAATTAGATTAATTTACTAGGAGTTTTAACAGACCTTGTATCCAAACATTCTTTGCTATGTTTTTGAGGCACATTTTTGATATTTTAATTAGAATTCGAGTTATGTAAGAAACAAGTGTAAATATTTTTATATATTGTATTATGAATAAATTATAATCACTAACTTGGGCACTACTGTGCCTAAACTTTTTAGATTTACTGCTTGTAAAATCAATAAATTATTCAATATAATTTTAATAAATCTATATATCTGATTAAATTTTATAATATTATATATTATGTTGATATGTTGATAGTTGATATAAAAACCAACTTATAATTAAAAGTCATTTGATTAGCTTAATGGGAAACTCTCTCAAACCTTGTCTCAAAGGGCATCTAATCAATTTGTTTATATTTTAATATTAATGTATTATTTAAATATGAACCTTTGTTTGTCCTATTCCATTACTATCACTACTCTCAAGTATATTTAATACGGCTAGTTAGTAAATGAAATTGTATGACGTCCGCACCCCTCACAATTCACTACAACTGCATTTCATTCATAAAATATTTATTCTATCTTTGAAGAAAAATATTGTGTAATAAATTTTACTTTAATTAATCAAACTATAATGAAATGTAAACGGTGGGTGAAATAAGTTCACTGTAACCCTGTAACTAACCGAATAAAGCATGCAACTAAATACTAGCGAATAGACACACCTACTTCATATATGAACTAACATATTTGTTTGAGCGTATGTGGTTGTTTGTAGGCAAATATTTGAACACACGCGTTTACGAATTACGTATAATTATGCACTGGAAAAAATTTATGTAGTATTAAAATATTATAAATACAAATATTTATTATACGACTAAGTTCAATTCTATAATATATGCGTATGCAATTAAAATTTCATGGGCAGCAGAATGTATTTATTATTTTATTCTAATCATTTGACCTAAAATTTTTATAAATATTTAATATTTGGAAAGTTTATAAACTATAATATCAATGTTAAATATAATTTCTTTAAAGTGTAATATATAGACGAACAATTGAAATGGTTATAAGAAATAATAATACAACTATAGGAGCATTGACCCTTAGCAGCAACACTTATTTTCGTTATTGATTTTATTTAAATGCTATGAAAATGTTTCTCATTAATTGTTAAATATTTTCTTTATATTTATTCTTAAAAAGTTTTTTTGGAAAGACTTAATTTATTTATAAAAACTTTTATAAAGCTAAATTTAAAATATAATAAAATTATATATATAACTTCCCTTTATACTCAGTACGTAAAGAAAAAATTTGCGTGTTTAACATTATTAAAATATTGCTCATACGTTTGGAATGATATAAACAAATACTTATTTTTAATAATATAAACAAATATTTTTTTAACTTATAATCCTAAATTAACTATAAATATATTTCGAATACTGACTTGTATTCAACATCTACATACACTTCTATATACATATCATATGTATATTGATCATTTTTTCGAGTCAGCGCAACTGGGCACTTTTACTCTTTGATAGCTGGGGGTACTACAGGGTCCCACCCATCTCATTGACTAATTTATGTATTCCTTATAAGCTTCATGATTATTCAGTGATTGATCTAAGATCTGCGTACCTCCCTGTGCGGAGAGTGATTACTCTAAGATTAGATAGTGCTAAGTAGGATAGCCTCTCAGTTTTCGCATATAACTTCAGGGCTCTGTCCCTTATGTATTTTTTGATCGGGTCTATTCTAAGGTCTCTTAACATGTCGTTTGTACGGATGTATCAAGGCACTTTGAAGAGTCTTCGGAGAGGCTGACTTTGAGCAACTTATAGCTTTTGTATAGTTGAGTCGGCAGCTTTGTTATACGCGACACACCCATAAAGTAATGCTGGTCTAATTATCTGGCTATAGATCAGTTTTCTGTTCTTTGCGCTAATGTTGTTGTGTTTGAAAAGTGGTTGTAAGCATTGCATTGAACAACTCCTACGCATCCACTCACACGACACAAGTGTACAACCACAGTGACTTATAATTTCTAACCGACTGTTGGACAAAGCGATGTTTTGCCGATTACTGTCCACTCCATTGACTATTGATGCATCTACAGAGTAAAATAGTGTAACCATGCTAATTTATTGCAAAAAAAAATTCTACTTTATCTGGCTTATATATGTCTGAGTATTATTAATGCTATTTTTGATCGTTTGTGAGCAAGTGAGGTATCCCCTTTGTCAAGTAAAAAATTGTTTGGTTGAAGAATATCTGAAGACGGGTCTTGTATCCGTGTGAGGTACTTCCATGCGATTTTCCTTTTATTTTGCTTAAATTAATCTAAGAATCATTAAGGCTACTTTTGATTATCTTTGAGCAACTGAAGAATCCTCATTATCAACTGGTTTCTCATTGCTTAATGTTAATTTAAAATATATTCCTTTGATAACTTTACGATGGCAGCTACTTCTAGTAATTTCAAGTTTTATAGGTACATTAAAAAAACAATTTCTGTTTGTTTCAGGTTAGATCCTTTAACCATATTGGTATCTAAACCACAATATTTGAAGCGCTGAGAATATAATATAATCGTTTTAGATAGATAATATATAATATAGATTTTGAGATTATAAAATTTATTTTACAAAAACCACATTTACTTTTCAACTAATAGTCGAATAGACGTTAAATTTGCCGACATTCTAATGAAGATCGGTACTCTATAACAGTGAAATAAAAATAGTATAACCAGCGCCATCTATCTATATAACCCAAACTTATTTTCCGAGTTTTTTGAATAAATTGCTCAAAGGCATTTTAAAATTTTTTCTTCTATGAGAGATTAATATCGGAGAATTCTTGGCCGATACAATTAGCAATGCTAATTTAACTTAATTTTTCTAATTTCTAATTATTTAGAATAAAAGATAAAGCATTTTTAAAGTTAAAGGTTTTTTATTTATTATTACAAATTAAAAGAAAGGAATATAAATAATGTAAATAATTTAAGAAAACAATTAAGTTTAGAAAAATGTTATCAACTTATTAGAAACGCCATGAACCAGTTAAGCCACCTCCAAAGTTATTGCGGTTGTGATCAAAATTTCTACTACCCTGTGCATAGGCATCAAGATTAAAACGTCCATTATCAGATTTGTAGATATTGTGATTATATTGTAAACCAGCTTCTCGTCCAAATTGATCCTTTCTGTATGTTAAATCAATATTTCCACCTGGCGAACGTACTGATCTGTGCAAGACTGGAGTTTCGTAGTCGTAAAGATTGACTTCTTCTGGAGCTTCGTATTTGTACAGATCGAATTGCTGATCATCAGGACCAAATTCAACTGGAATAGCCAGAGCCATTGCCAAGCAACATGCCAAGAATAAAACCGTTTTAGACATCATTTTTAATAAATTCACTTAATAGTTTTTATTTTTGTAAACTCAACTCGTTGAAAATTTCTTGTTGACTGTGTAGATTTTCGGATTCATTTCGCTTTTTATACTTTTGATCTGTGATGTTCTTTGTGAAGACAATAATTATCAATTAAAAAGGGAATCACATTGATAAGAAAATTGTACAGTTTAAAAATATACCATTGTGCAGTAATATGGGAATCACCAACAAGGTGTTTTTAGCTGTTGTTTATAAAATTTTTTACTATGAAAAGATGCGAAAATTAAATTTCACAGATGTTTGCCTCTTTCACATGCTAAAGATTATATTTTATAGTCAAATAAACTGATAAGACTTAATAAAATAAATATAAAATAAAAATATTCTTTGCAAAATTACATTTTTGTATTTGCGCTATCTCAGAAACATTTTATTTTATAATTTCAAAGAAATTTTACTCACAGACTTAGTATTAATTTAATTAAATATTGCGTAGAAGAGATGATAAAGTTAAGGGCAAACCCAATCTAATTTTTTGTTTCGATTTTATTATAAAAAACATTATTTGACATGGATTGTTAGTTACTTTTCCTGTAAAGTACAATAAAATAAAATACATTAGTGAAATTATATTATATGACATAACGATGATTTCAAGAACCTACTTACCCCTGTTGGTATATGCTTCTTCTTGTTTGTTTGACAAAACTGGAGTTAGTGCCTAAAGCATTTTAACTCAATATTATGTGTGACCACTGGGATGGTCCACTGTAATAAGAGCTCCATTGAATTCTGACAATAAGTTATTCAGATGATTTTATAGATGTATTGTTTAAAGTTCAGGATATTTTTCCTGATGGAATATATATTGCATTTGATTTGAGAGAGTACAATTCTAAATAAGTGTCAGCATTCACAGAATCAAAAAATTTTAGCGGCCTCTCTGTCTTTGAAATGCTTTTCCATACTCTCGGCTCTGAAATCTTTGTGTAGATCTTCGTTTTGGATATACCAAGGAGCTTTTAGTATATGTCTTAGTACATTATCCTAATAAGTTTGAAATTTTCTAATGGTGAATGTAGTAGCATTGCCATAAGTAACACGGCTATAAAATAGTTAAGATCTAATTATTTGTTTATAAAGTAGAGTTTTATTTTTCACACTTAACTTTCCTTCTGTTAATGGTTTTAGAGCATTGAGAGTTATATTACAAGCCAGCTTCTTGACCCTATACTCTAACACACGGCCATAAAATAGTTAAGATCTAATTATTTGCTTATAAAGTAGAGTTCTATTTTTCACACTTAACTTTCCTTTTGTTAATGGTTTTAGAGCATTGAGAGTTATATTATAAGCAAGCTTCTTCACCCTTATATTCTCTAGTTCTGTCAAAAGTTAGACCTATGTAAGTAAGATTTAAAGAATAATATCTGATCATGGTAAAAGTTAAACAGATTAAGTTATTAGAAACAGTAATTTCTTCAATTTAATTAAATACGTTTTTTCTTATATAAGTCATTTAATTTAATATTAAAATAATTGCAACAATTACTCTATTGGTTGTTTTCTATTTTGGCTTCTATTGGCTGAAATTTATTCGAACCTCCAAACGAGATATAAATTTTGACATGGTGGTTTAGTTTGGGTTAATATAAATTTAAGTAGAAATCAACAAAATGCAAATATTTTTCCACTTCAGAAATGAAAATTTGTGTGAACGTTTGAAATTAGCAAAATAAATTTTTTTTATTTTGTTTTTTGTTGCAATAATTGCGATAAATTTAAGTATTGACATTGCCATTGAACTAAACTTTCTTCACCAAAATCCAGGCCTTAGTGCCAGCTACATCGAATGTCAAAGAAAATAAAAGAAAAATTTACACACAGAAAAACCCAAAAGAAAAAAAAAAATATGAGCAAGAAAAATGTACGTCACCCAACCGAAAACGTTTAACAGCTCACGGGCAATCTGATAAACCAGCAACCTACAGAAAGTAACAAACCCATTTTTTTTCTTAACCAAAATTTTCACACAATAAAACCAGAGAAGCAGCAGAAAGTTAATACGCCTCCACAAGCTGCAATGCTGCAGTTGCATGTGCTTGGCACCAAAACCAGGTTTGCGCTGCATCAGCTGTTGTCGCAATGCAACGTCACTTGGAGTTGCAGCACGTATTCGGAAAATTCTCTGCCGGTAACTTGTTTTCGTTAATTTATACATAAAAAGATAATCGAGTACGAAAAAAGTGAGTTGGAAATGGAAAACTGCATCATAACGAAAGTGAAATGCTGCGCAATGCTGTCAGTTACCAGCAGCAAATAGCTTAGCATGCAACAAATCAACGAACCAGTAAAACCAGCAAATAGCCCAAAAACCAAACTGGCAAAGTGGCGGTCCAGCGGACTAGCTGACTAGCTGACGAGCGAACTGGCCAACACGCCAACCTACGGTAAGTGGCACCACAAGAGCGCTATGTCGTCATTTTTCCAATGGCTTTAAAGTTTAAGCACTCGAACATGAATTTCTGTTGTACGGCCAGAGAGCGAGACTCGCTATGACGATGCTAATGCTATTGCTGATGCTGATGCTGATACTGATGCTGTGTTGATGTTGATTTTTTTGGAATTTTCTTTCATGACTCTTGTGTGTTTTCTTAATTTTTATTAATATCAATGTTGTTGGCTTTTTACTTACAGCCGCATTAGCACCGGCAGCAGATGCTGCAGCGCACGATTGACAGCTGTTGTCATTGAAAGTGAATGCATTTTTATTTTGTTTTTTTTTCTTGTTGCAATTTGCAATGTGGGCTTGCAACAATGTTGTTGATGTTTCATTGTTGCTAATATTAATATTGCAACAGCAATTTTATGCTGTGGGTGCGATGGGTTCAGTGATGCACAAATAATTTGTGCGATCGCTTATTTAAGCTATTTACAAATAAACAAAAAAAAAACAAAATACTGCATAATACGAGTTTATTAATAATTTATTAAATGCGTATTTGTCAGAAGCACTCGATTTGATTGATGTTGTTAAATTATTTATCATATTGCATTGAAAAGCATCATTAAAATTTTAAATTTAAATTACATTTAATAGTAAGTAATATTACGTTACTACATTACCTGTGTTATACTACTATATCATAGTAGTATACTTATACTTAGATATATGTAATTTATACTATATAAGTTCAATGAATCATAAGGTTCACATAAATATAATAGTAAACAAACTTTAATTTTTATTTATTATTGATATAACAAAAAAAGTAACCGACAATAAAACATTCTTTGCGTTACATACTACAAATAGTGCAGCAGCGAGAAATATAAAGCATACAATACAAAGAGCTTATGAAACACCAGAACAACGTGCAGTTCATTTTGAAAACGTTACTACTCAGCAAGCAAAACCTGTACAAATTAAAGAAAAAAATGTATAATTGTGCAAAAAACTATAAAGTAAGAACTGTAAAACAAAATCCTATGATAAAGACTTCTTGAGAAATAGCAAAATATTTGAAAATATACAAAAATTTAACTACCGGGGAATAGTCTTAAATTTAAAATGCTTTCCAAATCTAAAATTTGATCGAGTAATCAAAAAATAATCAAATTATTAAAATTATTATTTAATTTTTATTTGATTAATTTATAGTCTGTATATAATTTGTTGGACTGCAAGTGCTAGACTTAGAACTCGTCCGAGTTCGAATATTTTCTAAGATTACTGATAATAAGTACTTGCCAATACTCGAAACAACACTGTATGGTCAGCCAAATTGCAATAAATCAATTAAAATTTTTGTTGTTGTTTCTTCATTACTGTTCGAACCCTTCTAATTTATAAATATTTTTTTTTTCGTCATAAGACGCGTTACATTCGACAAAAAACATTAACATTTGAAAGCTATATATTTTGTACATAGTATAATTAATAAAATAGTATTGAGTATATATATATTTCGCATTCTTCTAACTCAGTATATTTATGTTAAATGCCTTAAATATGTTACTTAAAATAACATTGTTGATACTTTGTCGTCAGTTTATAGTCTATATATAATTTGTTGGACTGCAACTGCTAGACTTAGAACTCGTCCGAGTTCGAATATTTTCTAAGATTACTGATAATAAGTACTTGCCAATACTCGAATCAACACTGTAAGGTCCGCCAAATTGCAATAAATCAATTAAAATTTTTGTTGTTGTTTCTTCATTACTGTTCGAACCCTTCTAACTTATAAATATTTTTTTTTCGTCATAAGACGCGTTACATTCGACAAAAAACATTAACATTTGAAAGTTATATATTTTGTACATAGTATAATTAATGAAATAGTATTGAGTATATATATATATTTCGCATTCTTATAACTCAGTAGATTTATGTTAAATGCCTTAAATATGTTACTTAAAATAACATTGTTGATACTTTGTCGTCATATCAATAAACATAATTAAATTATATTTCTTTTAAACATTTTTTACTTATATTGTTTTCCGTAGGAGCCACTGTCTGAATCACTTCAAACAGGAAAAAATTGGAATGCGTATGACCCCTACTATTTATTAATCGAGTACATATCTCCCCAATCACATTTTCGACCCTACTTTTTTATGTTTAGAAATTTATGACTATAGTTTACAATATATTTTTAAATTTTAGACATCCGTAATTATCACTTCTGTTTGATATATATATGCCACCTAAATAGTGCTGTCAAATCAAGACCACGAAATGGGTATCGCTTCATAAGTCTCTGAATCCCACCTTAATTTCTGATTTCATTGTTAATCTCTGTCTGTCAATCAACCATAGACTGCTGTTACTCTAAATGACCTTGTTTAATTCTTTATTGTGTCGAACTCTAAAATAAAACTGGAGGATTTACATATATAAACCACTGTATCAAAATTGTAGTAATAATGGGTTGATTTACTCAATGTTTTTAAGTGATCAATTATCATATTGAATTTAACAACTAAAATACTTTCGCTGTAATACATTACAACGTTATCATTGCTAATAATATAGTGCAATACTTTGCAAAATATAGTAAAAATATAAATAATAAGTGAAATTATAAAACACTTGCATATAAAAAATGTATTTATCTATGCATCCAGCATCCAGCGTCCAGCAATAAACCACATAAACCATGTAAACAAATACATATAATAATTTTAAATTTATGTGACGTAAAATATCGCTACATATGCTTGAGCATAAAAATAGTCACATCTTCATACCATAAATACCAAGACTATGTATTGCGACTGTGTTAAACAATATATAAAATAAGATTGTGCTGTGAGGATCACTTTTATGATGTTGTGGGTATATCTGTACCACAAGACATCTTTTTGATGTGAACTTCACAGTGCACACACATCTATAAATCATGAGTCCAGTTTGACGCTAGTTTGATTGCATCGTACGGTCATTGAATTAATGTCAACATAAACATGGATATTAACATATCATTTTGACATGCGTTTACCGATGCAAAAGTATCTTACTCACCCGCTCTGCTGGCTGAGCTGTATTAAGTTTTTTGCCATATCAAATACGTGTACCACACCATGACTTTTTTGCGTTTATGGTTATTTCATATGCACTCATATCAATTTTCAAGTTAAACACTTAAAGCCAAACATAAAATTCTATTAATGACTCACATGCTTAATGGTTAGGCATTTTTATTTTAATTTTTTCTTCTGTTTCGCCATAAAAACAACATAGATCTACTATTACTCTACGTCACTAATATATTACACCTTCTCCATCGAAGTTCATCAACGTCCTTCGTTCATAGCTTAATTGGTTCAACAACTCTGTCGACTTGACATTGAGACAGAAAATCTCTTGCAATGTCTATACACTTAAGTTGACAGCAGGGAATTACAAAAAGAAGACAAATTATAAAAGAAATAAAAGCAATGATCATTTAAATTTTATTTAAAAAGATTCAAGATATCGTATCAGAAAAACCACAAGAACTCCAGAACAGCATCCAGAACAGTAAAAGTAACGACCAGAAGAATGATTCTATGCTCATTGATTCTGCGCACATCAATTCTTCACTTTACACATTTTTTACAATCGCTATTAAAGTAATTTACAACAACACCAAGCATAACGTCGACTGTCGACATCACTGTCGACATCGCAAAGAAGAATCAAGAACAATTTGTTTATATAGAAAAATAATAAAAAAAAATTTCTGAAGTGGAAAGACACAGATTCTTTGTTGATGCATTCTGGGATCCTGGAAAGCAATACAGGCGAAGAAATTACAGTGGGAGAAATTAAAGAAATAAGTCAAATTTTCATTAAACATTTTCGTGTTCTCTCTTAGATTTAAAATATTTTACGGAAAGAAGATTTTTTCTTATTTTTTGCAATTTTTGAGGTGCTTTTATTTTCCTTCTGCTTTTTTCTTCTTCTGTTATTGCCGTTTTTTTTCAATTGCCCTTAGTGTTGTTGTAATGTATAGATGCGTGCATGCGAGAGTTTAAATGTAAGTAAATATCAAGTTATTGTAATATAAAATTAAATTGTATCTAATAGGAATTTAAAAGAAATTAAAAGGAGTTAAACTTTGTAGTTCCACTTTTTATCTGAAATTAAATAATTATCTTGTGTTTGGTTCAGGTTTTGACTAATTTGATTTTGTTTTACTTCAAGCACTTCACGATATATATATATAATTTATCTTTTTAAATCAATTTGAAAATATTAACGAATTTGTATTTATTATGACCTTTTTATCTTATTATGTTTGTTTTATTTTTTTTTGTTTGATTCACGAGGACAATATCACTAGAATACTTAACTTCAGTAAGCTTATACCTTCCTTAATAATACTTTTAACTATTTAATTTCAATCCATGTTTGTGCTACAGCATCATGACTGTTTTGATGTTTTTCTTTGCAAATTAGACCTGGCAATTTTTTTAGACAGTTAACTTTTGTGTTATTAATATTCTCAATTTTATCAAAAAAATTAGATGCTCGACCTATCAATAAATTTTTATAAAGCTTGTTCCAATCGGCTCCAGAGACATGTAAACAAAGAGGCTAACAGGTTCCTCTGTACAATAGGTTTAATCCGATGACTTTATTGAAGGAAGCAACATAATTTATTTGTTATTTAACTTTAAGAAAGGATTTTAAACATATCTTAGTAAAAATATATAATGGCATTAAAAGCACACTACTCGTAAACTCTCTTGCAACTAGTTGAAGTATTAACAAATATTAATAAGGGTTAATAAAGTTTAATAAAAACTTTTGTTTTAAAATGAATAAAATTTTTAACCAAATTCTTTAATTAAATTTATGAAGCTGAATGTTTATGTCTAGACTGAGTTTAAACCTGGTCTTCAAAACATTAATCCATGATCCCGTAGATACTATCAAAACTGTGCGTGAAATTATTTAGAATCGGCGAAGATCTTTATACTGAATTTTATAGAACTTTATTCAAACATTTCAAAAACGTTATTAATCCGTATTTTGACTCACCATCTGGGTCAATAAAAAATATATGTGCGATTTATTGCATATACATTGACGGACTACCAAAAATTGTTCTTCTCTGAAATCTCTGAATTAACCTTCTGTGAAAAGCTATTTTATTGATGAAAGAAAAGTGTTTTGTTGACACATTAGGAATCAAGAAAGCATATACTGACAAACTAAGGGGCTGTTAGCTACAACGCAATAATCTTGCTTCTATGCTTCCAAATGTTATAAAATTTGGACAGTAGAGTAATGATTGATATAGCTTACCAAGGCACTTAATTGTCAATAAGAGACCTTAAATATCT
>NC_051846.1:9572956-9581454 GCF_002237135.1 Teleopsis dalmanni
TTTTGTTTTTTGTTGTTGTAGTTGTTGTTTTTATTTACATTTCTGTTGATAATGTTTCGTTTTGTTTTGTTTTGTTTTGTTTCTGCAAACCATCACACGACAGGCACGATATGAATGAAGTTTTTTTTTTTATTTGGTTTATATTTTTGTGCTACATTATGAGCGCAAGTCTCTTTTGGTTTCTGCTATTGTGTGCATGTGTATGTGTGTGTGTGTGTTGTTTTTGGACTCTTTTGTATACAAAATAATATACAAACAGCACACACTAAATAAACGACCGACCGGTTGAGGTTTAGAGTTATTTCAGAAATTTCATTTTCAGTTTAGATTCGCTTTTGACCGTGTTCAGCTGTGCGAGCGGTGTGTGGAGTCGTTGCTTTTCTTAATGTTTTGACGTTTTGAGTTATTTTTATTTAGAAAAATATAAGCGAATTAAAATTATTTTCGATAATAAAACTAAAAAAAAATCCGTATGTTTGTATATATAAAGAAAAAATATAATTATGGCGTTTATTTTAAAAATAAAATATCTTTCTTTTTATAAAATTAAAATAATGAAAATTTATGTAAATAGAAGTAAATTTTAATGCCATAATCAGAAACGCATTAAATAATAAATTTGAGTGCGTGAATCCCTTTGTGTGCGAGAGTGTGTTGTTTGTTCGTTTGTATGCGAGTGCGTTAAAAGCAGCGTAAATATGTGCGAGAAGAGCGAGCGGAATTTTATAAATAATTGTATTAAAATTCTTAATTAGTCATTTTGTTTAATTAATTTTTATGTCCATCACCTATTTCACAGCTATTGCACCTTTTGTGCTGGTAGAATAAATTTTTTATTAAAAATTCTTTCTTTTGTTTTGTTTTTTTTATTTCTTTTCGTTTTTATAAGCGCTCAATTCAAACCCCCATTTCTATTCTCACTCAGTAGAGTTTTTCTGCTCAATTTCGTTTTTGTTTTCGAAACATGTGTAAATCGCGTTTGTTTTGTGTTCTAATTGCACCTACAAACACACACACACACACATACACACATCTACATACAAACTTACCACATGCTTGCTAGCATACAGAGCCTTTCGATGTTACACATATACTCTGGTATGGACCTTAACAAAACAATAACGAATAAGAAATAATCAACATGCTGATTGTAACCGAATTGTCTGTCTGTTTGACTGTCTGCCTCTCTGTCACCTTCTCCGTTTGTTGAGCAGTTGAGTACTTACTGCTGCTGCTGCTTCTGTTACATATGTGCTGTACGTTCGTAAACGCACGAGGAGTATCTTTTAGATACAATTCGTCGGTTTAAGTTCCAAAACGCAATCGACACCGAATAAAAACGCAATTCATATAAATTGAGCCGTGGTTTGTATAACTTTTTGAGTTCTTTGTATGAAGTCGTCGCAAGTGTACGTACGTAGAGCAAAACAGCGTAAAAGTCGGCAAAATCAATCAGTCAAAAGAAAACATTTTTTATTAATTTTAGTTAACATGCCTTGTCATTGTTTTTAACTAAAAGTACGATACATTAATTTTTAAATTATTTAATTTTTTTGCAAAACACTAGAACACATTTCACTGCTTTCCGAATTTGTGTGTTAATTAACTGGTACAATTGTATTGCTCATCATAGTTTTTTACGCTGACCAAAACACTTTCGGGCTGTAAAAAATCATTTAAATCTTGTACGCACATCCAAAGCTGAATTATTCGCTCGCGGGCTACGTTGCAGTGCAGTGCTGTGCAGATACAAAACCAATAAAAAAAATATTTAAATATTTCAAAAATTTTATTCTAAACTGCAGAAAAGATCATTAAAAAGTAATAAAATAAAAAATATTTTGTTATAATTTTGTTTAATTATTTTGTAAAAAATTATTTTGAATCATTTAAATGCATTCATTCAGTCGATTAAAAATTATGAGCTCAAATAAACACAAAAATTAATAATTTGAAAATAAATTATTTTTTTTTTCTTTTAATCGTTTTTGTACAATTTATTTTTACCATTTTTAAATTTTATTGTGTGCTTAAAAAATCAGCACAGAAACATAAAAATAAATAAAAATACAAACAGGGAAAAAAAATAAAATAAAATAAAATTTCAAGACGTGAAACAAAAATTTAAAAGATAAAAATTCAGTCGAAAAAAGAAACACAAAACAAAAATCTTAACAAAATATTATAAAAAAATTAAACAAAATAAGGAAAATTAACAAAAGCAGAAAAAGATTTGTATAAAAACAAAACAAAAAAAAATAATTCAAAAGATATAACCAAAATGTTAATGCACTAAATTTACAACAACCAATAAAAATTATAAAGATTTTAAAATATAAAACATAAAAGTTAAAAGTTAAAAAAAAATTAAGAGAACTGCCAGAATTCTTAAAAGTAAACAAAACGTGTTTCGTTCTTAATGTTTACATTTTGTCTGCTCATTTTAAATATATACAGATAGACCCAAATATATTGTATATCTCTATATACATATATAAATACATATACATATATATGTCCATATTGTATTTATATATGTACAAATGAATATACTAAAGATAATATTATTTTTTGTGTTTTTAAGTTAATTGATTTTCGTTGCTTTAATTATTGATTTAAAATTAATTTTATTTATAAACTCTAAAGAAGCAAACAAATTGCATTTAAAATTAAAAAAAAATATATAAAAAAATACAAATTTTTTAATTTATATCAAACAAAAAGTTTTAAATATTTCACAATAAAAAAACAATAAAATATCAAATATATAAAATATTAAAATTCAACAGACCAGTAAAAATTATATACATATGCGAATACAAGAAAGTAAGTTAATTAAATATATTTAATGCATAAATAAATTATTTTAAAAAAATAAATTATTAACTTATATAATTTATATGAAATTATATATTAATTTTTTTAAATTAATAATTTGAAAAATACGTAAAACAGTGTTATTTAACATAACATAATTTATATTTTTTTAAATTTATTTATAAATTTATATTTTTTTTTGAAAATTCATAATTTGAGAAATAAAAAAAAATGTAGTATATTTAACATAACATTATTTATATTTAAATATTAAGGTTTTTGTAGGATATTATTTTTTCTTTCAAGTACAAGTTTTATTCGATTTTATATTAAATTTGTAGACTTCATACTTAATATGTAAATTTAAAAAGTTCTGGAAAATTATATTTTCAATTTAAATATTATATTATATTATATTAAATAAAGTTAAATATTTAAAAAGAGACAAATTAAAGAAACAAAAACAACACCAAATTTTTGGGTTTTTATATATCTTCTATTTATATATATATATATATATAAATGTGTTCATATTTTGGGACAGTATAATTAATTTAAATGTAATTAGTAATTATTAAATAAAATTTATCTGTTGTTGTAATATAAATTTAGTTAATCTAATAGCTTACAAGAAATATTAAAATGAAAATAGAAATTTTTGATTATTAAAATCAAAAAGTTTTACAATTATTTATATAAATAATCAAACTATTACAAAAAAATATATCTTTCGTTTAAATTTATATAAAATTAATTATTAAATGTATAGTTCATTTTTACTTGGAAAGGTTTAAGGTGCATTATATTTTTATATAACTGCGATGTTAACGGTATACTAAATATATTATTTATAAAAACTAAAAAAAAATTATTAAAATATAATATTTATATCGTAGTTATTTAAAAATATAATACTACAAAACAATAAATTATATTTAAGGTAATGTTATTTATTTTTTTATAATAATTATATTTTTAATTAAAATATAAATTTTCTTAAAATTAATATTCAATACACTGAATAATAGTTTCCAAACAATATTTGTTGTAAATAAATTCTAGTAACATTAAATAACGATGTCTGTTTTATTTATTTATTTTTCTTTTTTTTGTATATAAAAGTTCGGTTGAAATGATTTAGTAATTAATATATTGAAGAAAAAAATGTTTATACTATACTATTGTATAAAATTGAAAATCTATATTTGATGTAAAAAATAAATACAATATATTATTTCAGAAAAAAGTATACTATAAACTAAAAAAATGAATTCAATTGTTTTTAATTCAATTCATCGGCAATATTTTTCTTCATAAATAAAGTATGTAAACTAAATTAAAATATAAAAACTATTTTTTTTTAAGTTTAAAAACGCTTCTTTAAAAACTTATTGAAAAATTATATTCCGCTAAACATTTTACTAGACTAGAAAAAAACTGTCACATATCAAGTCTAACAAACAATTTCCTTTAAAAAACAGTAGTGTTAATATATATATACATATATATATATATATACTAACGTCTGTCATTATTAGAAAAATATGTACGTGCCTAGATTGAAAGTCCTTAGTAAAGTTTCCATTAAAAGCTATCAGAATGAAACATAGAAGAAATTATTGTACATTTATTGTGTCCGGGTCTTTTCAGACAAAACGTTAACACTTTAATAACTTTCTACTTTGAGGAAATGGCAGAACTAGGCACAGTCGACTTAATAAAGCTTATAAAACTTGTAATTAAAACCAGATGATATAGATAAATAGTACCAAACATCTGTGAGCAGACTTATGGTAAAAACTAAACTAAGGAAGTTTCGGATCAGATAATTTCAGCAATCACTTAATTTTTTCTAATACTTTAACTGTTCCAATAATGAATTTTTAACTACTAATTGTTTCTACCGTATGACATTATTTGATTATCTGATAAGTGGTATCTTATTATTTTCTTCACCTAAATATGGGTGTATCTCAACTATAAATGTTTGAACAATTACAACATAGATTGCTTTTATAATACAATTCGTTCGTTTATACTATGCTAGTGTCTTACTATAAATTCAAAAAGACATGTCTAATATATATTATATTAATTCATCTGATATCTCTGATATATCTATTAAAAATTCGTTTTTCTAATATTTTCAAATATTTAAATATGAGACTATGTTGTATAAAAAAATTTCTTTATCGCTCTATTAGAATATTAAATTTACATTAAATAATACAAATAATACATAAAAATGTATTATCAATCTTTTTTTTTCGAAGTTTAAAGAAAAAAAATTTATATTAACATAATTGAATTTCATTAAAATTTTGTCATATACATTAAGAAGTCAAAAAATGTACTCAAAAACATAAAATGTACATAAAAATGATTCTTACAAAAGAAATTGAAATGCTCGTAACTTTCTTCGATAATTCAAAAGACGCACTTGACAACTTCACACACCTTCTTCTTTGTACTGAGAGTGTCTTTATTTCGATTCTTTCGTATGACCCATATTCTGCACAACTTAATTACCAAAAATTCATACATGCCCGTACAGAGTGAAGTCTCCAATAATGTGACAGTTAATATTGTATTTATGCCCAAAGTGAAAGTGAAAAATTGTCATTCAATTAAAATCAAAATTATTTTTAAATCTTGAAAAAATGAAAACTCAAAAACAAGAACTCAAAAGTATTTTTGGTGAAATTTCTTGAAAGTTAAAAATCTTTTTGTCCGCGTAGATACACAAAAACGTTATCGATCTTAATGATATCAAGTTTTTTTAGGTATAAAACTAAAGAAACTAAAAAAACAAACTCTTGCCAGATACAGATACTTATATGACTTATATGAGTAAAAAGAATTAACAATGAAACTAAAATTGAAAGCAAAAAGCAATAATAATGCCCTTAAGTAACGTGAATTCGATGTAATTACAAGACTTTAAAAATGAAATTAAATCGAAAAAATCGAAAAAATCAAAAAAAATCCCAAAAAAAGTTAAACAAATACAAAATTGTACTTAAGTCAACATCGAGTGTGTATGAGGTGCGGTGAGAAGAATTTATTAAGAACGAAAAGAATTTTATTGCCCGAGGACTTTGGGTTTAGTAAAAAATCGTTTTTATTTGCGTATCAGTTTTTGAATGTGAAGTAGATGATACAATATATAAAATTAAATTTTTCTATTTCTATTTCTCTATTTATTAATCATTTTTTAATAATGTATTTCAAAAGTTTTTGAAAAATCATTAATACCGAAAACGTCACTTATAACAGATATATATTGTATCTATATTGAATAAAATGAATACTCCTGTGGAACGACTTTTGTAGTATTCGAGTCAATCGTTATTACAATCATCAACATTTTACTTTACAGCTCATAGTAAAATTTAGCTTTGATAACAAATTCACTATATGTATATATTTTACTAATATAAACTTAAAGGTTTCTTATAGTTTTTTCTATTTTTTTCTTAACATAAAAATCCAGGGTGAAGCACCGCAACTTTTCTCCGAATCTGATTTTGGGTCAAAACATCTCATTCTGTTATCTATCAAGCCGGCAATATTACTTTCTAACCTAAACAACTCAACACTTTATTACCTTTAACACTCAACAATGAACCATCTACTTTTCGGCGTTATGTTTAATCTATATAATTATGTTCTAGACCTTATTTTGTTTATCTCGGGGTTGTACGAAAATCGATATGATTTAACAACTTCTAAATTCGTACACTTGTTCAAAGCCAATATTTCCAACTATGCACAGATCTTGTTTTCTTTAGTTACTTAGACGTATCATATATTAAGTTTAAAAATGATTTATTAAGAATCCTATTTCAATAGCTAAGACGTATTTATATAGCATAACTACTATATCTTTTCAGAGTTATAGCATCCGTATAGGCACCGTTTGAATATTATTGAAACACCCTTTTTGTAATAATATGCAGAGTAGTTTTGAAGACACGTTTAGATATAACATATCCCTGCTTCACTGCAAAAGGGTTTGTTGATGGTTTTTTTATGGTGCTATTATGTTGAAAACAAGTGTTGATAAATCATCTTCTTGTTTGACTCCGTGGATGACGTCAAAAGGATCTATCAGGTTCTCTTGTATTAGAATTCGATTTTTTGTGGTTTTTGATTTGATTCCTGACTATGAAGGGTGGGCCCCATGTTTGTTCAGCCAACACTTTTAAGAAAGTTTGCATATGTTAAACCATAGTTCAAAGGTTTTCTAAAGCCTATCTTTTTAAATCTATCTCGAAGCCTTAATGTTTTTTTTCATCATTTTTGTATTATAAGAATATGACCTCACAATTTTCGATTCAGTCTTAAGTCTCACATTCTTAATTTTGTTATTCTCTCGAATTCTATACTTATAATTTTCATATTGTAATTGATATAAATCTGTATGAAAGAATTTTCTTTCGAGCTCATCAATTTTTCTTATTAGATTATGATAGTGTTAATAATTTATGCAAAACTATTTTCATAGACCTACAGATACATTAAACAGAAATGCAAGTGTCTAGAATTGATAGAGTTGACAGGGCTGGCTTTTGCAGTCCAGAAATTAGATATGGACAATTATTTTAAAAGATTTTTTTTTTAAAACTACGGATAATGACTATTTGGCTATAGCCCAAGAATTACACTTTAAAAAATTCTTTTATTTTATCTATTATCTATTTTAAATAGATTTCTTGTCATAGGACGAAAATAGTTTTAAATTTTTTTTTTTTTGCAAATTAACTTAAATACTTCCCAATTATATATTTTAATTATTTTTATATTTATGTTAATATATTTATACAATTTACTATTATGCATAGAAATAACTATTCAAATTTCATTTTATTGATTTATGAATTATTTTTAATATATTTTATCAGTTTATTATGTTATTTAATAGAGTCCGTCTATCTTATAACATATTTGCATCTCAATTAGAAGAGCAGAATTAAAACTTATTTTTTTTATTTTAAATTCAGTTAATTTACAATTGTCTATATTATTTGTATTGATACACACACAACTTTTCAAATTAAATTTTTATAAATTGTATCTTAATATTTTTTATCTTAACTTTACTGCATACCCTTAGAGCACTTTAATAGATTAAAAATATATTATATATTAACATATATCATTTTATTTATATATTCTTATAATTATAATTTTTTTTATTTTTGGCGCCAAATAAAAGCACTGAATGTGTTAATCCCGCCCTGAGGCTTTCATGAAGTTTTCAAACCGTCCACCTTCTTTTGGCTCCATAGCACGAATTTAACCAAAGTGAAACCAAGTTTCTTGTTGTGATTGTAAAATACTCGTAACTTTGCAATTGTTTCAATAGCGTTCAATTTTTTCTTACTTTTGCCCATTAACAACAATGTTTTTTTAGAGAAAGTAAATCAGTTCAATTTTTAGTGCTTCATTGGCATACAAATTCGTACCAGCGCCTTTAACTGGTGGTGTTGGCGATTTTTATAAAAGATTAATACATTATCTTAATATGCAAACAAGTAAAAATTTTAAATACATTAATCTATATGATATTGAATATATATTGTGTGTATGCTTTTACATTTCTTATATACAAGGTGAGATGAAAAAACTGCAACCAACTTCAGACTGCTGTCATTTCTAAACCGCTCGTCCCACAGCTG
>NC_051846.1:9581554-9611969 GCF_002237135.1 Teleopsis dalmanni
AAAGAACAGAAAACTGATCTATAGCCAGATAATTAGACCAGCATTACTTTATGGGTGTGTCGCGTATAACAAAGCTGCCGACTCAACTATACAAAAGCTACAAGTTGCTCAAAGTCAGCATCTCCGAAGACTCTTCAAAGTGCCTTGCTACATCCGCACAAACGACATGCTAAGAGACCTTAGAATAGACCCGATCAAAAAATACATAAGAGACAGAGCCCTGAAGTTATATGCGAAAACTGAGAGGCTATCCTACTTAGCACTATCTAATCTTAGAGTAATCACTCTCCGCACAGAGAGGTACGCAGATTTTAGATCAATCACTGAATAATCATGAAGCTTATAAGGAATACATAAATTAGTCAATGAGATGGGTGGGACCCTGTAGTACCCCCAGCTATCAAAGAGTAAAAGTGTCTAGTTGCGCTGACTCGAAAAAAGGATCAATATACATATGATATGTATATACATATCATATGTAGAACTGTATGTAGATGTTGAATATAAGGCAGTATTCGAAATGTATTTATAGTTAATTTAGGATTATAAGTTAAAAAAATATTTGTTTATATTATTAAAAATAAGTATTTGTTTATATCATTTCAAACGTATGAGCAATATTTTAATAATGTAAAACACGCAAATTTTTTCTTTACGTACTGAGTATAAAGGGAAGTTATATATATAATTTTATTATATTTTAAATTTAGCTTTGTAAAAGTTTTTATAATTAAATTACGTCTTTCAAAAAAATTTTTAAGAATAAAATAAAGAAAATATTTAACAATTAATGAGAAACATTTTCATAGCATTTAAATAAAATCAATAACAAAAATAAGTGTTGCTGCTAAGGGTCAATGCTCCTATAGTTGTATTATTATTTCTTATAACCATTTCAATTGTTCGTCTATATATTACACTTTAAAGAAATTATATTTAACATTGATATTATAGTTTATAAACTTTCCAAATATTAAATATTTATAAAAATTTTAGGTCAAATGATTAGAATTATTATTTTATACATTCTGCTGCCCATGAAATTTAAATTGCATACGCATATATTATAGAATTGAACTTAGTCGTATAATAAATATTTGTATTTATAATATTTTAATACTACATACATTTTTTCCAGTGCATAATTATACGTAATTCGTAAACGCGTGTGTTCAAATATTTGCCTACAAACAACCACATACGCTCAAACAAATATGTTAGTTCATATATGAAGTAGGTGTGTCTATTCGCTAGTATTTAGTTGCATGCTTTATTCGGTTAGTTACAGGGTTACAGTGAACTTATTTCACCCACCGTTTACATTTCATTATAGTTTGATTAATTAAAGTAAAATTTATTACACAATATTTTTCTTCAAAGATAGAATAAATATTTTATGAATGAAATGCAGTTGTAGTGAATTGTGAGGGGTGCGGACGTCATACAATTTCATTTACTAACTAGCCGTATTAAATATATTTGAGAGTAGTGATAGTAATGGAATAGGGCAAACAAAGGTTCATATTTAAATAATACATTAATATTAAAATATAAACAAATTGATTAGATGCCCTTTGAGACAAGGTTTGAGAGAGTTTCCCATTAAGCTAATCAAATGACTTTTAATTATAAGTTGGTTTTCATATCAACTATCAACATATCAACATAATATATAATATTATAAAATTTAATCAGATATATAGTTTTATTAAAATTATATTGAATAATTATTGCAATTTATTGATTTTACAAGCAGTAAATCCAAAAAGTTTAGGCACAGTAGTGCCCAAGTTAGTGATTATAATTTATTCATAATACAATATATAAAAATATTTACACTTGTTTCTTACATAACTCGAATTCTAATTAAAATATCAAAAATGTGCCTCAAAAACATAGCAAAGAATGTTTGGATACAAGGTCTGTTAAAACTCCTAGTAAATTAATCTAATTGATTATTCTGGGGATAGCTTTTTCACTGGCTTGGAAGAGGTAAAGAAAGCAAACTTATCGGATCTCCTCAACTTCATCTGGAAACCCTAATGGTTTCACAAGGATAACAAAGATTAGCGACTCGCCTCTCCTTGACTTGAGGGCATCACAATGGGCTATATATGGAACTCGCCTCTCCCGGCAAAATTTTTGAGGGCATCACAATGGGCAATATATGCCTCCGACTGGAAGTGCTGACAACTGTCAGCATGCGCCTTCTGAACTTAGCCTAACATAGAATAGTAACTTATAAGTTATAGATATCTAAAAAGCACAACTTCTGCACATTTAATGAACGTTTCATTACAAAGTATAGATTTACTTTTAAGAAAATATATTTCATCTGAATAAAATACTGATTAAGTAAAATACTGTAGTATAATCATAGTTATAAATGTATATATTAATGTACGGATATATGTATGTCCCATGAAAACAATTGCGGTTTTTATTAAAGTTTTTAATTCTATAAATAAAACGTTTCCCTTTAAGGGTATGGTTTTCACAACGAATATATCAATCTTACACTTTACCAAATGGAAATAATATGACATTTATAAAGCATTTGTAATTTCAGATATACTTCTATTTAAAGAACTTAGAAAATACAAACCAAGCTGGTTGCTCTTTCTATACTGTTCTGCACTATAAGTGGATAATTAAAGAGAGTTTTGTAAAAACAATCACGCCTTCAATATGCTTAGCCTATCACTGATACGTATAATATATATGTTTATTTTATTGCTTATTTAAAAAGGTCTGTGATTATAAATAGATCCTGGATTTAAACTTACAGAATTTCTTTATGGCATAACACTGGTTCCAATAGTGATGTTAATTACCAAGTATATATAGTCAGTCGAACTGTAATGAAGTAATAAAACTTAATTAAAATAAAATTGATGAATGGATTAATTAATTGATTGATAGCTAATTATAAAAATGCTGTATTAATGATTTATTCAAATAATCAAAATTAAAATATTTATAATTATAATAAAATTATTTATTCTACAAAGTTAAATAAAAATGATAGACTCAGTAAAAAATTGCACTTGGCTTCAAATTTTTGTAACCAAGTACTCACTGGAGGAAACTCTTAGGACTGTTCCTACTAGAATGCTAATTACTCGGTTATTTGCAATAAGCATTCTCGGCTACAAAAGATCTTTTTTAGAAGGTAGCGCTATGTCCTCTACTGGGATTCCCTCTCGGTATTCCATTGCACTTCATTATATTCATTACTTCATTATTAGCCTTTTGAGGGGATTTTGTTTAAAAAAATTTTTAAGAAAAATTTAAAGAATCATTAAATGATTTTTTGTTTATTAACGTGTTCGAGGCTAGCCAAATATATTTTAAAATAATACAAGCTTCTTCACGATGTTCCATATTATCAGTTTAAAAATTAATAATGTTCAAATTTAATATTTGAAGAAAAACAAACAAAATTATTTTAATAAAATAAGTTCTTATCAAATCTGTTGATTTTGTTTTTAATTCATTTTTATTAACATTACTCTGAAAATTTTTTCATTTCGAGCATTTCTTAAGTTATTGCAGTGGTGATTCACATATTTTGTAGACAATGAGAATTACTCGTTTACTTAACTTCCTTATCAGTGTGATTTACTTCATTGGCTCAGGACGGTACTATATAAGCCAGTCCTATACTAAATTCTTCACAGTTATTGAAAACCACTTCAACAATTGAATTGCTTTCAATTATTAATAAATTATTAATTTTAAAATGTCCTACAAGTGCATCATAGTACTGGCCTGTTGCATTGCTTTGGCTGTAGCTAATCCGGTGGATTTGGTCATTGATGATAATGTAGACCTGTACGAATTAAATACACCAATTTTGCATAGACAAGCGCGATCCCCACAAGGAAACATTGATTTAACATACAAAAAGGATCAATTTGGACGTGAAGCTGGTTTGCAGTATAATCAGAACCTCTACAAATCCGACAATGGACGCTTCAATGTTGATGCCTATGCTCAGGCTAGCAGAAATTTTGATTACAACCGCAACAACTACGGAGGTGGCATTGTTGGTTCATGGCGTTTTTAAGCACTGACAAATGTTATTTATTTTTGGTTAAAATAATTTATTTTTTTCATTTTGTATGTACTTAATATTTATAAATAAAGTTTCAAAACTGATTTGTAAAAGAATTTGTATTATATTATTTAAGCTTATTTTAGCACAAGTTTATCAATTATTTAGCAAAGAGAACTACCCACTTCCGTATTAGTGAATTCGTTGCTCCAAGATCAGTGTCAAGTACTGGCGTGTCATATCAACAATTAACTCCCAGGACGATATCTCTCCACAATTTAATCAGCTTTTTGTTAAAAAGCTTAAAAACTGATACTTGTTATTATGAAATGAAATAACGAAAATATTTTCTTTTAAGATGCATCAACTACATGACGATTCAAAAAATTTTCTTTTACCTACCGACGCATATTGTATAATCAACTTATCCCAGTAGAAAACGGATCGATCCGTCATCGAAGACGTCTTCAAGACATGGATACATACATGAAGACCGATCGATCCAAATGTATGACGGTCTTCGAAGACACTTTCATACAAATTAGCCAAATGTCTTCAATGAATTTTCGCGTACATGTCTCGAAGACCGTCTCGAAGACCATGTCTTGCATAACGGACGCATTCGACAGAAAGTTGTGCGCTCTTAGTGCAGTGCTCATATAATTTTTTCACCCTTTTTTTATTTCTACTTTTTTATTGCGCTCTTTAAATTTTAAATGAATTTAAATTTTCTCTTTAAATAAGTAGAAAGAAATTGTTGTATTTTGTACTTTTATTTATTTTATATAATAATTTCTTAAATTACATTCAAAATTAAAAGTTTTAAAAGTAAATTATAAATTTTATTATAAATTATTATAAATTTTATTAAGATATTAAAAATAAACTAGTAAAAACTAGAAAACATAATGAAAATTAATTTAAATAATTAACTTAATATAACTTAGCATATCTAAAATTAACTAAAACTAATATAAAATAATTTATAGCATTTCGCTATCATCAATTGTTGAAGTTTTATGTTTTCAAAAGCGTTGAAGAGGATTTTGGTACAATTAAACCTTCTGATCTTAAGAGTTCTAAAATATCATTACCACAACGCCTGTTAATCCTGTGTTTTTTAAATATAACAGCTAATTTTTCATAAGTGTTTTTGGTTTTTTTATTTTCAACATCATTTGTTTCGTTTCTTAAACAACTTTTACTGGAATTATTGTCTTCAATATTAATATCAATATATTTTCCAGGAACTAAGTCACTATTTAATTTGTTTTGATTTAATTTCTTTTTTTAATATTTCGTAGTTTAATGATTTTGTTTCTTTATTTATTTTGATTTTTTTAATATTTATTTCACTACACTTCAAAATTATTGCGTCACTTCATTTATAAAACATAGCGTCATCTGAGGCAAAATTCAAATACGTTGCTATGAACACTAAAAATGAGAGAGAAAGCAAAGAAAGAGTATTTACATTCATGTTTTGAGCAATTGTTTTACAAATTTGCTTGCAAATGCGGACGCGGTATCAAAGACCGTTTTGAAGACAATGTCTTCGAAGACCACTTTTTCTACTGGGTATCTATGGTTGCAAAATGCACCTCAAAATCCTTTAAGGCCATTGTCCCGCCCTAGATAGGTAGGTAGGTAAGTAAGTTGGAGTGACGGCCTTGTATCCAAAAAAGCCCACTTGAGCTCATATGATGACCCATTGTGGTACCACAGGAATGACGTTAGTATGTACAAAGATTTAGATCAGTATACATTCAACGCCGAACGAAGGTAACGACTCCCCCATTAGGTGAAGGAAAACCAACCTGACAGTTCAATAAACTTGGCTAGGTCCCTAACATTACACGATGACAGTTCAGTCAGATCGGTGAGAAAAGGGGATTCGAAGATTTTTAATAGACGTTTCATAAGCGTTCCACTCTATCAACACTACAACCGAAATGAATATAAATACTAAAATGATATTACATATTTACAAAACCTTAAAATTTTTAATACAAATTTCAATTAAGATAAAAAGATCACTGCAAGATGAATTTTAAAAAAAAAGGAATAAATTTTAATTGATATTTAGTGTCATTTATATTTGTAATGAAAGCATACATATGTGTAACCACAATGACAATAACAGATATAACAATAGTACCAACACCCACAGTAGTTTCTGTCACTATTTAACGAACTTTAGATTTACTTACATTCATATTTAAGCATGCAGAGACCATGAAAGAACATACATTTGTATACATTCTTACATATTTAGAAAGGGCAATATCGGAGGTAACAGTGAAAAATTACTGACAGTGAAAGAAGAAATGAGGATAAACCCATTTTCAGATGTAATGGAGGTTAAAAAAAATATGAATTCTCTAGAAAATATTTTAAAAAATATTTAAAGTTCATCTGAGTCAGAGAATCATGACACATATTCTGATATAAAAGTGATTTACTATTTTCTTTATGCTATTATAAAGCACTTGTTTCAACTCAAACTTTTCTTATCTTTCTTAGTGTTAAAGCCAAGTAGTAGGTAATTCATATTTACTTAAAGCACTTAAGTGATGTGAATATATTATATGTATATATATATGTATATTATATGAACACTTAAATATATAGTTTTATATACTAACTTTTATTTGGAATATTTTTGAAGAATTACAATATAAAAAATGCAATAAAATTGTATTGCATTGTTAGTTATTTTTTAATATTAGTATAATTAACTTTAATAATAAAATATTTTTTACTTTTAGTAAGTAATATTTAAGAAAGATTTTTATTTATCAAAATTAGTAATTATACAAATATCAAACAAATTATTAATACTCTTAGATTAATTTTCTTTGTATTTTTAAGGGTGATTCCCGAGCTTTCGTTAAAAAAACTTTACATCTTTCTTATCAGTGTTTCAAGTGATTCCCATTTTAAATGTTCATTCATAGAACTGAAAGAATTGCAAGTATATAAAGTCTCATGAGCATAAGATTCAGCACAGTTCATAAAGTGAATTTCATATATTAAAACCATATAAGTTTAGAGTGAAATAAAATTATAAAATGTTAAGTAAAGTTCTTTTGTTGTTGGCTTGCTGTCTAGCGGTGGTTTTGGCTTCTCCAGTTGATCTGGATATAGAGAACCAACAATTGGATACGTTGCACAGTGAGTTTGCACCACTTCGCAGACAAGTACGTTCACCAGATGGACACGTAGACTTAACTTACTCAAAGGATCAATTTGGACGACAGGCTGGTGTGGAATATGGGCAAAATATTTACCGAAGTGATAATGGTCGTTTCAATGTTGACGCCTATGCTCAAGCAAGTAGAAATTTTGACTATAATCGCAACAATTTTGGCGGTGGCATTAGAGGATCATGGCGTTTTTAAAATGCGACACATGAAAATTAATTCAAGACAATTATAATCAATGAAAAATGCAATAACTATATTGTTTTGAAGTGAAATAAAGTATTAATTATTTAAATATATATACCAAATATATAATACCAAAGTTGAAATCTTTGCGTTTTTATTATTGAACGACACTCAACTCATTTATAAACAAAATCTTTCTAAAAATTTATAATTCTATTATGAATTAATTAAATACTTAATAGAAAAAATGTTTGGTTACCAAAAAGAAAGTGAATTTGCTGAGAATCCAAAACTAAACACAACTAAAAACTATTATTAAGATCGTACTATTAATTCCGTTATTTATTTTACCTATATTATTTAATATTTTATTTATATTTTATTTTGTTTTTATATATAGAGAGTATAAAATATTTAAAATTGTTATCACGAGTAACATATAATATCGTAAATTTAGGAAATCCCACTCATTTTATTATCTATCCAATCTACAAATCAGAGTAAATCTTCACTTTTCTCTATCAGTATTTGCCTTTTATCTCATTTGCAAAGTCAATACATTATCAGATAGTACAATTAAATTCAAAAATAACTAAAAACAAAAACATACGCAATATAATACTATCTATTACTAATACTAATTAAAACATAATACATATATATATGCGTAAATGATTAAAAAAAAAAAACAAACAAAAAACTGGGAAAATAGTTCAAATAAGTTTATTGACCTAGAAAAATTAAAGTAGAAAACTTTTCTTTATTTTTATTTTATTTGATTATGACTAAATTTTTATACCAAATTTTTTTTTTCTCAGTTTTGTTGCTCTCTTCATATACACGTATATATAAATATTTACACTGATAAGAAAAATATTTTCCTATCTGAAGCAACGTCATAGATACGCACCGCACGCACCTAACTCGAAGAGGCGCACAAACGCACCGTTCTTGCCGTATCACTTTTATAGATACTCGTACTATTTTATGAATTCTGTTTCGATAATCAAAATTTCAATGAAAGGAAAAAGATTATTTTGATAGAAATGTGCGTTTGTGTTGGATTTTAGCAAAAGGTGATTTTGCAGTTTTGAATGGGATTTTAAACAGCTGTTGGGTGTAAATTACGGGGTAGCGAAAATATGATTTATACTCAAAATATTTCATTAATAAGTACAACTGAATAGTTTTTGAATATTATGTATATTACTAACTCATTCCACCTGAAGTTGCATTATCATCTTAAACAGATGACTCCGTTCGAGGTGACAAAATATTAGTTTTGTTTAAAAGCGTACTAAAAGTAGATTATTGAAAGCAGATGAGACTTCGTCACAATATTTGTAATTATTCTGTTTTTCTCTGAAACAGAAGGGGGATAATCTCGCTATTAATGTGGAAAGTTGTATCCCAGTGGAAAATGAGAAACTCTTAAATTTTGCGATCAGTTATAGTACTAACGACTTAATATGAACAACGCTGAAAATTTCTCTAAAGATATTAAATTTTGTCCTACTGAATAATGGACACACTATCACGAGATGATATAAAGTTTCTTCCTCATCAGCAAAACCAAAACCCTACACAGTTATCAAGAAGAAATGAAGTAACCAAGAAGAAATTAAAGTCAGTTAGCAATATTAAGACAACATTGAATCGAGGTTATCAAATTTGAAGATATCTCTAAATCTAGGAATGCGGCACATTTTAGTTCTAGGTCACTAAATCCTCTAACGTAATTATAAACACAATAAAATTATTTAATTTATTAAATCGTCCTTTGTTTCTCAATTGCCTACTTAGCCTTAAGTAACATCTGTTGGCAAGAATGATTCTTTGTAAAATCGCTTGATTGATGTCATTTTTGATGTTGAAACTCAATTGTCTTTTACAACTTCCAACAAATAGTTGTCAATAGTGACGTAGGCCCCAAGATGTTGGGAAAGTTTGTTTATTGAGAGAAAGTACTTTAAATAATGTGTTTTTCCCATCCAAATTATAATTCATTGGTATATATAGTATTCATTTATTTAACATATATATATTTTACACAGTTTTAATTATTATATTCTTGTATGCTTAGTAGTTCACACACTCACTTCTACAACTTACAGTAGGGCTTCGCTGCAGGGTTGTATTTACCTTCAATACAATATTAGGTCTGTTCCACGAGCTACTCATTGTAACTTTGAGTAAACACTGTGTATACACAAGCGCGTTCCACCAGCAAATTTTCAAGTATTTTTGTGTAAATTTTACTTCTGTTTTACTCATGTTTTACTATGAGTAGCTCATGGAACAGACCTATTATTTGTATAAAATTGACGGATTTTGTATTGCAATTTAGAGATCTATTGTGTTTATTGCATAGACTTAGAGATTCAAAGTAAAAGTTCCATAATAAATTTTATTATAGAACCCACTTTATATAGAGTATTATTTTTCAATTTATTAATGTATTAGATACAATTTATTTATGTCGTAGGTTGAACAAAAAGAAAGCCTACGCCTGGAATTTCCGAAAATTCAGTTGTTAATTTGTAGTTGTAAATTAACATATTGAAAAATTAATATAAATGGTAATTAAATTCCACATAATTTGTTATGCTAAGGCACGTGTTACTTAAAGTTACTTTTTTGTATTTTTCTGTTCAAAAAGTTAATAAAAATTCATGCAAGCGTTAATCAAATAAAAAGAAAAAATCATGTTTTATGTTCGAAATGCCGCTTAAAACTTTCTAATTTGTTGCTGTTTCATTCATTGACTAAAATATATAAAAAAAAAAATTAAAAAATATCGTCATAGAAAAAAATCAAATAAAAAGAATTTTTGATCGTAACTGATAAAAAATATTTAGGAAAGAAAAATTAAGAAATATGTATATACATATATATATATATTTATTTTTTATATACTTAAAAGCCGCTCACATGTTAAAACGCCAGCAGGGACAGATATGCGGCGTACGCACGCTTTCAAAAATAAATTAAATGATTATTTATGATGCCAAATTTTATTTTGTTTGCAAAAAATTAATAAAGAACACAAAAGCAAATATGTAAATTAAAATACAATTTTTTGAATAGAAAAAAACTTACATAAAAATTGAAACGCAAAATTTTGCATGTTCACGCATAAAATTTTTTAATTTTTTCGGCAAACGCGTGTTAATACTACAACCACTTAAGGTCAAACTTTAGAGCAACAAAAAAAAACATACATATGAAGTAGCATACGAAGCTGTACAGTCGGTCAAATAAACCAAAAGCAACGAAATACACCAAGCCTTAAAACCAAGCAACGAACTTAATGTGGTTGTATTCGGCGTATGAGTAATTTTTATTAATTACATATTTAGTGTAGCGATTTAATGTTTTTTTTTGATTTTGATTTGACTATAAAAGCAATATTAAACACAACATTAATAATAATAGTAAAAAGCAAAAAAAGAAAACAACAACAATAACAATAAACACAAAAAGAACAAGTAGAAAACCAATAGTAAAACACAGCATCCAATGGAATAAGTAAAATAATAAAAACAACCAAAACAGCAAGTAGATATCATATAGTAAAGAAGTAAAGAAGCAATCGCCGTCGTCGTCTTGATCGCTATTCTTGTTCTTGTTCTTCGTGTTCGTGTTGTTTTTGTTGTAGCTCGTCTTGTTGTTATTGTTGCTTTCGTTATTGTGGTCGTACTTTAAGTCAAGTTCAAGGACTGTCAATTAAATTAAATTAAATACAGCAACTGAAAATGAAAAGAAAGCAAAAAGTAAAAAACAAAATGATGAAAAGCAAGAAAAAAGAAAAAAACACTTATGAAGTGCAAAAAAGTGATATTTAAGAAAAAAAATTTTTTTTTCAAATAAAAAAGTAAATAAATAAAAATTACTTTAAAGCTTAACAGCATTAGGTATTCTGTTTCTTCAGATTTTAGTATTTATATCAGCAGCTTCAGAAACTAACGTTGCTCAAATCGTTAGCATTTGTGTTGTTTTGAGTTATGGCAGCAGATTTTTCTGCTCTGCCGCTGTTCTGTTCAAGTGCTCAACTGATCAACTGATCAACTGTTGCTTTCCAAAATGATCATGTTGTTTTTAAAATGAGCTGTTTGGACTTGTGTGAAGAATTGCAAATTGAAGTAGCAAAAGCGGCAAAATAACAACAGCAACAGCAACAGCAGCAACAACAACAATGAATAGTACATAATTGTAGCATGAGTTCGTCTTTTATGTGTTTGCTTGAAGAAGGAAGCACAACAGACACAGTATCGTATTTGCGGCATGGTTTGGCGCGTTGCTGCTGCGTTTTAAATAAAATAGTAAAAAATATATGTGCGTTCAGTTTGAGTTGAAGGATGCTGACTTATTAAAAAAGCGGCAGCCTTTAATTTGCATCTTAATAAATGATGGGTTAGGCTGGCACTATTTAGTATGGAAATTATGGGTATTAAAATGCATAAATTTAAGCCTTTAATCGCTTTAAACTGCAATTTGGTGTTGAACTAAGTTAATATCATAATATCTTTTAGGATATTGAGTAACAAAAATAAATTTTGCGTGTTATTAAACATTTTTATGGTCAATAATATAAGATTAGCTCTTTAGCAGCTGCTGACGTTTTAAAAATTAAATAAAAAAAAAATTTTTTTTGTCTAGAAAATTAATGGAAATTTGACACGTAAGTCTACTGTTGAAGAAAAAATTTTTTTTCATCAATATTTTGGTATTTATTTTTGCTAAATATTTGATAATTTTGATTATTTATTAATTTATAAGATATTTGGTTTTTATTTATTTCAAATACTTACATTTGCAACACAAAAATAACATAAATTAACAAATTAACAGTCTGGTCTATGGTTTAAATTTGGCAGGGTTTTACTCCTAACAATTGCAGTCCAAAAATTGTATACGAACATTTTAAATAGTATATGCGTGTCAAAACAAAACAATTGAGTGGTTAAAGTCGGTTCTATGGTTCAAATTTGGTAAGTTTTTATTTCTGGCACTTGCAATTCAAAAACTATATATGAATATTTAAACCAATAGATATTTCCAAAGACCAATGATTTGATTTGTATATTTATTGGTATACAAAACACGGGTCTATGGTTGAAATTTGTTATAGAGTACGTTGGGTCTGTGTGTTCAACAGTCTGGTCTATGGTTCAAATTTGGCAAGATTCTACTCCCGACACTTGCAGCCCAAAAATTATATACTAACAATTTATGCCTCTCAAGACTAATGATTTGATTTGTATATTTATACAAAACAGTTGACTGGTTAAACTCGGGTCTATGGTTCAAACTTGTCACAGAGTACGTTGGCTTTTTGTGTTAAACAGTCTGGTCTATGGTTCGATTTTGGCAGGGTTCACTTCCTAATACTTGCAATCCAAAAATTATATATGAATATTCAAACCAGTAAATGTTTTCAAAGAACCAATGATAGAGAATATTCAAACCAAAAAATGTTTCCAAAGCACCAATGATGGTGAATATTTGGTACTACACAAAACAGTTATTGATCATATAGTCCAAGTAACATATATGCTTGATGAAAAATTATATTTTTTTTTCTAAATTCTTTATTATAACCCATTTTTTATGTGAAGATGCATATCTTGTCATAGAACACACAATTTTTAAACAAAAAAAAAATTTACAATGTTTTTATGTTTTATCATATTTATTTAAAAATTGTTATTTTTTATTTTTTAGTATTTTCACAAATTACAATTTCACTGTTACTAAGCGCATTTTAACAAAAAGATTAGAAACAATTTTTTAAAATATTTGTAATAAAAATTTTTTATATGTAAATTATAAATAAGAAAATAAAACCGGTTGACAAAAAAAAATTTATTTAATTTATGTGTTGTTGCAGCTAAAACAAGAAATAGCTGAAATAAAAGTCAAAGCGATTTGGTTTAAACACAATTTGACACAGAGTTTGATTTTAATAACATTTTTGGTAGTTGCTTGCATGCTACAAAGCACAATTTTTCTTATGCACGAATATATATTTTTTTTAATTTAATTTATTTCGTACAGTGTTAACCTTTAAAAGACAAAAACAAAAACAAAAACAGAAGCAAAAGCAAAAACAAAAACAACAGCCGCAGCCACAGCTAGAGTCGCAGCAATGTTAATGGCAATAACAACAAAGCTTGTATTTGGTTTGTTGCACGGGCTTTGCTCAGCGCGAAACAAGTTAATAAGCGATATGTTGGCGGTTCCTCTTTAAACAATGTTGTTATTGTTTTTGTTGTCATTAACTATTGTGTTTCTTGTAAGTCATTTTTTTTTGTTTTTAATTTTTGTATAAACTGTGTTTTTAGGCCAACTTTCAGTTTTAATTGCTTAAGAACATTTTTGGATTCAATATTGTTTTTTTGATTGCTGATATATTTGAATTTTAATTGTCATGAAATGTTTTTTGTGTATGAAAATCTAGTAGGTTAAGTTAATAATAATATTTTCAAGGAGAGCAAAGACAAAATTATAAAACAAAATCCAATCCAATATCAAATACTTTTAATCAAGTTTGATCAAAACGGCTGTCATATAACGAATGGTTACGGCAAATTTACGCTCTTATTGGTCGTGACCAAATGGTCATGTGATATGACCACAGAGTCATATCACAATTGTCAATATTCTACCTTTACTACTATATTGGTAGGTTTTTTCTTTTGGCTAAATTTAAGAGATATTCACTTTTATGTGGATATGCTTACATATTCACACAAAAAAGCATATTTTTACTTCTAATAGACGCAAATTTTTACAGTTGTTACTGAGCAATATCGCCTATGGTAAACTGCATTGCACTAACACATAAACGAAGCAAGTGTTAGATAGATCCACATGAAACTTCACTGAGTAGAACAAATACTACGATTTATTGAAGAGTCAATTTTGTGACTTAAACAGTTTAAGTAGGAAACATGATATTTCTCAAGGTCGTGATGCAATATCGCGTCTTTTTCATAAATGTGTTTCTACCTATCCTATACGTATCCTATAGAGTTTTGTGAAATTGAAATTTCTTTTATTTTAAGTGTTATTTACAAGCACTTTAAATACTGTAATTTTAAATAATTATTTTTCTCTTATTTAATTTGTTTTTTTCTTCTTTGACTTTTGCTTATCCCTTAAATATACACTAGGTATGTGTATGCAATATTTAAGTTATGTGGGGTTCTGACCGCCTACGTCAGTGAAATAAAATGTAAAAATTTTTATCGAAATTTTTTTAATATGTTAACAGTGTCCAAAAAAGGTAATATTCTACTTTTATTAAATACGCCTATTAATAAAACTAATTTTATTAATTATACATATTTATATATTATTATCGTTGCACTTTTGTAAAAAAATGTGTTCTCTTTTTTCTGATGTATTAAATGTATTAAAATTTTTATTAAATAAATTATATTAATTAAGACCTTTCAAATTTTTATTAAAATTATTAGTCCATTACATATATGTATACATACACGTAAGTATACATGATTTATACCTTTCTATATGCTAATTTTGGTACCTTGAGCTATATATGTCGTAATATTATTGCATTAATTTTTTAAATAAAATATAAAATAAAAATTATTTTCCAAAATCCTTTATTATTTTTTTACCAAAACCAATTAAAAAAGTATTAAAATGAGACGTAATAACTGATTTTTATAAAAAAAATGTACTTAATTTTTTAAATTTATATATATACATATACATATACTTATGTAAATTGTGTATATTTTGGAAAACGAAGTCTGTATGGAGAATATAAATTAGTAGCAACAAAAGTTTCGATTTCAAGTTTTTAACTTTTTGTTGGCTTTGCAGGTGAATTCTTACTTTTATTGAGTTTTCGTTTTTCAAAGATATAAAAGAGCGCATATTATAGATCCACGAAGAAACGAAATACTTATGCTTGTTCTTCGTATATGGTAAACTCTAACTTGTAAAAGAAAATAAAAAATTCAAAATGAATCAACAGTAAAAAAAAATTTTTTTTTAGTGAAATTCTTAAATTTAATTTTTGTCAGGTTTTTACATACGACCACCGAAATTTATAGCTCAGATGGTTTGGAATGATATTGTATGATTCGCTCCTCTGTCTGCCGCAATCATGGCAATCATGGAATATTCTGCTGCCAAGCTCTCTTATATAACTTGTTTACTTTAAAAATCGCATATAATGTTCATGAATTTTTAATGAGCTTTTGTGACTTATTTTCAAATTATTCTTATTACGAGTATTTGTTGTTACTGTATAGGGAATTGGAAACATTTCCGCTGGTAAAAAAGACATTAAAACAAACAGGAGCGGATTTTATATTTTAACTTGATTTATAAAATAAATGGGAATAATGAAGATAATAAATAGCGAATTGCTATTAAATTATAGGAAAGGAACTGTAGGAAGTAACATTCGGTTCTCTGTGAAGCAGATCACTACGATCAGTAAAAAATTTTTATGCTAAAAGGAGACGTAAGTAGACTTTTAAGTCTTGTGCCTAGGCAACTCTAAGTATTGCCAGCTGAGTTTTGACATTTCTGTTTGAAGGTTTGACATTTTTTAACACAAATGTCATAACAACGTTTTAGTTTAGGGGCGCTTAATCTGTTGTTCATTTCAATTCGAAATTGTGTCTCTACGAAAAAATGGAATTAAATAATAAATATTTTCATGGAATAATTTTATAAGATTTTCAACGCGGATTAACTAGAAAATAATGCATCCATCAATTTAGTTCGATATTTGATGATGAAATACCACATCCAGAGACTATAAAAATGAGTTCGAATGAAGTCATCGTTTTCTATACGACGAGTTTTGTGAAGATTGTTGCAGCTGTTGTACCATTTATTTAATGAAGTCTTATATACCTCTTTTATAAGATTTTGCATCGATAAATTATTTTATATATCCAAACTTACAAATATGATTCAGAGGTAAAACATTTGATAGTAATGGTAGGTTGATACCTTGTTGGTTATTTTAAAGAGTTCAACAATTCTTCCTGCAAAGAAGGTGTCAAAGTTGTCATACTTAATAAAAATCAAAGGGTAATAACTACAGCTGGCAATTGTTTTGCAAACTCAACTAATGCTACTTCAAGAAAGATGTACCAATCAATGAGATATAGCATCTGATATTTGTTTTATTTTCAAACTTACTGTTATGCATTGATGACAACATATGTATGTATTTTAAATTAGTCAACAAAACCTATTTTAAGTCCCAGTTGACTGTTTTCTCTTTCCAAAATTATAGCAATGGTTTCATGATAAAAGATTTTGTAGCATTGGGGAGGTGAATGGATTTACCTAACTTTATTGCTTTATTAAGTAAATTTTATTTTACTTGCACTTAAATAAATAATACAAGTTGTAAGCAAAGATATGTGTATGTATATAAGAAATGTAAAACCATACACACAATATATATTCAATATCAGATAGATTAATGTATTTAAAATTTTTATTTGTTTGCATATTAAGTTAATGTATTAATCTTTTATAAAAATCGCCAACACCACCAGTTAAAGGCGCTGGTACGAATTTGTATGCCAATGAAGCACTAAAAATTGAACTGATTTACTTTCTCTAAAAAAACATTGTTGTTAATGGGCAAAAGTAAGAAAAAATTGAACGCTATTGAAACAATTGCAAAGTTACGAGTATTTTACAATCACAACAAGAAACTTGGTTTCACTTTGGTTAAATTCGTGCTATGGAGCCAAAAGAAGGTGGACGGTTTGAAAACTTCATGAAAGCCTCAGGGCGGGATTAACACATTCAGTGCTTTTATTTGGCGCCAAAAATAAAAAAAATTATAATTATAAGAATATATAAATAAAATGATATATGTTAATATATAATATATTTTTAATCTATTAAAGTGCTCTAAGGGTATGCAGTAAAGTTAAGATAAAAAATATTAAGATACAATTTATAAAAATTTAATTTGAAAAGTTGTGTGTGTATCAATACAAATAATATAGACAATTGTAAATTAACTGAATTTAAAATAAAAAAAATAAGTTTTAATTCTGCTCTTCTAATTGAGATGCAAATATGTTATAAGATAGACGGACTCTATTAAATAACATAATAAACTGATAAAATATATTAAAAATAATTCATAAATCAATAAAATGAAATTTGAATAGTTATTTCTATGCATAATAGTAAATTGTATAAATATATTAACATAAATATAAAAATAATTAAAATATATAATTGGGAAGTATTTAAGTTAATTTGCAAAAAAAAAAAAATTTAAAACTATTTTCGTCCTATGACAAGAAATCTATTTAAAATAGATAATAGATAAAATAAAAGAATTTTTTAAAGTGTAATTCTTGGGCTATAGCCAAATAGTCATTATCCGTAGTTTTAAAAAAAAAATCTTTTAAAATAATTGTCCATATCTAATTTCTGGACTGCAAAAGCCAGCCCTGTCAACTCTATCAATTCTAGACACTTGCATTTCTGTTTAATGTATCTGTAGGTCTATGAAAATAGTTTTGCATAAATTATTAACACTATCATAATCTAATAAGAAAAATTGATGAGCTCGAAAGAAAATTCTTTCATACAGATTTATATCAATTACAATATGAAAATTATAAGTATAGAATTCGAGAGAATAACAAAATTAAGAATGTGAGACTTAAGACTGAATCGAAAATTGTGAGGTCATATTCTTATAATACAAAAATGATGAAAAAAAACATTAAGGCTTCGAGATAGATTTAAAAAGATAGGCTTTAGAAAACCTTTGAACTATGGTTTAACATATGCAAACTTTCTTAAAAGTGTTGGCTGAACAAACATGGGGCCCACCCTTCATAGTCAGGAATCAAATCAAAAACCACAAAAAATCGAATTCTAATACAAGAGAACCTGATAGATCCTTTTGACGTCATCCACGGAGTCAAACAAGAAGATGATTTATCAACACTTGTTTTCAACATAATAGCACCATAAAAAAACCATCAACAAACCCTTTTGCAGTGAAGCAGGGATATGTTATATCTAAACGTGTCTTCAAAACTACTCTGCATATTATTACAAAAAGGGTGTTTCAATAATATTCAAACGGTGCCTATACGGATGCTATAACTCTGAAAAGATATAGTAGTTATGCTATATAAATACGTCTTAGCTATTGAAATAGGATTCTTAATAAATCATTTTTAAACTTAATATATGATACGTCTAAGTAACTAAAGAAAACAAGATCTGTGCATAGTTGGAAATATTGGCTTTGAACAAGTGTACGAATTTAGAAGTTGTTAAATCATATCGATTTTCGTACAACCCCGAGATAAACAAAATAAGGTCTAGAACATAATTATATAGATTAAACATAACGCCGAAAAGTAGATGGTTCATTGTTGAGTGTTAAAGGTAATAAAGTGTTGAGTTGTTTAGGTTAGAAAGTAATATTGCCGGCTTGATAGATAACAGAATGAGATGTTTTGACCCAAAATCAGATTCGGAGAAAAGTTGCGGTGCTTCACCCTGGATTTTTATGTTAAGAAAAAAATAGAAAAAACTATAAGAAACCTTTAAGTTTATATTAGTAAAATATATACATATAGTGAATTTGTTATCAAAGCTAAATTTTACTATGAGCTGTAAAGTAAAATGTTGATGATTGTAATAACGATTGACTCGAATACTACAAAAGTCGTTCCACAGGAGTATTCATTTTATTCAATATAGATACAATATATATCTGTTATAAGTGACGTTTTCGGTATTAATGATTTTTCAAAAACTTTTGAAATACATTATTAAAAAATGATTAATAAATAGAGAAATAGAAATAGAAAAATTTAATTTTATATATTGTATCATCTACTTCACATTCAAAAACTGATACGCAAATAAAAACGATTTTTTACTAAACCCAAAGTCCTCGGGCAATAAAATTCTTTTCGTTCTTAATAAATTCTTCTCACCGCACCTCATACACACTCGATGTTGACTTAAGTACAATTTTGTATTTGTTTAACTTTTTTTGGGATTTTTTTTGATTTTTTCGATTTTTTCGATTTAATTTCATTTTTAAAGTCTTGTAATTACATCGAATTCACGTTACTTAAGGGCATTATTATTGCTTTTTGCTTTCAATTTTAGTTTCATTGTTAATTCTTTTTACTCATATAAGTCATATAAGTATCTGTATCTGGCAAGAGTTTGTTTTTTTAGTTTCTTTAGTTTTATACCTAAAAAAACTTGATATCATTAAGATCGATAACGTTTTTGTGTATCTACGCGGACAAAAAGATTTTTAACTTTCAAGAAATTTCACCAAAAATACTTTTGAGTTCTTGTTTTTGAGTTTTCATTTTTTCAAGATTTAAAAATAATTTTGATTTTAATTGAATGACAATTTTTCACTTTCACTTTGGGCATAAATACAATATTAACTGTCACATTATTGGAGACTTCACTCTGTACGGGCATGTATGAATTTTTGGTAATTAAGTTGTGCAGAATATGGGTCATACGAAAGAATCGAAATAAAGACACTCTCAGTACAAAGAAGAAGGTGTGTGAAGTTGTCAAGTGCGTCTTTTGAATTATCGAAGAAAGTTACGAGCATTTCAATTTCTTTTGTAAGAATCATTTTTATGTACATTTTATGTTTTTGAGTACATTTTTTGACTTCTTAATGTATATGACAAAATTTTAATGAAATTCAATTATGTTAATATAAATTTTTTTTCTTTAAACTTCGAAAAAAAAAGATTGATAATACATTTTTATGTATTATTTGTATTATTTAATGTAAATTTAATATTCTAATAGAGCGATAAAGAAATTTTTTTATACAACATAGTCTCATATTTAAATATTTGAAAATATTAGAAAAACGAATTTTTAATAGATATATCAGAGATATCAGATGAATTAATATAATATATATTAGACATGTCTTTTTGAATTTATAGTAAGACACTAGCATAGTATAAACGAACGAATTGTATTATAAAAGCAATCTATGTTGTAATTGTTCAAACATTTATAGTTGAGATACACCCATATTTAGGTGAAGAAAATAATAAGATCCCACTTATCAGATAATCAAATAATTTCATACGGTAAAAACAATTAGTAGTTAAAAATTCATTATTGGAACAGTTAAAGTATTAGAAAAAATTAAGAGATTGCTGAAATTATCTGATCCGAAACTTCCTTAGTTTAGTTTTTACTATGAGTCTGCTCACAGATGTTTGGTACTGTTTATCTATATCATCAGGTTTTAATTACAAGTCTTATGAGCTTTATTAAGTCTACTGTGCCTAGTTCTGCCATTTCCTCAAAGTAGAAAGTTATTAAGGTGTGCACTACTTGTCTGAAAAGACCCGGACACAATAAATGCACAATAATTTCTTCTATGCTCTCATTCTGATAGTTTTTACTGGAAACTTTGCTAAGGACTTTCAATCTAGGCACGTACATATTTTTCTAATAATGACAGACGTTAGTATATATATATATGTATATATATATTAACACTACTGTTTTTCAAAGGAAATTGTTTGTTAGCCTTGATATGTGACAGACTTTTTCTAGTCTAGTAAAATGTTTAGCGGAATATAATTTTTTAATAAGTTTTTAAAGAAGCGTTTTTAAACTTAAAAAAAATAGTTTTTATATTTTAATTTAGTTTACATACTTTATTTATGTAGAAAAATATTGCCGATGAATTGAATTAAAAACAATTGAAATCATTTTTTTAGTTTATAGTATACTTTTTTCTGAAATAATATATTAAATTTATTTTTTACATCAAATATAGATATTCAATTATATATAATAGTATAGTATAAACTTTTTTTTCTTCAATATATTAATTACTAAATCATTTCGACCGAACTTTTATATACAAAAAAAAGAAAAATAAATAAATAATACAGACATCGTTATTTAATGTTACTAAAATTTATTTACAACAAATATTGTTTGGAAACTATTATTCAATGCATTCAATTTTAATTTTAAGAAAATTTTTATTTTTATTAAAAATATAATAATTATAAAATAAAATAACATTACTTAAAATGTAATTTATTGTTTTGTAGTATAATATTTTTAAATAACAACGATATAAATATTATATTTTAATAATTTTTTTTTAGTTTTAATAAATAATATATTTAGATTACCGTTAACATCGCAGTTATATAAAAATATAAAATGCACCTTAAACCTTTCCACGTAAAAATTAACTATACTTTAATTAATTAAGTTTATATAAATTTCAACTAAATATATATTTTTTGTAATAGTTTGATTATTTATATAAATAATTGTAAGACTTTTTGATTTTAAT
This sequence comes from Teleopsis dalmanni, assembly GCF_002237135.1. Classification (NCBI taxonomy): domain Eukaryota; kingdom Metazoa; phylum Arthropoda; class Insecta; order Diptera; family Diopsidae; genus Teleopsis; species Teleopsis dalmanni. Next base: position 9,603,369 of record NC_051846.1, read on the forward strand.
AATCAAAAATTTCTATTTTCATTTTAATATTTTTTGTAAGCTATTAGATTAACTAAATTTATATCACAACAACAGATAAATTTTATTAAATAATTACTAATTACATTTAAATTAATTATACTGTCCCAAAATATGAACACATTTATATATATATATATATTATATATATATATATATAAATAGAATATAAAAACCCAAAATTGGTGTCTTTTTGTTTTTAATTTTTCTCTTTTAAATATTAACTTTATTAATATTTCCAAATATAATCATAAATTTGAAAATATATATAACTTATTTTATATTCCCAAATATAATATTTAAATTGAAAATATAATTTTCCAGAACTTTTTAAATTTACATATTAAGTATGAAGTCTACAAATTTAATATAAAATCGAATAAAACTTGTACTTGAAAGAAAAAATAATATCCTACAAAAACCTTAATATTTAAATATAAATAATGTTATGTTAAATATACTACATTTTTTTTTATTTCTCAAATTATGAATTTTCAAAAAAAAATATAAATTTATAAATAAATTTAAAAAATATAAATTATGTTATGTTAAATAACACTGTTTTACGTATTTTTCAAATTATTAATTTAAAAAAATTAATATATAATTTCATATAAATTATATAAGTTAATAATTTATTTTTTTAAAATAATTTATTTATGCATTAAATATATTTAATTAACTTACTTTCTTGTATTCGCATATGTATATAATTTTTACTGGTCTGTTGAATTTTAATATTTTATATATTTGATATTTTATTGTTTTTTTATTGTGAAATATTTAAAACTTTTTGTTTGATATAAATTAAAAAATTTGTATTTTTTTATATATTTTTTTTTAATTTTAAATGCAATTTGTTTGCTTCTTTAGAGTTTATAAATAAAATTAATTTTAAATCAATAATTAAAGCAACGAAAATCAATTAACTTAAAAACACAAAAAATAATATTATCTTTAGTATATTCATTTGTACATATATAAATACAATATGGACATATATATATATATATGTATATGTATTTATATATGTGTATAGAGATATACAATATATTTGGGTCTATCTGTATATATTTAAAATGAGCAGACAAAATGTAAACATTAAGAACGAAACACGTTTTGTTTACTTTTAAGAATTCTGGCAGTTCTCTTAATTTTTTTTTAACTTTTAACTTTTATGTTTTATATTTTAAAATCTTTATAATTTTTATTGGTTGTTGTAAATTTAGTGCATTAACATTTTGGTTATATCTTTTGAATTATTTTTTTTTGTTTTGTTTTTATACAAATCTTTTTCTGCTTTTGTTAATTTTCCTTATTTTGTTTAATTTTTTTATAATATTTTGTTAAGATTTTTGTTTTGTGTTTCTTTTTTCGACTGAATTTTTATCTTTTAAATTTTTGTTTCACGTCTTGAAATTTTATTTTATTTTATTTTTTTTCCCTGTTTGTATTTTTATTTATTTTTATGTTTCTGTGCTGATTTTTTAAGCACACAATAAAATTTAAAAATGGTAAAAATAAATTGTACAAAAACGATTAAAAGAAAAAAAAAATAATTTATTTTCAAATTATTAATTTTTGTGTTTATTTGAGCTCATAATTTTTAATCGACTGAATGAATGCATTTAAATGATTCAAAATAATTTTTTACAAAATAATTAAACAAAATTATAACAAAATATTTTTTATTTTATTACTTTTTAATGATCTTTTCTGCAGTTTAGAATAAAATTTTTGAAATATTTAAATATTTTTTTTATTGGTTTTGTATCTGCACAGCACTGCACTGCAACGTAGCCCGCGAGCGAATAATTCAGCTTTGGATGTGCGTACAAGATTTAAATGATTTTTTACAGCCCGAAAGTGTTTTGGTCAGCGTAAAAAACTATGATGAGCAATACAATTGTACCAGTTAATTAACACACAAATTCGGAAAGCAGTGAAATGTGTTCTAGTGTTTTGCAAAAAAATTAAATAATTTAAAAATTAATGTATCGTACTTTTAGTTAAAAACAATGACAAGGCATGTTAACTAAAATTAATAAAAAATGTTTTCTTTTGACTGATTGATTTTGCCGACTTTTACGCTGTTTTGCTCTACGTACGTACACTTGCGACGACTTCATACAAAGAACTCAAAAAGTTATACAAACCACGGCTCAATTTATATGAATTGCGTTTTTATTCGGTGTCGATTGCGTTTTGGAACTTAAACCGACGAATTGTATCTAAAAGATACTCCTCGTGCGTTTACGAACGTACAGCACATATGTAACAACAGCAGCAGCAGCAGCAGTAAGTACTCAACTGCTCAACAAACGGAGAAGGTGACAGAGAGGCAGACAGTCAAACAGTCAAACAGACAGACAATTCGGTTACAATCAGCATGTTGATTATTTCTTATTCGTTATTATTTTGTTAAGGTCCATACCAGAGTATATGTGTAACATCGAAAGGCTCTGTATGCTAGCAAGCATGTGCTAAGTTTGTATGTAGATGTGTGTGTGTGTGTGTGTGTGTGTGTGTGTGTGTGTGTGTGTGTGTTTGTAGGTGCAATTAGAACACAAAACAAACGCGATTTACACATGTTTCGAAAACAAAAACGAAATTGAGCAGAAAAACTCTACTGAGTGAGAATAGAAATGGGGGTTTGAATTGAGCGCTTATAAAAACGAAAAGAAATAAAAAAAACAAAACAAAAGAAAGAATTTTTAATAAAAAAATTATTCTACCAGCACAAAAGGTGCAATAGCTGTGAAATAGGTGATGGACATAAAAATTAATTAAACAAAATGACTAATTAAAAATTTTAATACAATTATTTATAAAATTCCGCTCGCTCTTCTCGCACATATTTACGCTGCTTTTAACGCACTCGCATACAAACGAACAAACAACACACTCTCGCACACAAAGGGATTCACGCACTCAAATTTATTATTTAATGCGTTTCTGATTATGGCATTAAAATTTACTTTTATTTACATAAATTTTCATTATTTTAATTTTATAAAAAGAAAGATATTTTATTTTTAAAATAAACGCCATAATTATATTTTTTCTTTATATATACAAACATACGGATTTTTTTTTAGTTTTATTATCGAAAATAATTTTAATTCGCTTATATTTTTCTAAATAAAAATAACTCAAAACGTCAAAACATTAAGAAAAGCAACGACTCCACACACCGCTCGCACAGCTGAACACGGTCAAAAGCGAATCTAAACTGAAAATGAAATTTCTGAAATAACTCTAAACCTCAACCGGTCGGTCGTTTATTTAGTGTGTGCTGTTTGTATATTATTTTGTATACAAAAGAGTCCAAAAACAACACACACACACACATACACATGCACACAATAGCAGAAACCAAAAGAGACTTGCGCTCATAATGTAGCACAAAAATATAAACCAAATAAAAAAAAAAACTTCATTCATATCGTGCCTGTCGTGTGATGGTTTGCAGAAACAAAACAAAACAAAACAAAACGAAACATTATCAACAGAAATGTAAATAAAAACAACAACTACAACAACAAAAAACAAAACATCAAATTAAAAAGATAAATACTGTCTACATATGCTGGGCTTAAAATTAAACAGTAAATAAAGTAACTGGAAACAAATTATTTTTAGACTAAAATTTAAACTTATCTCTAAATTTATAGAAAAAAAACTCTGAGCTACAAATTTGGCAGGACACGAATTCGATTCCTGGTACTTGCAGTCTCAAAAAATTAATTTCGGAAAAAAAATATATAAAAAATACTTCCAAGAACACTGCTGATGGGTATTTGGCAATACTCGAAACAGCTGTATAGGCAGCCAAAAATTCAATTAATTAAACTATGTTAATATAAAATAAATTTTTGTTGTTGTAGTTTACTACCTCTTTTAGAAAAAAAATATGTATTTCATATATTAATTTACAATTAACTTAATGTTTTTTATTACATATGTTTGCGTTCTGTATTCCTGTACAGTCTGTTTACATAGTTACAAGATTACAGAAACAATAAACGAAAACAAAACACACAAATAGCAAAACAAATTTTTTATTCCTACTCACAAAGCACTCAACTACGCACACTGACGCATCTGTCAGCAAGAAAACTATATTTCTCCGTCATGCTCCTGTGCTGAATTGAAATGAAAATTGAGTTTGTTTTTCATGGCCCCAACATACTGCACGCATTTGCTGTACTTGAGAGAGTGTGAGAACATTGTGAGCATATGAGTGTACCAGCTTCTCCGTATTAATGAGTGCATGTCCAAAACTATTTCTTTGAGTGCTACCGTCAATTGGATTATTTCTTATTTCTTATCAGTATACGTTGTGAGCAAAAAATGTGTCTGAATATTACACAAAGTTTTTGAAATTACACGAAAATTTTAACACTGCTTAAATTTCTAGTAAATTTTAAAGCAAACTTAAAATTGACTAGATTCAAACTTACAAATTGGTTTAATTAATTTATCTTAAAATTAATTTTAATACCAAAAAGCTATGATCACTCACATATCCATAATCGATTTGACTTCTTGAACTGAAGCAATAGATAGTTTTCTACCTAATTACAACGACATATCTGTCAGCAGTACAAGTGATAAAACTATTTGATATCATTACTTTCATTTAAGTTGAAATTCTTGACAATTTGTTTTCGTTGCCTTGTAAGTTGAAGTAGATTTTCTATCTGACACCGTGTTAACAACTATGCTCGGATATGTAATAAACAAATAAACCATTTCTTTGGGTGTCTTATTTATTTATATTATTTGACATCTGTGCTAAACGTGCTGTCATCCCAAGGCACATGTTTGTAAACAGGTTACATATGTATAATTGCCTATCCGATGTATCATCTACAATAAATGTATCTGATGGAACAATAAAATGTTGATAAGCACCCAAAATGTTTCTATTCTGATTTCATGCTCAGTATAAATTCACAAGCAGATGCAGTAGAGGAAATACTAAACGTTTTTATCTATACACTATGTACCCATGTAATTATCACTCAAACACATTTTTGTAGTTTCATTTGCATTTTTTCCAACTGAGAAAGATATTTTCCAGAAATAGTAACAAAAGGTCAAATATACACACAACAACAATGTTAGAAGCAGAAGAAAAATTGGCGGATTTTCATTTCGAAATGGATTGAAATCAGCTTTGTATGTTAATGAAATAAAAAAAAAAAATTAAAAAAAATAAAAAAAATTAAAAAAAAATTGGAAAATTATTTTAGGAAGTAGTTTCTTTATGTGTTAAGTGTTCTAGTCTCTCTTCCCTTAATAATTACGACTACAGAGTTTTTGTTAATACTATTGCTGTTGTTGTAGATCCATTAGAAGATCTATCAAAGTGATGAAGGGTGGTGAAAATTTGAAAAGTTTGGAATATCATAATGTTAACTTAAAAAATTTTGATGAGAAAAGATAGTGGATGAGAATTTTATAGGGAATTTTAAGGGAAAATTATTGAAAATAGAATATTCCAGATTCACATTAAGAACTTTAACACCTTAGAGAAAAGGAACCAATGTTTAATATGTGTCATATAACATTTATATGTTACATATGTCATATGTAACTATATAGCATTTTGTTTTTGTTTTGTTTGAAGTCGGGGATGAGAATTCTGACCACAGATCTATGTTTAAGAACCTCATCTTCTAACGAAAACGGAACTAGCATTTAATTAGTCTTATATACATAAAAAGCAATTTTTTATGTTTTTTTTTTTTGAGGCCAGTTGAATACATTAACGTCACACTGTGAGACTTTAAGCGACTAAAACCACCCCCTCAAACTGAATGAATGAAGGAAGAAAATGTCCATCATTATCCTGAAGGGCAATGGATTAAACTTTATTCTAGTAATTAAGATTGGGAGTTAAGATAATTAGGTTTACTATTTAGAAGTCTCAATTTAACTACGCTAGAAAATATGGGTGTAGTATAGGTAGAAGGAAGTTAGGTGAAGGGAGTGTAAGTCAAAGGCACAATTAAACAGATATACAACATAATGTGATGACCACTAGTTTTTTACAAGAGTATTAAGTTTTTATAATTTATTAATGTAAGATCAATAAAAAATTTATTTGTATGTAACATATTAAAGCAGTATATCAATAATATCCACATTTTCGGCCCGACCGCCTCTATAACTAAAAATAATATAAAATAATTACAAATTTTCATGAAAACGTATTTTTTGTTCTTTCTTTATTTTTTAAGGAAGTTTAGGGCTTTACGTAGAAATTCAATAAGATTTGGCAATGAGTAACTGTACCTATTTCGTCTCACCTTAGGCCAAACTTTTGAAGTTTGTTTGGATCTGTACGCTCAAGTAATTTAGGCATATTTTTATCCTTGTAAATTCCATTTTAATGCGGTTGTATGAATATTTTCTTAAGATCTTCTTGGTGTATATCCAATGCGGCATAGTCATCTACCATCGAGTTAATTTTGCAGATGACATCGTGATGTTGCTCATATATACTTGCAGTTACCAAAGAAATCAAAATGTTGCATATATATATTATACTATAACAGATTTTAGTGGCTTATTCAGTATTGAGCCAAAGGGGATTTACATAAAAATATTTATATTGCCAGTGTTTTTGTATTGTATTATCTGTATTATCAAGGGGGTAGTCTATAACTCCCTTTGGATATGCAACTGGTATATTTCAGAAAAGTTTTAAATATGTTATTCCGAGATTTATTCTTAGCAATTGTCCAAAGATTCGCAAATATAGTTTTATATATGTGTCTATATTTGATACAAAAGAAGACGTGGTTAAAATGGTAGTGAACAGGTGAAAGAAATTGTGAATTAATTTAGATTCTCATGTGGTTCAAGGTCTCGCCAATGCAAATTTGGTACAATTTAATCAATTACTGACATCTTGATATGTGTCACTTATGGTTTAAATGGTAATTTAAAGTTAAAACAAATTGTCCTTATATTTAGATCCTCGTGTGGTTCAAAGTCTTGCCAATGCATATTTTGTTCTTTTGAAAGGTATTTTAAAGGTAAAAGAAATTGTCCATATATTCAGAGTTTTGTAAGTCTAGGATTACGTTTACTGAGCTCCTTGGCTTTACTTTTGTCCAAGTCATTTTTAAGATTAACGATATAATAATAATTATTGTCATTACCAATGTATCCATGTGGTTTGTTTTGGACTCTTTGTCCAAATCTTCTGCGACGTCCAAATCATCGATATTTATTAAAATATATTTATAAATATATATATGAATTATGTGATGTATATATTCCTAAATACTTTCTAATTATTTATATTTATTATCATTTGTGCTTTCAGTGTGAATATGTCAACTTGTCGACACTTCTTCGACGGCTTCTGGGTCTGTGGTATGATGTGATGTGATGTGGAAGTAAAAAGGACTTGAAATCTAATTTAAAATTTTGTTCAAGTTTTAGTTGCAATTTATTATGATTTGTTTTGGTTTCGATTTTGATTTTGAGATATTATTTTAATTTAAGTTGAGTCTTATTTCTTTTTTTTATTTTTTTTCATTTTTTCTATTTGTATAAAATGGACTTGATGGTAAATTCAAGGTTAAACTTAAAGGCGAACGCAAACAGTTTTGAAATTTGGTATCAAATGTGAATCAAAATCAAAATAATAATATTCACGTATATCAGAGTGTATATATCTGCCAGATAAAAATTGTATAAATTAAACAAGAGCAAATTCTGTCTGCAGACACAGACTTGCAAATATAGAGATTTATACGTATGTGTGCATATAAAAAGATAGAGGACAAACAGACAGACAACACGAAAATTGCAGACAGCCAAGAGCACCAAAAAATGAGAAAAAATTTAACAAAAAGAAAAAAAATAATAATAAAAATAATAACAAAAATAAGGTTTATTTCAAGGTCTCGCCGGCTTGTGATGTTTGTCTCCTTTTTTGGGAAAAATAAAATTAAGTACATATGTACACATGACGAAATCTGGAATGAAGTGCCTTAGAACAGGATAACTGAACCAATAAATAAGGACGTATAAGACCATTATTATTTTCGTAGTTACTATACATTCGGTACATTATATAACCGAATTTGTACATAACTACACGTGCCGAGTTCTTTGGCGAAAGGCTAGTAACGCGAAGGGTGGTAAAATAAAACAGGATGTGATTTGATCCTAAACAGAGACAGTAATTTAATGCAATCCATTAAGAGCAGCACTGAATTCGACGTCAAAGTTTTGATAGAAAAAGTTTGGATTGGGAAAATTTGATTTCTTTCATGTATCTTCACGATAAAATTCGGAAATGATTAACTATGTCCTTTGGGCGATGTAGGTATGGTAAGAGGGAGAAAAATCTTAATAAAATTGTATAATTAATTTTAAGTTACATACGTGCAATAATTGGAATATTCTTTTAGAAATAATTAATCTTCAATATAAATGAATAAATAATCCAGTGAAATATACTTTGAATAGAAGGGAGTATAGTAATATGACAGACAAACACTGTCTGTCATATTAAGTTCATATAGATTATAACCGTAGATACAGAGTACAATCAAA
>NC_051846.1:9612069-9619279 GCF_002237135.1 Teleopsis dalmanni
GATACTTACGATATAACATGACTTTAATTAGTAATTTTAAATTATATTACTAAATTAATAAATAATTTTAAACTTTTTTTAAGTCGAAAATTGACAAAGTATGAAATACACAAATACAATAGAACTTTTACATATACAAACTTAATACACACTCGTATATATATAAAATAAGCCAACTTCCTTATCGTCCTTATCTTTTGAAGTATTTCAAAATTACTTTATTTTAATTTACAACTAATTGTCATATGACTACACAAACATTTAATAACAATTTAACAATCATTTAGTTAAAAATGCTTAAATGATAAAATAAATAAAATTAACAAACAAAATAACAAAAACAGTGCCTCCAACGCCGCACTTGAGTGAAAAATGTGAACTTAACTAAATAAAGTAATATATAATTATAGTTAATATCTTTATTTGTTTTTTTTTTTTTTAATAATCGAACAAAAACAAGTTAATTGTTAAGATTAAAAAATATCAAATACTTTTCCTAATTATTAAATAAAAGTGGTATACCTAGTACATATATTTATATGTATTATATAAAAATATACTCTCGTAATATGAGTTTCAAGATAGTAGGTTAGTAGTGTGTCTACCCTACCTTGGTGGTAATAGGATGGCCACCTGCATCACTCAACCAATATTTACATGTTTTGATTCACAAGTGGTGTACATATCCTATATAATGGTGAAAACTCTCTAATCCGACACTTCAGAACTCTCGTTGTATGACTAACAAGCGATACGCTTGGAATATATGGTAACGGGTTATTAAAATATCCTTTTCGCAGTTTTAATAAAAATTAAAATAAATGTTTTTTCAATATATAGAGCTTATCTAGGTTATTGGCCCACATCTAGGTTATTGACAACTTCTCTGCGAAGAAGTTGTCAAATTGGTAACGAGTTAAGTATCTCTGCGCAAGAAGTGGAGTTGATGATGTGCATGTCATTGGGATTATATCTGTAATTAATACAATCACGGAGAATTGTCCTATTAAATGTACAGATTTTTTTTATTTAAACAAATTGCATATCAGATTGAGATGGTATAAAATAAATAGAATTGACTACTTTGTTGTGTGTCAAAGTCCTATCAAAAGGTTTAGTTAGAATTTTTACTTACTGTAAAAGTAAATGGTATATACATAGGTTAATACATAGGATCTAAGATAAAGATTAAATTCTATGTATATATTTCAAGATATACCATTGAGATATAACCAAATTTGCTCGATTCTGAAACGAAGGATAGGAACGAAAAGGATTGAGATTACGTCAAGAAGAATTTTAGCGACGATAGAAAGCGTACAGAAAAGGGAAAAAAAGACTATGGAATAAAAACGAATATGACTAAAACAAGAATATGAGTATATATGAGTAAGTCGGGACGCGAAATTCTGCCGTAAAACTTTTTGAGCCTGTCTGTTAGCATGTTCATGGCATAAATTTTATTTACAATCTTTAAAAGTAATAACCAATATAATAGATCATATGTAGTCTTCAGCGACCGCTACCAGTTAGAAAATCTTAAAAATATACTTACTGCAAGGAAAGAGACTTGGCTTGAATGAATAAATGATCGACGAAACGAAGCTCTATTTTAAGCTCTTGTCATATCGTACTATAAAAAAGATATGAAGTTAGACTGATATATAAATCCGAATCTAAACAAAATTGACTTCTCATAAATCAATATATTTCATTTCTGTGAAATCGACGTCAAGTTTATTTAAAATTTAAGGATCGATTAAGACGGCTGTGGTGAGCATAGTAGACCACTACGGTACATGGTATTCCTCGTCTAAGAATACTAAGCAATTCACACTTTCACTAATATCAGAAGGGACAATAATTCATCACATTCTCTGAGATCTATAAGTATTGTGCTACTCTACTTATATCTATATGAAGTACTAAGAAGCTAAATAGTTTGAAAATTAGTTAAGCAATTTAAATTATTCAATAATATTTGAATTATTTATTTGAACAATAACAATTATTTACATAAACTTAGAAGACTCATTAATTGGATATTACATTACACAATTTCTGGCCCCATAATTTATATCAACTTTGCACACGTGTTCTCTCTCAATTTAGTCTAAGACTAATATAACTTATATTTGTAAGTCATTTAAAAAACTATTCAATATCATTTAAATTAAATAAATAAAATATTTTAGTAATTGAATAATAAATATACTTAAATATTTTTATAATTGATTTATGTCATTAATGACAGTAGGGAATTCAATGTGGCACTATTTAGAAGGCGTCTATTTCTTTACCGTGACAAATTCTACTTGTTGTTGGGTTTTTTTTTTGTCACGCCAATATATTAAACACACAAATAACAATCATAAAATAAACCTCACGTAATACTAGAAGCTATTGGGCCATAGACACAAATTGTCAAGACATAAATACTGTTTACTCGTAAGTATATTTTAACCACCCGCAATAAAAGTATTTACGAGCATTCAATTTGATACGAGTAATTTTATCGATGATCATAAAATTGAGTGAAGATATTGCCCTGCTACCGTAATTAATGCTATTGATTTTTTTATATTATATTTATAAATATTTTTTAACTTTTGTTGATATATTGAACACCTCAAAACTAATCCCTGCAGTGGTAATTGAAACCTTATAAATATACACATTATATTAGAACTTTATCAATTTACAACATCATGAACACTTTCAGTTTATTGTATATATGTTTAATGTGAGTGATTAATTTATTGACCCAAGAATAGGCCTCAGTTATTTCAAATTAATCAAATGGTTTCAAATTTGATGCCTTCAGCAAGGAAACATATTAACAACTATAAAGATATTTGTAGCTCCAAGCTACCCCATTTTGAATGCAGCCAAAATTTCGAAATTTTTGTAGGTCTGTACTTATTTCTAGGTCTACAAATTATTGAGGCGGTATAGCTGTTTTAAGAGAAGTACCATAGGTACACAAAATCTACCTTCAAGTTTTGCTTTGAAGGTTGATTTATTCTAAATTTCCATTATTCTTAAATATGCAATAAGAATCATAAGTTATTTACTACAATAGACCATAGACTTATCTGGTTCTTAAGAAGCCTGGTGAATCTTCTTAAAGATTTTTTTTTTTGCTAATAGCAATCATTTTTTTACTTATAAACAAGTGATCTTTTATACATGATGCCTGAAAATTCCACGATTGAATCAATTTAAGATTTCGTTTTAAATTATAATGCATCCGCTTATGATATAGATATCCCGAAATTGTCCTAACTCTGAACTTTTTTTTGCAACTATTGATTAAGTAATCAAAGTCGGAACTTCTATAAAAGAATAAAGAAAATTAATTATTACTATTGTATGGATATACTTAATAATACATAGCCTAAAGATGAACTTGAACTTAAGTCTGCGGGGAGTTGGACTTAAAATACAATTTCTTATAAAGTCGATTAAACTTAATATGAAAATTGTTGTGGTATACACCCAGTTTAATCTTTTTTTTTTATAAAGTTTTCTTAAGTATTATAGTAATCAGACGTAGAGCAGAAGATGAACTATTGTTTGGAAGGTATCAGTATGAAAGTTAGACACGAATGATCAAGAATTTCTTCTAAAACAAGTGTAAAAATGTAAAAAATCTAGTTAATACACGCATCTTTCCTTTATTGACTTTAGACAAAAGTTTGATAGAATCGATTCTAATATTTATGACAGTGAAACCCCAGTAGATCTAGGTGTTAATAAAAATGGCACGTACTAACTAACGTATCAATTAACGTCAACTAAACTCATTCTTGCCGAATCCAATAGTATCTAATTGTCTTCATGGCAGATTTTCATGGACAATAACACTGCAGAAAGACATAAGGAAGTTCCAACAAAAACTTTTACCAAAACTATTGAACTCAAAAATGTAAGCCATTACTCGCAATATAACGACGAACTGTCAACTCACAAAGCAAAGTGACCACAACAAGCGATGTGTTCACATGAGAAAACATATGTACGAATACGCAAGACAAAATTTGGATGCAATGTACGTTTTGTAAATAAATTCAGTAAGGTGGCAACACTGATAGAAAATTGAATTGTAAACACATTAGCCAACACGTCAAAGTACTATAAAAGCGAACTTCCAGACAAACAACTTAGTTCAAAAGCACATAACGTAAACATCCGACTGATAAATGATCACCGTATATGAAGGTTTTAGTCAAGATACAGCGATCAAGAAATCTGGTAGCCAAACATGAAATATAACGACGAGTATATATGTCAACATGCTGATTGACTAAAGCCTAATAACATTGAATAAACTCAAAGAGATCCGCAATTTCAAAAACCTCTCAAAGATTTTAATAGCGGCAACTCCAATAAAAAAATAACGACTTTAATGGCGGTTAAATTTCATTTGATTCGTCCATCGTCTTACTCCATCCAAGCAAAATACAAGAAGGAACGCGTTGTGCTTCATTGAGAATTAAACGAAAACCTTTTGTTGCTTTTGTCGTCTTAATACATATCACCACTGGGTAGTTACATTTCATAAAAGGTACCGACTCTGAAGTGGTCACAGCAACGTTTCACTTATATTTACACACATGGCAAGTGCATATCCACTGATGCACTTTGCTCTATAGCTTAGCAATGAAGTGTCTGGCTATGCCACTAGAGGAAGAGCACAGTAGAGTACAGTACAGCAGCTCTTCTCTGACTATCATTAGATGTGTAATGCAAATAAATAAATTAAGGGGTTTCCGAGTGTTTAGAGACTTAACATGCTATGGAACAGCTTCTGTGTTGCTGGTAGCCATTTGATCTTCAAGTGTTATTTGTTGGTAAAATGATAAAGTAAATATTTGCGTATGGATTATTAAGTGAGCATCAAAATGCAGCAAATATTGTCACCTTTAAGTGAAAATAATTAAATAATGAGATTAGTAGGTGGGAATCAAAATAATAAAAAGAGCTCTCTTCTAATCAGATTTCGAGAAAGTTTATGTATATATAATGAACTATATATAGTACATAAGTATAGAAAATATAGTAGATATAATCCGTTGTGCTTACATCCTAGTATATATACAACGTAGTATTATTATTTTGCATTGAATTCGTGCGAATTGTTGAATGTGAATCAAATGCATAGTGTTTACATTACATTTGAACACAATTATTCCATCGTAAAATACAACCCCTCATTTTTATTCAGATAAAAAATAAACTTTATTCTCTTAATTAAAGTCAAGCAAAATATTTCCGATAAATAATAATTATAGTAAAAATAAACAAGTAATAAAAGATTCTACTACAGCAGAGCATTAGGTTAGGTTATCTTAGATTATACCGGATTAGGATATTTTAATAATCCTAAAATTATTTTTAAAGGGAAGGTATGGAGGTGGCCAAGATCCTCAAGAAACTAAGGTCATAACATGGTCAATCGCACACTTTCATTCTCCTCTCCACAACAAGAGGAGGTTTAAGAGAAGTTTTCTAGCACGGTTCTCTAAACGACTATGACCCGCGAAATATACCATAAGACTGATAGCTCAATTCTATTGCTATCAGGTCACTATAACCTTAAGGATCTTCTGTACTGCAATAAAGTCTTAACGGAACAGAAGTCACAGTGCTTGTTCAATGAAACTATAATGTTTTTTGTTGAAAAATTTTTGTTTTCCGGCTGAATTCATTGTTACTAGGACAGCTTATGTTAAAAGTGTATATAGTAACGGCACTATAACTATATAAATAGCTATAATTCATCGTGATGTCTTCAAAGTTACTAGGAATAGGCAAACCACGCTCACCATTGTTTCCAATATAGCTCCTAGTCTTATCCTGTAATTGTTTTCCACATAAAGTGCAATAGTAAGTAAATGGTATCTTAGATATTGGAGCCGCTTTTTCTGTGGAGCCAGGCACAGACATTAAAAGTGATTGATAGATTCCTTTTTCTTTTTATCATTGAAACTTCTGCTTAGTATATTTCATTTTTCTCCTACCTAATCTTAGCCATAGAGTCCTGCTATCTCACAATCTATGTGATTATCAGTTGTTCCGCATTATTACTCTAAGAAATGTTATAGTTAATTGTAACCATCAAGTAAAGTTCCACAAGATTTATATTCAAAATTTTAACTTAACACTCTTGTAGAATATACTATACACTCCCTTTGAAGCATCGCTGTAATGGCACTGTACCTCGTTAGTGTTCCAATTAGTACTTGAACTGCCGCTTTGCTGTAGCCTAGAACACAGATCGTTTTAATTCTTGTCTAATCTAGCCCATAAAATTCTTGCAAATTTGCACCCTTGTTGATTGGTGTATCACAACTCATTTGTCGAGGTTCATTCCGATGTATGTTTAAGTGTGTTTTAAAACCAATACCCATTCCCTTCAATATTCCTCCTATTCCTTAAATATTCCATATTTCCAATTTATTTTATAAGATAATGTCATTTTGAACGCACTATATATAAAAGATTACAATTTTGAAATGAAACAATAATTTACACAATTTAAATAATTATGTAATCAATTTCTAATAAAATTTAATGTAACATATTCATTATTTTATTCCAACACTAAATTTTAAAAAACTTCTATTATTTAGACAATACTAAAATTGTTAAAAAAATATGTGAAAGCATGTATACAAAATAAAATTAATTATTTTTAAAAGATATATAATAAACATACTACAAATTATTCTTAATAATTTTTATATTTTTTACATTTTTATAATAAATTTCAATAACTTTTCTTTTATTAAAATAATTTTTATTTTCTTTGAATAGTAATTTGACATATAGATGGCGGTAAACAAATTTTGTCGTTCTATTGTGAATGCTTCTGGCGTTTGATAAGATGACAACAAATTTCCACGTAAAAAAATAATATAAAACGAGTTGTCAAAAGTGCAATTGAAAGAAAGCTGATTTTAACACAAATTTTTGTTTTATACATGTGCTAATTTTGTAAATAAGAATTATTTTAAGAAAACATAAACTAACACAATGGTCTTTGTAAGGAGTTGGGAGGATTTCGAAGTAGCCGCAGAGAACATGTATTTGGCAAATCCAAAGAAATGCAGATATACAATGAAATACGTACACTCGAAAGGACACATTTTATTAAAAATTACCGATAATGTGAAAGTAAGTTAAGGATACAAATACTGGTTACTAA
>NC_051846.1:9619379-9639048 GCF_002237135.1 Teleopsis dalmanni
ATCCATTGACAACTAGAAAAAATTGATTTGAAAAATTGATTGAAAATAAAAACTTTGCAATTTTTCCCACAAGTAACAATAATCCTAACACATCACCACTAGTGTCTATGCCGAACTCTTGAGAAGTATCTGACTTCACTTTAACTTAACACAAAATTTAATTACTTCAAATGTTTATTACTGTTTTAGTTCCATTTTTAACCAAAATTCTCTACATACGCACTTTGAGTCTCTAAAAAGTGAAAAGCACTTCGTTGAACTTTTAAACTTTGCTACAATTCGCTTAAGATTCTATTAGGTCTACAAACATACACTTTTAGCAACAAAAAGATATTTTCATTTGCGGTAACAACATCACAAAGTGCTAAACTATTTTCCATCTCTGCGAA
This sequence comes from Teleopsis dalmanni, assembly GCF_002237135.1. Taxonomy (NCBI): domain Eukaryota; kingdom Metazoa; phylum Arthropoda; class Insecta; order Diptera; family Diopsidae; genus Teleopsis; species Teleopsis dalmanni. Next base: position 9,619,769 of record NC_051846.1, read on the forward strand.
CGTCAAACGGGGCTAATTGTGAAGTGGCAAAAACGCTGTCGAAAGTAGATGCAACACCTTGCAATTTCCACAATAAACATGAAACGCATGTGAAAGATACTCGCAGCGAAGAGCTAAAAATGAAAATCTATTTTTAATAAACAAGAGCGAAAATAAAACCTTAGACAGCTGACAGCCACATAAACTGGAAATCCAATCAAAGACAGACAGAAATTTCTTAGAATGCGTTTGAGAGTGGCAGCATCCAACAGATTTCAAATGGCGTTCAAATGCCGCAAAATACCAGGCGAGCAGAATATCACAGTCTGGTAGTAGCAGACTTTCAACTAAAACTTTTCAAATGTGATGTGAGGAGTTGCTGGATGCCACTCCGCTTCACTCCACTCCACTCCACACCATCACTTCTTCAATCACAAAGCAACAAAAAATTAGTCCACAAACGCATTCACTGCATGGCGAAGAATTCGCTGAACTATGCGAGTCGGAAAAGTTGCTTCGTGCGCCTGAAGATTTTCAACTGCGAATGGAAAAATTCAATGCAAATTTGTGGAAATTTTAAATGAGATTAGAACTGATGTTCCCACTGGTTTTCGATGGCTAATATTGCTGGAATTTTTTTGCTTGTGTGGTGGCTGCAATTGAATATTAAAACAATTTGAGGAAAAATAAAAATATTTGTGAAATGATCGGAATAGAGTAAAAAAACGCTTTGTCAAATAGTTGACTTTGTGAAATAAAAAAATGTTTTTAAACAATTTTTTTGTACTTATAAAAAATGATATGAAAACTATGGAATAAATTTTTTATTCTATAAAGTTGTAGTTTTTATGAAAAGGAAATAGTTAAAAAAGTAATAAAGTCATTTACTGCACCATTTTTTAATGCCCAACAAGTCTTATTTAAATTATTTACATGCATTTCTCTTGAAAAGTTTTTATTATGACTTAAAATAGTTCCCATAAAATTATAAGGTTTCATGTTTATTATTTGCATTCACTTTATCACAGTTTTTTATATTTACTAAGTTTATGTTAGTCTACATATTTAACTATATACTCGAGTATATTACTGACTTATATTTACTGAATATATATTTGACTTCTCGCCTTATTATACTCACATCTTTCTATTCCATGTGTAAATAAATGCAGTACAGATATGAAACCCTAATGGCGGTTTAGATAATGAAAACTATTCTAAAAAACATACAATTCACTGGATAATAATGAAAGTGCCACAAAAGCGGAACTGTTTAAACAAAATACACTACACTAAAAAATAAATTAATCTAAATCAGAGGATAATAAGAGGACTGCCTTTTAAAACTTGCTTCTAACAATCAAAAAACAGTGGTTAAACAGTGAAAATGATTTTATTGTTTTACGAAGTATTCTCCATGATAATCATACATTTTTCCATTCAATTGAACCAATTTTTGAAACAGTTTTGTCACTCCGAAACCAAAGCACTGGTTGTCCCAAATATCCCAACGGTCAGTCATATAAAAACGCTTTCCACACATTTTATTCTCTATTTGAGCACAAGAAGAACTCATCGGGTGCCAAATCGGAAATGTATCGTATGTTATGTACTCATTTAAAATGTGATAATTCATTTATATGTAATTGCACTAAAATATAATAAATATTTTGAATATTTTATAATTAATTGATATTCATAGTATCAAAGGAACTACTATATATTACTTACTACAGGCCGTGGTAAGTTAAGATAAATATATAAATATAAATAAATCTAAATAGTGAGTTAAATGATACCTAAAACTATATGCAGCAGTTATATCTTTCTTTGTACTTCTTATGTAAGTATGTTTTTAGTAAATTATTTTCTACGCTGAAACTTTCTAATATTCCGCAAAAAAAGTTGAAGGTCCCATCAAAGGCTCAAAATTTATAATTAATTCTTTTTCTTTTTTGTATTATAAAACCAGAGTATGCCATACGAGATAATTAGGGAAAGATCCGAATATTTCCAGTTTTGCATTTCATTGAGTCCCGGACTTTAGACAAAGTTTTTATATTTACTTCATAAAATCGAAGTATCTATTAAAAATTAATAACAATTATTGTTAATAATTATTGTAAAATAAAAAACAGATTAACAATAAAAATCTATTGCCTTCTTTTGAGTATCAGTATTGGAACTAATTTTAATCCTGCAATACACGAAAAAGGAAAACAATTTTTTATTGTTAAGCAATAGTGGATTCAGTAATAAAGCATAAAGGTTGCATCCATATTCTGTTATTCTCTAAGAGGATAGAAGATTCCATAAAAACTGAGAGGACTAGTCTTTTGGGTAAATCTAATTGAGCAATAAATTAACATGGAGTTAATTTTTTAATCTTTGCTTTTAATTAAATATTAATTATGTATTTATTTATTATTCTAAATAAGGAATAAAATTTTTTTCTTATTTGAATATGTGTTCATTTTGCCTTTCGTTTTACTTCAGTATATTCAGCTCTTCAAGTCTAAAAATTGCTATTATTTATATTAATTTTAAATCAAGCGAACACATAATTTTATTTAAAATTCTAATTATAAAATGAAATATTTTTCTTTTTGATTTTTCTGTGCTTTTAGTCTTTAGTATCACATTGGAAGACTCAGCCCTTCAAATAAATTAATTTGACATAAATTGCAATTTAATTAAATGAACTCAAAATTAACAAAATCTGAAAAAAATTATTTAAATTATAAAATTTTGAATTTATTTATTGACCTGTGTTTTTAATGATGTTTTTTGGAACTTTTTGTTAAATAATTCAACTCTTGTTAAATATTTTTTAGAATATTCTTTATTTCGACTCTTCCTGAGAGTTATCAGCAGGATCACGATCTAACATGAATTAATATTAATAAATCTATAACATCCTCTTCATATCATCCTATTTATTCCATTGTCTATATTGCACTACAGACAATAGAATAATTTTTAAATTAATACTAATAAATTAAATTAATATTAATAAAACTATATCTACATCAATATTATTAAAATAATATTAATAAATTAAATTAATATAAATAAATTAAATAAATATTAATAAAACTATTTCCACGGCATACTCTTTAAAAAAAGTTTAATTAATATTAATTTATGTTAGATCGTGTTGAATATAGAATATATTTAACAATCTTAAACAAACGTTGAATTATTTAATAAAAAGTGACCTATAGCCGGATAAAAAAATATATAAAATCCATCATTATTTAAATTATTTATTGACTTTACATATAAAAAATAAATTTTAATACTCTTAATTATTCAGTAAATATTTTTTTTATTTTTTAATGATTTAATCCTCTTATATTGTTTCAACCTATAAATAGATACGTCATGGTTTACTCGTACTAAAGAGTTAAACAACAATCCTGGTTAAACTCCGCATGCAAAGGTAAACTTAACTTCATACGTGCATTCCTTATATTCACATTAATCCTACCACATTTGATTTGAATAATTGGATCGTGGAAGCTTTACAATAAACTAAATAAAATCCACATACATTTCCACCAAATTGAATTAACATTATAGAATCCACACAAATATTTTATTGCGCAAAGAATGAAGTTCACACATAAATTCAATTCAATAAAAATATGCCGTATTTCAGCTTCTCATACAAATCAAGTTTTTGCCTTAGTGGATGCATAACCATTCAACTGCATTCAACTTCAATCCACACGCCACAATCCACAATGAATGGAAATTGTGTACTCATTGTGGACTACATTGTAACTGAGAGCATACAACATACAGCGCCAGCAAAGTTAACTGCGCTGCTTGTGTTCGCTGTTAACGTCGTCGGCAGCAACAGTGTTTATCGCATTGGAGCAGATTGAATGTGCATAAAATTTATGTTCTTTTTAGTCCATTACGGCGAGTCTGCGAGTGTTAACGTGTTGTAGGAGCGAGTAGACCGTTTTAAACAATTTTTTAAGCGATTTTATCTAAACACGTTCACCGTGCAAACCTGCCAAACGTACTAAGGCCGAACTAAAAGTGTTAATTGATTGTTTAAGTTTTGTGCAATTCTCCAATAAAAAAACTTAAATTATTAAACAATTTTCTTGATTAAGAAAATTATATTTTCCACATGCAATTGCATTCTTAAGTCGAGTTTACTTACGAGTTCCAACTCGAAACGGAAAAAAGATACAAAAAAGTTGTTGTAAAAATGTGCAAATTCATTTGATTGTTGTTATTTTTTTTCTTGTTGTTTTTTTTTTGGAGTTTATAAATTCCTGAAAGTGTTTCTCAAGTGAATGTAGTAGAATTCCATGGACGCAGCAGCTTACAAGTCGCGGATGTAGGAGGTGTGTGTGCTTATGTGTGTCCGTTGCAGAGCATCTTCTAGTTACATTTGTGTCGCGGTCTAAGTAACATTTTTGGTTACGTCTCGAAACGTTGCTCCAGAGTCCGCGGCGTCGGTGCCAAAGAACGCGTATCTTTCATTTATTTTTTGCCCAAAAAAAAAAAAATAAAATAAAAATACAAAAAGTTTTTTCTCGATTCGTTCATTCGCTTTTTGTAACGAAAATGGAAAATGTTGCAGAATTTCATTAAACAAGTTTGACACATAAATTTTGTGGTGGTGAAAAACCTGTTGCATATCTTTTGGATTCACGAAGTTCGAAGAGTTCGAATTTTATTTCAGTTTGCACTGCACGGAGCCACAGAAACAGGAAAAGGTACGATTGAAATGGTGAAATAATTAAAAATATTTAAATACACTTTTTGCCTTCATAAAAACATCATACTTGCAGTAAATTTACTTGCAGTAAATTTAATTTGAATGAAATGTAAATTGCAAATCACATTCGGCTTAAATATTTCTGCCTCACATTCAAACCAATCGAGTTTGCTACTTGTGGATACGGCCTTAAACTCCAAATAACTTCAAAGTATTTTTATTTTCATTGAGTTGAGGTTTTTTGCATTAAGAAGATTTATGTTCGCAGCTGCTTGCACGGCTGCTACATACGATGTCAAGCTACAACAATAGAAAGAAACGTTTTGCTCAGTACTGCATCTTAAAGTAGTCTTCCAACGCGATAATATAGTATATACATTCGTGGTATAAAATTTATTTAAACCGTTCATACTTAGTTAACGTTAGGAACCTTCCTCACCATCACCAAATTGATTTGCTCTCAAGTAATAAACAATTTAACTCGGATTATTTAATTAAAGATACATTTTATGACGACTCTATACTGACATTGATTGATTTTGTAAACCTTTCATTAAATATCTGTTGCCAATGATAGTGGAGTGTTCTCAGCGATTATTCCAAATAAAATATAATTTACAACTCCATTATAACATATCAGTATTAACTTAAGTTTATAAAATATATACTTCTAAATTTAAAAAAAAAAACACTTAAAAGGTTAATGGCTAACTTTCTTTTTGCACTAGTAAGCAATATTCGTTACTAATCTACCACATTAGTTCCTGAATATGTAGGTTAAAGGTTGATATTCTCTTAGCTGAATACCTTGTTAGAAGTATTTAAGTACTTTTTAATTGTGACAGTATTTAAAAGTATTTGTAAATACTTATTTTTTATAAAAGTATTTATTTAGAAGTAAATACTTAAAAATATTTTTAAATACTGTCAAAGACTAGTTCTATTAATTAAAATTTTATGTTACTATTACACTTAACTCCTCAGATATACAACAATATATACCATTTTTTATAAAATCCGATACAAAAATATGTGATATTTTAGTGACATGTTCATAATTTTCACGATTTTTAATACAGGTACTTAATGTTACTAGATCAAAACACTAGTTAATTGTGATAGTAACTAGTTACAATATCAATAGTCTGTGTATTTATATACTATAACTAGTAACATTCGATTGCACCAATAATTATGTGTCCATTTTCAAAGAACTACTTAACTTATTAATTAGCTTATTTAATTCTTTTATCGAACTATTAAATAACATTGTTCTCAACTGGTTCAAATGGAACCAGTAGAATTGATCGGTTAACCCTTGAATTGTATAAAAAAAATTGAGTTATTGATTTGAGTGTGAATATCTACATGAAATAACTACACATAGTTCCTTTCGTTAGTGCCAGAGAGAGCGGTTATAACATTAACCCTAGAAGAGCAAATGCCGCAGTTGTAGCAGTAAAAAGGCACCAAATTTATATAAAAATTAAATTATTCCAATGAACGATAAAAATAACACTAAAATAAAATTGTTACTTAAAACTTAATATTGAGTAGTGAAAAACAACTTAAAGAATAAAAATAATAAAAATTTAATATATTAATTTATAAAGGTAGCAACATTCCATAAAGAGCTGCTTTAGGGTCACCAAATGGAGACACCTCAGATCAAGTTTTTCTCTTCAGTTCTCCAACAATAAAATACTTTTGTTGAAACATGAAATATTTTCTTACAGACAATTCATGGGACTACCAAGTTTCTTACATGTAACAGGATAAAAGAGAGAATAAGATAGAATAAAAAAATAATTAGAGAGATGATAAAGAGTTAGTTACTCAATCTCGGTCTTCTGACTTTAATTGTTAAATTTCAGAAAGTTGGCTGAAAAGAGAGTACAAACAATATTCATACTCAAGGCATCATAAACAAACAATCTCAGTTTAGTTCTTGTAATAGTTGAAAATACAACGTTCATAGTTATTCATTAAAACACGGTAAATAGTTTATACTAGTTTATATATAATAAATAGCATAAATTGATTTAAGGAGATATCATTACATCACTTTCTGAAGATTATATCGCGGAAGTGCCCATTCTTACCTTATATGGCGTATCGACATTTTGAATTGTGATGTTTGAGCCACTACGGTGGGTATTTCCAGGCGAATGTTGGCCTTAAGTTCGTTTAGCGTCCTTGGCTAATATAAAGCTTTGTCATCAAACAATCCCAAACGGAAAACTATGGCAGTGTCAATCATATCATATCAAGTATATGGCGTATCGGCATTTTGAATTGTAATGTTTGAGCCACTACGGTGGCTATTTCCAGGGGAATGTTGGCCTTAAGTTCGTTTAGCGTCCTTGGCTAATATAAGGCTTTGTTATCAAACAATCCCAAACGGAAAACTATGGCAGTGTCATATCGAGTGAATGAGGATGCCAGTGAAAATCATCATTTATTGATATCAAGCAACTGGGGAACTGCTCCAATGCAATAATTTCCAGGGACTAATGTTTCAAACAGTTCCTGTTACTTGTCATTCTCACCTTCCTTGTCAAAGTTGCAGTGTTAGCAGATGGCTTCACCTAATATGGTCAAGAAAACATATTTTTTCGACTCTAATGAAATATTATATTACGATGTTCTGTATTGGAAAACATATGAAGTTATTAACTTCGAAAGTATCCACAATGAACTAAATATAATGTCCTTCATTGATAATATATAAAATTTATGTTAGAATTCTATAATTGGAGAAATCGTTTAAATTTTTTAATAAGCCAACAATTTTATCAGGACCCCTCTAAATCAAACTAAAATAATTTATGTGTCGTCTTCTTTGTTTACGAGAACATTAAATAATTGCCTTCGAGCGCATTCCACTTCTCAATTATTGCTCTACAAGTTGTGGCAGGCATTACCTGATGCACAATCCATTACACAACGTAAGTGAGTTGTAAGTCCAAACGCACGCCTCACAAAGACACCCCGCCGTGAAATGGTCCGGACTCCGGAGCTGCGCACCCCACACAATTTTTTTGCGTAATTATTTTATAGTGTAAAATGGCATTAAGTGTGTAAAATTCATACAATTTTCTTTATTCCGGCTTAAATTGTATTTATGTACTTGCTCACTTGATATCCACTTATGTACAGCGAAAGGCATGTGTGCCTTAAGTGCAGGCACTTTGAGTTTTAGCATAAATTGTTGCTAAATTATTATTCTCAGGCGTATTTGTTGCATTTGTTGCATGTGTTATAAGTTTTATGATGTTTATTATCGCGAGGTGTATTTTGCGGGGACAACAACAAAGCGCTGCTTGTGTACTGCAGCTGTAACATTTCCTAACCAACTTTAATTGCAACAATTGCAAGAGCAACAAAGCTTCACACAAGATACTCTCAGTGTAGATACATTTATTAATATTCTCATAAGTATGGTGTGAGCTTTGTGAATGGAAGAGGATGAGGTGAGAGGTGCGATGTTTCTGGTTAAATACATAAAGCCAGCTTTATATAAGCAATTGTTTACTTAACATGACTTAAATGTTGTGATTATTTCTGATGTCTTCATGGGTTTCTGTGGTTGCAACTTTGCTCTCATCCTTCCTTGCTTTGGATTTTGTGTAGGAGTAAATTATTTATTTATATTATTACTATAGATTATCCATGAAAATTCTTTGAACTGAGTTTTTACTAATATTTTATAAAATTTGTTAAAAGCGGTAATAAATTTTATTATCGAATAAATAAAGAATGTCACATTTGAATAACGAACTATGTTGCTCTGAGTCAGAATTGGGAATGATTTGGCAATAAAAATTTATGCAATATATTTTTTAAGTTATATTTAAGTTTACTCAACAGAAGAGAAGGGAGTTATCTCAATTCATTAATTTATATTCATATTTCTTAGTTTTGTTTTACTCTGGCTCAGGTTCCATTAGGCTATCATAGTGATCCAACAGAACCACTTAGGGCTAGGAACCCATTGTGTTGTTTTATGAAAGGTACAGAAATTATATTCAATCTTTAAAGAAGTATGAAATAGTCTTTAATGAAAGATTTTGCAGCTGCTTAAGAATAATTTTTTTAACATGTTTAGCCCAAAATTGCGTTATTGTATAAGATTTTTTCCACCTAAGTAAAGCATAAAGCTAATGTTATCAATTTAAGTCGAACTCTATTAGGGGATTAATTCAAATCTTTCAAATTACACTCAACTATTCTCTCCCAAGTCATGACCAGAGTACAATGTCCTGCAAGATCTGTCATGGTCAATGGACTTCACCTCAGTGCTTGGCAAATAATGTAGCTATTTGGTGTTCTTAAAGTATACCCTATTTAGCCAAATTTGCAGTTCTGAATTTCTACTGCTACTCTAATTTGGGCTGTTCAAGCGCACAGATCGAATTTGGGTATTCTCTTTGGCTACTAAAAACTCAAATGGCAATATATTCTGCTCCAAGTCATGGCCAGCGCACATTATCTTATGAGATCCGTCAGACCAGCGGATTCCACCTCAGTGCTTGTCGAATAATATAGCTATTTGGTCTTCTTAAAGTATACCCCATTTAACCAAATTTTCGTTTTTGAATTTCTGCTCCTGCTCTACTTTGGTCTGTGCGAGCTCATACATCAAATTTGATTATTCTCTGTGAGTACTAAAAATTCAAAATTTTTCGTCGAAATTTTTTTATAAAGGTCGTATTTCTTGGATTAGATTGCTGTGATACTCTTCCCATTTTGTAACAGCGCTACCATTCTTCGGACCGAACAGTAATCATTAACAAAACAATGTATTTGAGTAAGACTTCGTATACTTAATAAAAAGTGAACAATGAAATGTTAAATTCATTAGATCAAATTGATTCCTTAAAAAGAATTACAATGCCACTGCCATTCCTTGTCCCGAAATGTAACGAAAAACTGAAACAATATTATAAAGCGAGAGCATAACCTCTGTTAACAGAACTACGACAAGGCTATTCTGAGACAAGAAGAGGGATTGACCTAAATTATAGAGTTAATAATGTTAAGGTTTTATAGAATAAACGGAAGAACTATTAGGAAACTTACAATACTTTTTATTAAACTTCTTTGACACTTGAAATGATTATATTTTTCATATATTGATATTAAAAATTCCTACCTACATAAATACTAAATATTTGTTTTAGCTGCAAGTTATATGTTTTTGTACCGTAATCAATGGATATATTAAACACTGATCTTTAACCGTATCATGGATGTACCTATTAAGAACATTGATTCCAAATTTCTACAAGATCATTTCATACACGATAATAGTAGAATTATATTATCTTCTCATTGAAGATTTTCGAAAAGCTATATATTTGTATTTATAATCTTATTCAGAATACTTACAAGTGTTAACTAAATTGAAGTTCTTAACGAAATTAAAATGACGTAGTCGCATTCATAATATTAACTTCAAATAGGCAACAAAGTTATTTTTTATTGCCATTAAATATTTTGCAATAACTTTTCAAACGAAATTGTTTTAATATACGAAAAATAAAAACACTTATCAATTTAATAAATTAAATAAATTTAATTAATTAAATAAACTTAAATAAAATTTAATTAATTGCAGCAAAGGCAACAAGTGTCGACACAGGCCAACCGCAGCGAAAGATAAACTTTTTGAAAACTCAAATGAAATTTATTTGCATCGCTTTCGGTTTCGGATGCTGTGACGTTGGTTTGGCCTCCATTTTCGCGTTCATAATTATGCACAAAATTCAATTTTAAAATTTTCAAATAAATTTTATAATTTGAAACACATTTCAGAGTTTAAAGGGAAATTTAATGTAATAGTATTATGGAAAAAAAAAATTAAAAATATTCAATTAACATCAAAATGAATACATGAGATTTTGAGACTCATCGAAAGGGTGACAAATTCTCCATACACAAGAAAATTTTATTCGAATTAGAATCTACCTGAATCACATCTTCGCACATAAGACCTTAAAGGAAATACATTCTGTTGTACTGAGTTGCGATTGCCGTAATTAGTGTCTAGCATTACAAATCCAAAAGAATTTTATGAGCGGATGTTGGTGCTGTCAAACTCAGTGAAATTTACTTAACAGAATTGAATAAAAAATGCATTTTATTATATAAAAAAAAAAAAAAGAATCCAAAATTATATCATGAACTCAACATATCTGCTAGGGGAACTTGTTTTTCTACTTTAACTATTAAATAAAGAAAAAATTAAACTGCTTTAAAATCCCACAGAATAACAGCAATTGCAGAAGTAACAACAACAACAATAACAAATACACTATGGAAAATCCTATTAAAAGTTACCTGTACTGTGGCAGCTGTTGCTGCTGCTGTTGTTGTTGCTGTCGTTGTTGCTGCTATTGCTGTTACTGCTGCTGTTGCTGTTGCTGCTGCATTCACTATTAGTAAAAAGATGAAATCAGAATTACGCTAAGAGCCAAATTGTTGCCAATGAATAAAATACGTTGCCACTTCAGCTCCAGCAATAAACAAAAACTACACATGAGAGGATGCAAGTGTTGCATTCACAATTCATTTTTTGCTTAGTTTACAATATTTTTTTTATTGTATTTTATTTGTTTAGATTATATTTTTAATATTTTTTATTTTTTTTTTTTTATGTTCAATTTTTCAAGGAGAACAAAATAATTCATTCCAAATATCAACCAGCAAAAAATGACCTTTTGAGTTTTGTGCAATTTTGCATAAATTCTGATTATTTGGTTAAGATTGTGTTAAAGTTAAAATGACACCAAGTACTGCACAAAAACAAAGTCACGCTCCTTGTATTTAGCTTAGCTAAAAACTTAATTTTAAAGTTTCCAAAACTATCTGGCTACCTAAACTAAATGCAACAGTTACCACTGCACTGCTATTCTCTACTCGTAGTTTTAAGTAAAAAAATGCAAAAGCCAGAATTTGAGTACTCAAATTAATAAGAATTGTCTCGTTTATAATTATCTAAACCAACACTAAGTCGGATTATTAAGACAAAGAATTAAAACACATTCCAAAAACGAGACAAAAATGTATTAATACCATATACAGGGTGTTTATATTAAAGCTTATGCATAAACTGAAAAGATTATTTATTAATGTAAGAAACCTCTAATGTTCGAATAACCCCTAATATTTGAATTAATTAATTATATATTTTTTTTTATTATTTTTAATTGTTAAATTTTAATACTATTCTGTTTGTAGTGGCATTATGTGTTGCATGATATATATATTCTTTCTTATGTATGGGAAAGACTGACGATTTGTTTATTGGGTCTACTTCTAATTTTGAAAATGTAATACGATAGAAGATTAGAAAGAATCAAAGATTTCAAAGATGGGTCAGAAGATTATGATTTGTATTACTGTAAGACCTGCAGGTTATCTCTTTGCCATAGTTGGTTGGTGCTTACTTTGTATAGCAGTTCTGAACCTTGTTAAAAAGTCCACTCCTTCCCGTGCAATGGCTGTACACAGGTTTACAGGTAACTCATTAAGATGCCATCTTAGCATACTTATATACTTTTATTAACTTTCGGGGTTTATATTATTACAAAAAATATTTTCAGGGTCTCATAAATAAAATAGTTTGAAATTTATCATGGAGTTTTGACCATATATCGAAGTCATTGAATTGCAGGTTTAACGTTACGTTTTATCTTCTGCTAGCTTTCTGGGAATTTTTCTCTTACAAAAGAAATTTTCAAGTCCTGATGAATGAAATAAAAGTACAGACCATAAAGATTTAACCACATTTAAAAATGTTTTTAATTGCCACCTTTAGAATGTTTTCAAAGTAATTTTTCAACATTAATGATAATGTTTATAATATTAATTATTTAAATTAAATATAAGTGAAGAAGTAGGTACAAAAATTTAAGATAAAACTTTTGAAGAATACGAACAATTTTATAGAACAGTTAAATCATATTAAAGTTAACAGTTAAATAGAATGGAAATAAATTATTCTAATTTTTCTCACTAATATGAGAATTACTCAATAATTATTTAAATTATTATGCGATTTCTCAGTTTTTTCTATTTTCACAATTATTACACAATTTTATATAATTTGATACATTTTTATTATCTGTTTTATAAACTTGCTTTGAAGTTCCTCTTTGAACTGAAAACTAATTCTATTGTTTTATGTGTAATTATTAGAATTTTATGAGATTTTTATAGTTTCTATGGCACAAAAGTATTCACTCAAGCAGTGCCTATGATGATCACAGAAACTTAACAAATAAATTTTCAATTCCATGCACGCTTCATAAATTCACAAAGATAATGGCTTATTAGAAAATTGATGGTAAAAATTAAATAATTCAATATAATCCATTGTATCCCAAAGACAATAAAATTTTAATAACTTAATAAAACCAACGCAATAAAAATATAAAAATAAATAAAAATAATTTAAATTCCAGTTTCGAAGTTAATAAAAACTTTTGCATTTCACATTGAGTAGAAATTTATTTATAAACAAAACACAAACTGAGAATTATTAAAATTTCAAGAAATTTAACCCTTTTTTTAAAATAAATTTTTTTTATTTCCATTTAAAGCCGTAAAGAATTCATAATTAAACCAGAGAGAGCAGACGTGTTCCTTAACATTTTCTTTCTTGGTGGTCTAAAATATAGTTCGATATGAACTAACCTCAGCGCACGTACGTAAAACATGCAATAAATAAACTCGATTAGTTTTTAATTATAAAAATCATGTATTTGTTATGTTTGTAAGTTTTTTTTTCGGGACTCAATTTAAGGTATTTAAAAAAAATTTTGTATGTTCATAATGTCTAATATTGAGCCTTTTTCGAGATAGTGCATCTGGGCACTTTTACTCTTTAATAGCTGGTGGATTTCTTCGTGATTATTCAATGGTTGATCTAAGATCTGCGTACCGCCCCGTACGATTAGTAATTACTTTGAGATTAGATAGTGCTAATTAGGGCAGCCTGTTGATTTTCGCATATAGCTTCATGGCTCTGTCCCTTATGTATTTTTTGACCGGATCTATTCTAAGGTCTCTTAGCATGTCATCCGTACGGTTGTACTTGCAGCTGCTGGATAGTAGAGTCGGCAGTTTTGCTATATGCCATTATAATATACTATACTAAAGCAATTTACTTATATCAAATTAACAACGAAATGTTCACATGTATATTTCAATTTATTTCGTAACTTTAATAATACATTTCTCATTTGCTTGCATGCGAATAATCAAAATATTTTCAATGGGAAGACCATAAAAACTAAACATTTAACCAAGTTTATCCATATCATTTCGTTTGCTAAATTCTTAGTATGTATTTTCCCATAAGAAAGAGGCATATAGAAGCAATCGTGCCCCGCCGACCACAGCTACAGTTAGGCAAATAAACCCATTTCAGAAAACACCTGTTCACCTGCCAACCAAGTTGCATGCATTAAAGACTTAAGCAAATACGGAAAAAAGATACGAGAAGTTAACATTGTGGATACGTGAGCTGCTGCCAGTGTAGATTGTTATTTTCAATTATTATGATTATTTTAATTCATTCGAAGACAAGAAACGCGAGCAAACAGCACAAGATGCTTTAATATATGCTAAATATCTGTTAAATTGTTTTGGGAAGAGCGCATAACAAAGGTAGGTGCTTTCAGTAAAAGCTGACAAGCGAAAATTTGTTCGTCGAGGCACATATCCAGAGCTCGTCTACCAGTAGTGAAGTTAGAAAGTGTACTTGAGCTTGTTTTTCTCATGAACAAAATTTCAATTTACATAAATTTCTTATATATTTAAACATAAAATATAAAGTATGCTTATACATATTTTGTTGTTGTTTTTCTTTTGTTTTGAATTGTTTACACTCGCATCCAAGGGTGAATGTGTAGGTTGTGCTACATAACAGCACTCAAAACTACATGCTGACATGCTGCCTGCGATGTGCATTTTTCAATGAATTCTGTTAGCATTTCATTTACGGATTTAAGGCAAGCAGCCAATGCAGTGCAAAACTGTTAAGTTTTTTGTATTTAATTTTAAAGTAAAATAAAAAACAAAATGGTACAACTTTACAAAATGCCAAAAATTGTTGAAAAATCGTAAACAAGTCTCAAAATATTATGAAAAAATAATAATTTGGATGATTTCTTTACAAGTTTTATTATTATATATTTTTATTTTTTTTTTTAAATTTAAAAGTGCAAAGTGAAGTTAAGAATTATCGACCTGAGTTTTATGTGCCGGCCTCCTCGAAATCGTTTTTTAACATAGCAGTTGACGGTCATCATAAATTGATGGACAACGGCACAATTTCTTATAGCTTTTGTTATAAATTCGTCTTGGTTGAACAGTTTTTAATTACAAAACAAAAAAAACATTAAAGATTTTAAAAAATAATATGAAAACTGGTCTGATTCGTTGACAGTAGCGTAGCAAGTGGAGCTGGGGTTCCAACATACTACAGCTACCACTTAGAGAATGGCTTAAAATGATTTCCCAGACAAATACAGTCTACAACATAATATATTTTATATTAATGTGTGTTTTCTATAGAACGGAAAGTTATGGTGCTCCATTTACCTGTTATAGTACCGGCGCCACTGTTCGATCATTAAGAGAAGTCTACTTTAACGTGTCTATGCCTGTATAGACCAAAGTTATAATTTTTTAAGCTGCTTATTAGCAGCATTATTGTCACTTCATCAATACCGAATACACTAATAAATAATCATACTTTACATCTCGCTGCTAGCTGTTTGTTTTAGAGAATGAACTGAGATACATGCTGCGAAATTCATTAACTACGCTTTGTGGTTTTGTGGCAAACTTCTAAGACACTTACGTGCCTAATATAGAATAAATATATGTACATACCTACATATATGATTTTCACATGTTATGCAACACGTTGTAGATGTCAACAATCTGAGCACCTTCAACTTGAGCCACAGGTTCAATTCAGTTCACTAAAATTCTTACCACTTCATTTCTATTCGAACTCATAGCAGCAGAACATTTTTTATCTTTTTAGATTGTTTCGTTACTCTTCGGTTTTTTATTTTCTAATCGGATTATCTTACATTTACTTTCTATTTAAGTTCTTATCGTTGTGATTTCATTATCTTACGTACACTTTAAATTCAATTTTTTAATTTTCTTTACACTACTACCTGTTTAGTATCTTGTATATTGTATCTTGTATCTTGTATCTTCATTGGCAGCAGCAATGTAAACGTATTCTTGTTTGGTAATTCAATGCTGTTGACATATGATATTCTTACGTTTTGATGGATTTCGGGTTCATGTTATTTTTCTATCTTTGTGCGCATTTAACAACTTCACAACTTCAATCCATAACTTGTTACCGTCGTCGTCATATCTTATCTTCCCATTGTAAGCATTTGTATCCATTCACAACAGAGATACTGTGGTACTGAGATACAGTGTTGTGGTATGTGGAATGAGTAAATATGTTTTATTGCTCATAAATAATGCAATGTTAGTAATAAAATTCAATATTTAACTATTATTTATTTTCGTCAAATAAATATTTTATGGCTTTTTATCTAATTTCAAAGAAAATGTCTATATTGCATTGCATTGTTAGGTTAATTTATGTTTGAAAAAAGAGCATTCGAAATGAAAAAACCGTCACTTGCCCTCATTAGGTGAATTGTAAAATATGTAACTTTATTTATGTAACAATTTAATAGCTAATTAAATACAGTAGTATATATTCAGAGATAAAGATAAATGAATTTATAAATGAATATAGCAAAATCGAAGAAATCCATGCTCTTGTAATGTCAACTTTAGAATCTTATTTTTTTTCAAATCAACATATTCTTCGTTACAATATTAGATAATAATCATGTCACCCATATTATCCACATTTTAAGAGTCTATTTAATATTGAATTTAAGGATCCCAAATTATTCATTTTAAATAAAAAACTATTTAATTATTATTAATGTGTTAAGGAAATATGTAACGACTTTTAGCGTTTTTTATTCTATCTAATCCTGTTAATTATCTTCGATCTCACCGAATTCATTAGCTTTATATTCTTTTCTTATTTTCTTGGCCACTCAGTTTTATATTATATATAACAATTTTTTTGATCTTTAACAGATATTTTGTCATAGCCAGATAGCGCAGAAGAAAGAACTACAGTTTAAAATTTCTTTTGAAAAACTCGAATAAAAAAAACTATACAATTCAAATAAAAAATTTATATTCAACTAGATGGACTGATAAATAGCCGGCCTAAGTAATAAAAATGCATGTTTTTTGAAAAATTAAATTTTATCCTTTAATGTAGCTCGACACACTGGGCCCAACAATCTTTTAATGTTTGGTTACCTTTTAAATAATACTATTTCAAGTCCTCCAAAATAAACCTCAGTTTCCCATTTCATTTCACCATTTCATGCAAATCTTTCTCCGTGGAGCCATCTTTTCAAGTTTGGAAACAGGTAGCAATCACTAAGAGCCAAATCTGGAGAAAACGGTGGGTGAAGAAGCAATTTTACCGTTATCCTGCAAAAACAAGATTTTTTTCTTCGAGAAATGTGGTCGATTTTTCTTAATTTCCTCATTTAATCGATCCAATAATATGCAATAGTAGTTTGATATTATTGTTTTTTCTTTTTTCAAATAGTCTATGAAAATTTTTCCACTTGAATCCCAAAATATGTAAAGCAAAACTTTTCTAGCCGATTGTTGAATTCATGAGTTTTCACTACTCGACGCTCATAGTCAGTTAGATTGTACATAAACCTTTTTTAGTTGTGACCTCTTTTTAAATTCACCTCTCCAATATTTTATTATTGATACCCGAATGCAAGGTGCACTATTTCAATTATTTGCAAAAAGCTAACCAAACATCTGATGAGGTCGAAACTGTAACAGCTACCGTTTAAAACTTGTCGGATACACAAAATATAATTGACTTTGTTCTGACGTTGCCACCTGTTGAGAAGCATTTTTTTGTTTACTTGAAGAAACTGCTTAGATTGCTTTTACCCTCTGCAAGTAGATAATTAAACCAAATTTTCACCAGAGAAGTATTTGCTCGAACATCTATTCAGTCAAGCAACAGAACTTTTTTAAGCAAAGAGCAATACATTTTATGAGCAATTGAATTCTTAATAACTACTCTTCACTTGTATATCGCTTTATAGGCTTCTGCAATTTGTAGTAAAATAAGTATAGACCGACGTACACTGACCTCAGTACTAGAAACAGTTCGTAAAATTCCAAAGTTTGGTAGTCCAAAGATCCATATATTTCTGAGATTTTCAGTAGTTCAGTGTTCAACAATAAACATTCAGGATTTTAGCTGCATTCCGCGGTAATATTTGTTATTAAAATACTTTAAATTTTTTTCCAAACATTTTTTTTCTTGATTTTATTTTATCTACATAGAAAATAATAAATTTAATAATTTTGAATTTAATAATCTTATTTCATGTCATTTCAATCTAATGGATATATTCAATAAAACATTATTTATAGTGTTCATAAGGGAACTTAACTGCTTCGGCAAATCCATTAAGCAAATTAAGAATGTAAAACAAAAAGAATACCAACTTTCTAAATATTTCATAGAATAATACAGAATTTCTACTCAAATTAATTAAATTCCTCAGGCTAAGCCGGTAATATATAAATTTAAGGAAAATTCGTCACGAGGAAACTATCAAAATTGAGCTTCCCTAACTTTTATACAAATATTATTACAAAACTTCAACTTATTAAATTAAAATAATTATCATATTTTTTTTTGAATTATTTTTTTTTTGTATACTCCTAACAAAATGTCTATCTTCCTACAAAAGTAAACAAATGAAAATGTTTACTAAGTAACGTGATTTTGTTGCTCCAGTATTCGGAGAGCCTTCATTGCAGAAACCACAAAATTGCATAAAAGTTTACATTGAAAAAATCCCTAAACAACCAACTTAAGCGCACAAACCCTGCCACTATTAAGTAATTTCACTAAAAACCCATCCAGAAAACCACATACCGCATTTTAATTGCATTCCATATGATGTGCAAATGCCGCATCCAAACTAACCGTTTCGAGAGAAAAGAGTATGAAACCTGAAAAGCCCCACCGAAAACGAAAAATTTAAATAAAAAGATTTTCATAATTTGCACATTTCATATGCGAACACATCTAACCAAGCAAGAACCAACTACGTGGGATACCGGGGCAGCAAGGCAGCAAGGATGCGCCATCTAATATTCATAATGAAATATTTTTGAGACCTAATTTCCATCCGTGCCGTTTCCTGCTTGGAAGGGATGCGTTCAAACGAATACAAATTGATGGAATATTAAAACTTATGGCGAACATAAACGCCGCAGTTTATGCGATTATATTCTCGTATAAGTACGCCGGGTACATTTGTAACCATTTTGACAGTGGCTCTGTGAATGTGTGGATCTGTGGCTCTCTGGCTCAGTGGCTGTTATTAATTGTTTTCGGATAATGAAATTTCATATGTGGCACAAATTAAAACTA
>NC_051846.1:9639148-9649651 GCF_002237135.1 Teleopsis dalmanni
TTATGTTTATTAAGCCAGCAGAAAAGTTTCCATTAAAATGCGAAAACAAACTCCAGGACATCTCGACCAATTTATAATGTAAACACGGCACCGAAAAAGAATTGGTGAAATAGTAGAAATCGAAAAGGATCTAAAAAAAATGAAGAAGAAGCAGAGTAGGAAATGTGTCTTTCCAATTTGAATTGCATTTAATGCTTGTACATTTTATGTCAATATTTGACATCCATCATGAGAACAATCCATGAAGTAATAGGAAAGCATTAGAAACGAAAATACGACAGGACGAGAAAAAACATCAATGAAGAAGCAAAAAGGGCAGCATTAAAAACGATTTATGAAGGGAAAGAAAGCAACAACAAAGAGTGGAAACAGTTCCGATAACTTCGCCAAACATGCCGCAAACAATTCTCAGTTATTTATCATTTTCATGTCCAAAACTGTTTACTTACGGATTGCCGTCGAGTGGCGGTAAGGCCAGCTGCGAGGGTCTAAGATGCTAGGCGACGTGCTCTGCTGGTACTTTTCGAGACATCGATTGTTTACTTTTACAATCAATGCAAATTGTCACACCAAAAGTGGCCAATAATGAAGAAAAACAACTAAAACAATGGGAAGACCAACAGCAACACCAACAACAACAGCAACAACAAAAACAACCTGAAGAGTAGCAATAAAAACAATGACAGAAGAAAAACAAACAACAGAAATTGGCATTAAAGGAAACTTTTATTGTCTGTTTGTTTAAATGATTTTGCACACGTTCCAATGGCGTGTAACTTACAGCTACCGAAAACAAGGGCCAATGCCGCACTTGCGAGCGGACACAAGTGATTGTGTCCAGCACCGACTACTGCCACGTTGGGAACTGCATGAAGTACCAAGTGTTAAGCTTTGTTAGAGCAGTTGAATCCGTTGCTGAAACTGCACACAAAACATGGAACTAACACATGACATACGATTTGGAATTTTTATTACTGGCAACTAAGAACAATGTTACAAGTCAACCAATGAGAAAAGCACACAGCCACTCACTACACACCGGCTTAGAGCTGAGAATGCAATCGTTCCAACTTAATATGTACCATTTCTACATCCGGCGTCACATTCAGGATTTCAATTGAGATTTACCTGTACGTGACTGAAATGCACAACTAAACAACGCAGACAAAAGTTCGATATGTTTCTATAGTTCTCTGAAGGTTGCAATTGCCATAAACTTGGTAGACGACTTTTTATTCCAGTTACAACTTTTTTTGGATTTTTGGATTTTTGGAAAAAATACGAAAAGTCTTTGGGATTTGCCTTTGGCCAAAAAACAATTACACTTTTAAATCTATTTTATGACTGAGGTGTATTGTATTGATGAATATTTTTTTTCAATTTTTCATAAACATTCAATTGGTATAATTGCTTTAAGGGTAAAAATTTCTCTAAAAATTAGCAGAATTCAAGAAATCATTCTTTATAGTTTTTATCAACTGTTTTCTATTCAACCAAGTTCTGATCACAAAAAAATACCTGTTTTCAGGAAAACATATCATCTCATTGTGTATCGCATTGATCTCATTGTATAACTTTCAATCAATTAAAACATCTCTGGAGCAACCCTAGAAAAACATCAGAACTGATATTAAACACTGACGATTTCCAAGACCACATCTTCCTAATTGCATGAATAACTTGGCATTATTCTCGAATTCAATGTGTACTGAAGAAGAACATTGAGAATATAACTGAGAATCAATCGTCTATTATATTTACAATATTTGGATAATAATGGGTATTGTTACTGTATAGTATATATTTGACAATTATTGGACCCATCATTACTTATGAATACTTCGTCTGGTGGCAGATTAAGAATACCAAAAATTCAGTTAGTATCTTATAGAGAAAGAACAGAGATTGACTTGCTAGGATAGTTCAGGACCAATCAGTAGTCTTAAGAATCCCTAAATACATTATTTCATATTTTACCTATGTGGGCGTTTGTTCAAGGCTGCACCTTTAAAATTGATATCAGATTACGTGAGTCTAGGTTATGGAATGCAGACTGCTATAGATGTTACACAATTTCGGTTTTAATTAAAAAAAAATTATGGTTTAGTAAAAATAAAACTACGATGAGATAAAGAGTACGTATCACCAATACTGAATTACAATACTAAAATATCTACTCTCTACCCCACCAGAGAAAACTGCGAGTAGGGAACTCTGACAAATGAATCTTAACATACTACAAGTATCTATATAAATTCAAAGGCAATTAGTGAACCAGCAGCTCTTCAGCCTGTAGTGTACTACATGGGTCGCGATAGTACATAATAACGACTTCTTTCGATTTTTATTTAATTTTGATAAGCAATATTGAACTAAGAAATATTTTAACCATTGACGACCAGAAAAAATTGATTTTTAAAATAAAAACTTTGCAATTTTTCCCACAAGTAACAATAATCCTAACACATCACCACTAGTGTCTATGCCGAACTTTTGAGATGTATCTGACTTTACTTTAACTTAACACAAAATTTAATTACTTCAAATGTTTATTACTGTTTTAGTTCCATTTTTAACCAAAATTTTCTACATACGCGCTTTGAGTCTGTAAAAAGTGAAAAGCACTTCTTTGAACTTTTAAACTTTGCTACAATTCGCTTAAGATTCTATTAGGTCTACAAACACACACTTTTAGCAACAAAAAGATATTTTCATTTGCGGTAACAACATCACAAGGTGCTAAACTATTTTCCATCTCTGCGAACGTCAAACGGGGCTAATTGTGAAGTGGCAAAAACGCTGTCGAAAGTAGATGCAACACCTTGCAATTTCCACAATAAACTTGAAACGCATGTGAAAGATACTCGCAGCGAAGAGCTAAAAATGAAAATCTATTTTTAATAAACAAGAGCGAAAATAAAACCTTAGACAGCTGACAGCCACATAAACTGGAAATCCAATCAAAGACAGACAGAAATTTCTTAGAATGCGTTTGAGAGTGGCAGCATCCAACAGATTTCAAATGGCGTTCAAATGCCGCAAAATACCAGGCGAGCAGAATATCACAGTCTGGTAGTAGCAGACTTTCAACTAAAACTTTTCAAATGTGATGTGAGGAGTTGCTGGATGCCACTCCGCTTCACTCCACTCCACACTATTACTTCTTCAATCACAAGGCAACAAAAAATTAGTCCACAAACGCATTCACTGCATGGCAAAGAATTCGCTGAACTATGGTATGTGAGTCGGAAAAGTTGCTTCGTGCGCTTGAAGATTTTCAACTGCGAATGGAAAAATTCAATGCAAATTTGTGGAAATTTTAAATGAGATTAGAACTGATGTTCCCACTGGTTTTCGATGGCTAATATTGCTGGAATTTTTTTGCTTGTGTGATGGCTGCAATTGAATATTAAAACAATTTAAGGAAAGAATAAAAATATTTATGAAATGATCGGAATAGAGTAAAAGTAACACTTTGTCAAATAGTTGACTTTGTGAAATAAAAAAATGTTTTTAACAATTTTTTTGTACTTATAAAAAATAATATGAAAACATTGAAACAAATTTTTTATTCTATAAAGTTGTAGTTTTTATGAAAAGGAAATAGTTAAAAAAGTAATAAAGTCATTTACTGCACCATTTTTTAATGCCCAACAAGTCTTATTTAAATTATTTACATGCATTTCTCTTGAAAAGTTTTTATGATGACTTAAAATAGTTCCCATAAAATTATAAGGTTTCATGTTTATTATTTGCCTTCACTTTATCACAGTTTTTTATATTTACTAAGTTTATGTTAGTCTACATATATGACTATATACTCGTGTATATTACTGACTTATATTTACTAAATATATTTGACTTCCCACCTTATCATACTCACATCTTTCTATTCCATGTGTAAATAAATGCAGTACAGATATGAAATCCTAATGGCGGTTTAGATAATGAAAACTATTCTGAAAAACATACAATTCACTGGATAATAATGATATGTCGAAAAAAGTAACACAAAGGCAGAACTGTTTAAACAAAATGCACTACACTAAAAAATAAATTAATCTAAATCAGAGGATAATACGAGGGCTGCCTTTTAGAACTTGCTTCTAACAATCAAAACACAGTGGTTAAACAGTGAAAATGGTTTTATTGTTTTACGAAGTATTCTCCATGATAATCAATACATTTTTCCATTCAATTGAACCAATTTTTGAAACAGTTTTGTCACTCCGAAACCAAAACACTGGCTCGTATTGTCGGCATAGAAGATAATCTTCCTTCAAGGATTGGTTTTCCTTAATTCTCTGAAGACTTTCAGCAAACAAATGATTATGACCGTAATTTTTCGAGAAAATACTGTGCATTAATTTTTGAAGAACTTATTGTATGTTATGTACTCATTTAAAATACGATTATTCATTTACATTTATTTGGATTAAAATAAAATAATTATTTTGAATATTTTATGAATAATTGATATTCATAGTATCAAAGGAACTACTATATATTACTTACTACAGACCGTGGTAAGTTAAGATAAATATATAAATATAAATAAATCTAAATAGTGAGTTAAATGATACCTAAAACTATATGCAGCAGTATATATCTTTCTTTGTACTTCTTAAGTATGTTTTTAGTAAATTATTTTCTACGCTGAAACTTTCTAATATTCCGCAAAAAAAATTGAAGGTCCCATCAAAGGCTCAAAATTTACAATTAATTCTTTTTCTTTTTTGTATTATAAAACCAGAGTATGCCATACGAGATAATTAGGGAAAGATCCGAATATTTACAGTTTTGCATTTCATTGAGACCCGGACGTTAGACAAAGTTTTTATATTTACTTCATAAAATCGAAGTATCTATTAAAAATTAATAACAATTATTTTTATTGTTAAAAATTATTGTAAAATAAAAAACATATTAACAATAAAAATCTATTGCCTTCTTTTGAGTATCAGTATTGGAACTAATTTTAATCCTGCAATACACGAAAAGGGAAAGCAATTTTTTATTGTTAAGCAATAGTGGATTCAGTAGTAAAGCATAAAGGTTGCATCCATATTCTGTTATTCTCTAAGAGGATAGAAGATTCTATCATAAAAACCGAAAGGACTAGTCTTTTGGGTAAATCTAATTGAGCTTTTAATTAAATATTAATAATGTATTTATTTATTATTCTAAATAAGGAATAAAATTTTTTTCTTAACATATTTGAATATGTGTTCATTCTGCCTTTCGTTTTACTTCAGTATATTCAGCTCTTCAAATCTAAAAATTGCTATTATTTATATTAATTTTAAATCAAGCGAACACATAATTTTATTTAAAATTCTAATTATAAAATGAAATATTTTTCTTTTTGATTTTTCTGTGCTTTTAGTCTCACATTGTAGTATCACATTGGAAGACTCAGCCCTTCAATTAAATTAATTTGACATAAATTAAATGAACTCAAAATTAATCAAATCTGAAAAAAATTATTTAAATTATAAAATTTGCAATTTAATTTATAAACCCGTTTTTTATGATGTTTTTTGAAAACTTTTGTTAAAATAATTCAACCCTTGTAAATATTTTTTGAAATAGTATTTCCCTTTATTTCGACTCTTACTTGAGAGTCCATACACAAGGATCAACGATCTCACATAAATAATATTAATAAATCTCTAAACTACGGTACCCTTTATTCCATTGTCCTATATTGCATAGACAATAGAATAGTAAAAATTAAATAAAATAAATTAAATTAATATTAAATAAGACTATATCTACATCATCCTTTTACTCTATTGTCTATATTGCTTCCATAGCACAAACATATCACGTCATCCTAATTTATCTATGTCTATATTGCACTATGACAATTAGAAAATAATAAATTAATACTAATAACTAAATTAATATTAATAAACTAATAACATACCTTTATTCTATTGTCTATATTGCTCTATAGACAATAGAATAAATATTAAATAAATATTAATAAAACTATTTCCACGGGATACTCTTTAAAAAAGTTTTATTAATATTAACTTATATTATATCGTGTCGAATATAGAATATATTAAAATATATTAAACAAACGTTGAATTATTTAATAAAAAGTGACCTATAGCCGGGTAAAAAAATATATAAAATCCATCATTATTTAAATTATTTATTGAATTTACATATAATAAACAAATTTTAATTACCAAATACTTTTAATTATTCAGTAAATATTTTTTTAATATTTAATGATTTAATCATCATATATTGTTTACACCTATAAATAGATACGTCATGGTTTACTCGTACTAAAGAGTTAAACAACAATCCTGGTTAAACTCCGCATGCAAAGGTAAACTTAACTTCATACGTGCATTCCTTATATTCACATTAATCCTACTACATACTGTTTGAATAATTGGATCGTGGAAGCTTTACAATAAACTAAATAAAATCCACATACATTTCCACCAAATTGAATTAACATTATAGAATCCACACAAATGTTTTATTGCGCAAAGAATGAAGTTCACACATAAATTCAATTCAATAAAAATATGCCGTATTTCAGCTTCTCATACAAATCAAGTTTTTGCCTTAGTGGATGCACAACCATTCAACTGCATTCAACTTCAATCCACACGCCACAATCCACAATGAATGGAAATTGTGTACTCATTGTGGACTACATTGTAACTGAGAGCATACAACATACAGCGCCAGCAAAGTTAACTGCGCTGCTTGTGTTCGCTGTTGACGTCGGCAGCAGCAACAGTGTTTATCGCATTGGAGCAGATTGAATGTGCATAAAATTTATGTTCTTTTTAGTCCATTACGGCGAGTCTGCGAGTGTTAACGTGTTGTAGGAGCGAGTAGACCGTTTTAAACAATTTTTAAGCGATTTTATCTAAACACGTTCACCGTGCAAACCTGCCAAACGTACTAAGGCCGAACTAAAAGTGTTAATTGATTGTTTAAGTTTTGTGCAATTCTCCAATAAAAAAAACTTAAAAATTAAACAATTTTCTTGATCAAGAAAATTATATTTTCCACATGCAATTGCATTCTTAAGTCGAGTTTACTTACGAGTTCCAACTCGAAACGGAAAAAAGATACAAAAAAGTTGTTGTAAAAATGTGCAAATTCATTTGATTGTTGTTATTTTTTTTCTTGTTGTTGTTTTTTTTTTGGAGTTTATAAATTCCTGAAAGTGTTTCTCAAGTGAATGTAGTAGAATTCCATGGACGCAGCAGCTTACAAGTCGCGGATGTAGGAGGTGTGTGTGCTTATGTGTGTCCGTTGCAGAGCATCTTCTAGTTACATTTGTGTCGCGGTCTAAGTAACATTTTTGGTTACGTCTCGAAACGTTGCTCCAGAGTCCGCGGCGTCGGTGCCAAAGAACGCGTATCTTTCATTTATTTTTTGCCCAAAAAAAAAAAAATAAAATAAAAATACAAAAAGTTTTTTCTCGATTCGTTCATTCGCTTTTTGTAACGAAAATGGAAAATGTTGCAGAATTTCATTAAACAAGTTTGACACATAAATTTTGTGGTAGTGAAAAACCTGTTGCATATCTTTTGGATTCACGAAGTTCGAAGAGTTCGAATTTTATTTCAGTTTGCACTGCACGGAGCCACAGAAACAGGAAAAGGTACGATTGAAATGGTGAAATAATTAAAAATATTTAAATACACTTTTTGCCTTCATAAAAACATCATACTTGCAGTAAATTTAATTTGAATGAAATGTAAATTGCAAATCACATTCAGCTTAAATATTTCTGCCTCACATTCAAACCAACCGAGTTTGCTACTTGTGGATACGGCCTTAAACTCCAAATAACTTCAAAGTATTTTTATTTTCATTGAGTTGAGGTTTTTGCATTAAGAAGATTTATGTTCGCAGCTGCATGCACGGCTGCTACATACGATGTCAAACTACAACAATAGAAAGATACGTTTTGCTCAGTACTGCATCTTAAAGTAGTCTTCCAACGCGATAATATTGTATATACATTCGTGGTATAAAATTTATTTAAACCGTTCATACTTAGTTAACGTTAGGAACCTTCCTCACCATCACCAAATTGATTTGCTCTCAAGTAATAAACAATTTAACTCGGATTATTTAATTAAAGATACATTTTATGACGACTCTATACTGACATTGATTGATTTTGTAAACCTTTCATTAAATATCTGTTGCCAATGATAGTGGAGTGTTCTCAGCGATCATTCCAAATAAAATATAATTTACAACTCCATTATAACATATCAGTATTAACTTAAGTTTATAAAATATATACTTCTGAATCTAAAAAAAAACACTTAAAAGGTTAATGGCTAACTTTCTTTTTGCACTAGTAAGCAATATTCGTTACTAATCTACCACATTAGTTCCTAAATATGTAGGTTAAAGGTTGATATTCTCTTAGCTGAATGCCTTGTTAGAAGTATTTAAGTACTTTTTAATTGTGACAGTATTTAAAAGTATTTGTAAATACTTATTTTTTAAAAAAGTATTTATTTAGAAGTATATAATTAAAAGTATTTTTAAATACTGTCAAAGACTAGTTCTATTAATTAAAATTTTATGTTACGCTTAGACTATTATACTTAACTCCTCAGATATACAACAATATATACCATTTTTTATAAAATCCTATACAAAAATATGTGATATTTTAGTAACATATTCATCATTTTCACGATTTTTAATACAGGTACTTAATGTAACTAGATCAAATCACTAGTTAATTGTGATAGTAACTAGTTACAAAATCAATAGTCTGTGTATTTATGTACTATAACTAGTAACATTCGATTGCACCAATAAGTATGTGTCCATTTTCAAAGAACTACTTAACTTATTAATTAGCTTATTTAATTCTTTATCGAACTATTAAATAACATTGTTCTCAACTGGTTCAAATGGAACCAGTAGAATTGATTGGTTTACCCTTGAATTGTATAAAAAAAATTGAGTTATTGATTTGAATGTGAATATCTACATGAAAGGAGCTACACATAGTTCCTTTCGTTAGTGCCAGAGAGAGCGGTTATAAGATTAACCCTAGAAGAGCAAATGCCGCAGTTGTAGCAGTAAAAAGGCAACAAATTTATATTAATTATTCCAATGAACGATAAAAATAACACTAAAATAAAATTGTTACTTAAAACTTAATATTGAGAAATTGAATGGTATTGACAATTTGTGACAATATTATTAACTATTTCTTACTTTCAGTAACAACTTATTTGAAGTATAGTCTATCTTTTAGAGATAACAAGCGAATTTGCTTAGAACGAAAATATTTAAGAGGAGTAGTGAAAAACAACTTAAAGAATAAAAATAATAAAAATTTAATATATTAATTTATAAAGGTTGCAACATTCCATAAAGAGCTGCTTTAGGGTCACCAAATGGAAACACCTCAGATCAAGTTTTTCTCTTCAGTTCTCCAACAATAAAATACTTTTGTTGAAACCTGAAATATTTTCTTACAGACAATTAATGGGATTACCAAGTTTCTTACATGTAACAGGATAAAAGAGAGAATAAAATAGAATAAAAAAATAATTAGAGAGATAATAGAGAATTAGTTACTCAATTTCGATATTCTGACTTTCCTTGTTAAATCTCAGAAAGTTGGCTAAAAAGAGAGTACAAACAATATTCATACTCAAGGCATCATAACCAAACAATCTCAATTTAGTTTTTGTAATAGTTGAAAATACAACGTTCATAGTTATTCATTAAAACACGGTAATTAGTTTATACTAGTTTATATATAATAAATAGCATAACTTGATTTAAGGACATTTCATTACATCACTTTCTGGGGATTAATCGCGGAAGTCCCCATTCTTACCTTATATGGCGTATCGGCATTTGGAACTGTATTTTCTAATGTTTGAGGCACTAAGGTGGCTATTTTCAGGCGAATGTTGACCTTAAGTTCGTTTAGCGTCCTTAGTTAATATAAGCCCTTGATATCAAGCAATCTCAACCGAAAACTCTGATAGTGTCATATCAAGTGAATGAGGATGCCAGTGAAAATCATCATTTTTTGATATCAAGCTACTGAGGAACTGCTCCAATGCAATCATTTCCAGGGACTAATGTTTCAAACAGTTTCTATTACTTGTCATTCTCACCTTCCTTGTCAAAGTTACAGTGTTAGCAGATGGCTTCACCATATTTTTTCGACTCTAATGAAATATTATATTACGATGTTCTGTATTGGAACACATTGAATATATGAAGTTATTAACTTCGAAAGTATCCACAATGAACTAAATATAATGTCCTTCATTGATAATATATAAAATTTATGTTAGAATTCTATAATTGGAGAAATCGTTTATATTTTTTAATAAGCCAACAATTTTATCAGGACCCCTCTAAATCAAACTAAAATAATTTATGTGTCGTCTTCTTTGTTTACGAGAACATTAAATAATTGCCTTCGAGCGCATTCCACTTCTCAATTATTGCTCTACAAGTTGT
>NC_051846.1:9649751-9669034 GCF_002237135.1 Teleopsis dalmanni
CCTTATAATGTTCCTTGCAGAAAACGTACTCATACCATTCTACACGATCTTCTAATAATATTCCAAATATTAATAGCATATTGGTATCTCTTAAGACATAATCACTACATAAGAATTATAATATTCGTAATATTGTAGACATATTAGTTGTGATTAAGTATCTCATAAGGCATAAGAACAATGAAAGGCTACATTAGAACGATGAAATACCAAATATTATAAATATATGGATTTCTTTGTAATAATATTATATGAGATACAATTATATGAATCGTGACAAATACAACTACAATACTACGTTTTGATTGGATAAAGCTTTAAGAATGAGCAGTGAAAATATTTATGTGACCTGAGTGGCACACCTAATATAATTTATATAATATAGTAAAGTCTCTGAAACACGGATCTATAATTATGTATTTGTCTTATGTATTATATTATGTATGTCTCATAGGACAAAATTACTGAAAATATTACTGTACTCTAAAAGCTAAACTCTGTACAATATATGTAATACTGTTAAGTCTCTGAAATAGATCTTAAATTATGCACTTGGTTATAGTATTATATCATCTAAAATAAACTTGCTATATCACAAATCATAACAGATGTAACTACTACATACGCATTGATTGAAACTTCTGACATGTGCTTGAAAGAAGTTAGTGAAATCTAAATATGGTAATTAAACATACTCCAGCACATGTAAGCAATACTGTTAAGTCCCTGAAATAGATATATAATTACTTTTTGGAATTATAAATTTTCTGAAATTCAATTTCCAATTTCTGAAATCTCTTATAAAAATTTAAATTAAAAACAAAAAATTCAAATTGAATTTTAAACTCCAATTCCATTTAAAGGTGTTGAACCACAGCGCAAAGCCAAACTCAATTATGAACCCAAAAAACAACATTAATAGAAATAATTTAAATGGCCACAAACATAGAGCTTAACAAGGTATTTACGTTAAACCCATGCACAATGTCTGGGCCAAAAACGAAAATGAACCCCATATGAATTATCCGACATACACAAATAAATTTGCTGCTTGCAAATGTAATCTGCCAAATCTCCAGTGACTATTTAAATCATACCAAAAACAGATTTAAATGCAAACAACAATTTACATAAAAATTTTTCAAATCGCATAAAAACATCAAAATCCATTGAAAGGCCTGAGATACAGGTGTGAGATACATCCTGTAAATTTATATTAAAAGTTTGCCGAGTCACATATACTCTTTGTATGGTAAACATTTGCTACATGCGAACTGCATTAACGTGTTCAAATACAGACACTACCACGTCAGGGTAAAAATACTATATGTATATTTACCTCAAAGGTTGTTATTAATTTACATATGACATGTGAGTTAATTTCAAATGTAAATATTTAAATCGAACATTATTAAAATGTAATATATTTGCATGGATATAAATATACGAGTACAAAAGCGTGGGCGGACTATGGGTCTTTATGGTGGGACAGGACATGATACATATAATAGCATATCATGCACAAAGACCTGCTTATTGATACTATAATTTATTTTTTTATTTTCGATATCTGCTTATGCAGTCATTTAATATGCAATTAAAACGTCATAATTAAAAATATTATTGAACTGTAATTTATGTTGTAAGCAATTACAAAATGCAAATATAAACTTTAAATTGCAACACATGAGAGCCAGTAATCCTTACGGTCAGTTATCTGCTAGCCCCATAATTTTACCGGCTTAAATTATTTTTATACTTTATCATTGAAATTTAATAAAATATTTGCTTTTAATTTTCTTTTTCAAAATGCGAGTATTTCTGTTTTATTTCAGTGGCCAGACAAATCAAAATAAGGCAATAACTGCGGTGGCGTTGAACCACATCTTCATAAATCCCGACACTGCTGACAATCATAAATATTAAAATTTTTAAAATTAATTCATTTTCATATTATTTTTTGAAAATATTATTTTAATTTTATTTCCCTTTCAGAATATATTTTCATAAATGATTTCAATCAGATTTATATATATTGTTGCGTACGTTTCGAATTTGACATAGTCATTGGTAATCGCTGGATCCCGATAAAAAACAATAGTTGACTCTAGTTGCATTCAGCCATTTTTATTGCTCTAAATTTTAGCAATCGTCAATACACAATTTTCTCTAATTATAATAATATCATACAATTTATTTCCCAACAAACTGTCATGCTTTGAAAACTTCGAAAACCAAATTAAGGCACAATCAAAAAGTACCGAAACATTTTAAAAATACGAAATTGGCAATACTGATGTGACAGTCTACATAACACGCATTTTTGGCATAGCCCGAAAGAGCCAATTTTGCCGTTCCCGAGACACTCTACATAACATGGGGCTAACAGACATATTCTCGTTATCAGTTTGTTTCTCTGTTCAACTCCAAATGGACCAATAGTATAGACAAACATGCAGTTAATAGTTAATTCATATATATCACATATTAATAAGTATATATAGGTATATAAACAGTGTATATGTATATTTATCTTCTACATAGTCTCTGATTCAAATTACTATAAATCATATTTTCAAAATTGATAAAATATTTTCTTTAAAATAAACAAGCATTAATTAGGTAATCTCCCACTTAATATAATAAGCGTTTTAATTATTTTCCTAATACTACACTACTCGCAAAAAACCCCTGCTGATACTTATTAACAACACCAAAGACTGAGTCTCATAAGGAGCTAAAAGTAGAGTGAGACCAAATATAAATAATTTATTTTCATTTCCCACCTGTGTTTCTGATGTGTCTTTGTCTAAGGTCCATAGATTGTTACGCCCACTAGTATATTGAGGTTTTCATATTAAAACTTCTTATAGGATGTCGTTTTGTGGTTTTTAAAGTATAAATCCAAGCGTATTACTTATTTAAATTGTAATATCCCACTTATGCTATAATCCAGGTTGACATGTATTCTCAAAATATTTTTCAGACTTCTACTGAGAGAAGACTATAATTTTTCCCTTTTTTCTACTATGACAAGACCTCTTGCTTAGTCACATAATAATGTAGGTTCATGTGATAAGAATCTGTGGTCTTGTGGTTGTATTAATGAATATTTTCATACTAGTTTTTATGTTATTTAGCAAGGGTTATTTATACTCTTTCCTGGTCTAGTGGCAGCTGTAGGTCTACAAGTCTTTGAAAATTTTAGATACATTGGATACCTAATGACATGATCCAAACTATAAACTGCTTAAAAATTTAATCACAATTCCAAACACAATTGTGTCTTATCGCGTTCACTTTTATTACCACAAACTTGATAACTTCGCATAACTTCGATTCTGGAGATAACATACAGCATCGTATTTATATATATTAGGGATACACTTCAAGTTAGATTGATTCTATGCGAAGTCAAAACGAGTTTTACTTGCACCCTTTTTTTTATCAACTATACCATAATATGTAGATAAATAGAATTGTATTTTTAGTATTGTATGATTATTACAATCGAACACGTGCGTTAAATGTACAACTATTAACAAATCTCAGACAAGAAAATCTATAAAATCTTGATGACAAAAGTTATATCCTACTGAGCACTGTCATGCTAGAATTAAAAACATATATATGTACTGAAGTGAATTTCAAGAGTTTGTCATTGGTGTGATCTAATCAACTCTTCTTGTCCCAGCCTCCTTTAACAAATCTTCAGAGTCACAACTTAAGTTTCAAGACTTGTCTAAATCATACTCACTGACTAAAATTACATATTATGACTTACTGCATTGAGTAAAAATATTTTTACTCAATGCTTACTGTCTTAATTCATACTTTAGTCAACTTTGAGACTAAACTTACGATTGTGAAACCGGGCATAAATGTATTTAAAACTATTCTTTAGCTGAAATAAATATTCGTAGTGGTAATTATATTTACAAAACAATATACTATTACTTCTATTTTTGCATTTATAAATTTTTACTTAATATGCATAGAATAACAATAAAATTCAGTAGAGTCCTTAAGCAACTACACTATGAACATAACTCAAAAAAATTGACTTTAAAAATAAAAAGCTGAAAAGCTTATAATATATACTATTTTATGAGGCTACTTTAATATAATAAATTTCAACTTTAAGCAAACTTATTTACCATATTTTGTGCTATATTGTGTTATCCTTTTTTATGTTTTCTGAGGCAAAAACTTAAGCAAGCGTGAATAATATGACAACCAATAATAACCAACACTCCGAACTGAGAAAATGTTCAGCTAGAAAGGAAGGAACAAAACTATAAATGGAAATTTTTCTCACCACAGTGCTCCAGATAGAGGGTTGCTATCTGGTAATATGATTTCGAACCTCATTTCATAATTCATTTCCTTTACATCTTAACCCCATTTTGAGTTGCTTTCAATAAAGTTGATGCAGACCCACTTTCTAGTGCATTTCCCGTTCACTAGAAAGCAAGGCTCGTCTTCATTTTTCTCGTTTATGTTTTCTTACTTTCCTCTTCACTGCATATTATGTTATGCCTTTTATTTGTGCTGTTGCAAACTTAAAAAGTTTTAAAATTAATTTTTGAAAACAACTTAAATTACAAATGCAAAAATTATTACAACATAATAAATGCATAAATGGAACTCAGAGACTCCTTCAAACACAACTTCTCTACCAAAAGACAAACAACTGCAATAGTGCAATTTATTAACAAAAGGAATTAAAAATGTTGCCGTGAAAGTAGCAGAAAATGTAACAGAAAAGTAGCAGAAAAATAGTTTTTAAGTAGTAAAAAAGCATAATAAATACATCCTTTAGTCTAGCTAAGTAGGGATGAGAAAGTTTTTCATATTCATTATTTGCGAATTCAACATTACACATTTCTGTAATTACAGCCTATAAAATAGTGGTATCAGAGTGCATAAACAGATAAAAGTGCTTAATTAGCACTTTTAGAATAAACATACTTTTGAGTTGCCTAATAATGTAGTGACAACTTCATCTTTGTGTTATTATAGTAAAAAAAGTGCTGTTACAAAGAAGATTCCCATTTTCAGTTTTTAATATATGGTAAGTAGATATGTAGATACATTACTTCTTAAAGTTTGAACTTAAACTTAATTTTAAAATTGATTATTGTGTGATTGATTATCACACTTTCCATGATAAGCATTAATCTACGTTACCAACCTCTACCGGGTGGAAGTATGGATTGAGATTTGGTTTCATTGAGTCTAAAAACTGGAATGCAATATTTCAGTTCTTGACTGCTTGGAGAACTATCTACTTACAAACTTATTTTATTCCAAATAAGATTGAAACCATTTTCAATATCTGACATGAAAACTTTAGCAATAATGCTGGGAAAATGTTGGTTAATTACAGTGACAGGTCAGCAAATATCTTCTGCTAACCCTAATAAACGATTTTTAGTCGTTTTGCTACCACATTACTCGCTAAATATTTTCAGAGGTTTCCTAGGAACCTGTTTCTTCTGGAAGCCAAGAGAAGGGAGCGATAGAAGGGGCTCTTTCTTGTACAAGTTTCCACAACTTTTCCAATGAATATTAAAAAGAATGTGCAGTTTTGCTGTGTGAATTCCTATATACCACTGACTAGAGAAAACTCCAGTAAGCTTTGCAGTATTAAAACAGTGCTTTTTAAAGAGTAACCAAAATCTAGTCTTGTTACATGAAGACAGATAACAGGGAAGTGATTTTTCAAGAATTTTAACTTTTATTTCGACCGTTATTTTAATATATATCTATACGTAATTCGACTAATACGCTTCTGGCTTTATTCCTAATGTTAGTTAGAATTCCTAATTCCTAATGTTAGTTTCGAAGTAACAACTCAAAAATTGAAAACAAAATTATCTTATTACGATCTTACTGATAACGCTAGGGATATATTCAGGAAAGCGCCTATGTAGCCTTTTTTATTAGATTCAAGAACCCAGATAACAATAATGTCAGCTAATAGGTTTAGTTTACTTATATTTACTCGAAACACTTTAACTGTATATAAGACAGAGACAGAGGAAGTTGCGCACACAGCAGAAGCGGCTAAAGCGGCCTACTGACGTCAGGCCAAAACCCGGTAATGCATTGTTATGGCTATCTAGGTAAATAGTATTTATTCTTTAACCGACTTTAATTTTATTAAGCAGAATTGAAGGGCTTTAATTACCACTTGGCTGTCAACAAATGTGGCAACACTATTTCAGTGACTTGAATCCTTGACAAATCTTCATGCCTTATATTATGGTAGTTTTAGAATGATTCAATATAAATTTTAACTCAATGAATTTGTAAAATTTAGTCTTTTTCACTAAATTAACTAAATTTATTAAAGAACTTAATTTAATTCATTTATTAAATATATTTAACTAAATTGCCATAATATAAATGCATTTCATTAATGTGATTTAAATGTCATAAGCTCAGATGTTTTGCTTCAGGTAATTGCTCTATCAATTTGTGTTAATTAATAAAATCCACTAATGTCATAATAATTAAAAATAAGAATATTATGTTAATTATTTTTTAAAAATATTATCGAACGAATTCATATTAAAATAATATTTAAATAAGCTTAAATGCAGCTTTCGCTACTCTGCTACTCTGCAAAATGACGACGTCGATGGATGCCTGTTTAGCCCGCAGGGAGTTAGTAGCTGTTGCTACTAACAATGGAAGCTGCTACTTTGACTATCATATTGTGGAATAAATTATTATTGTGTTTTTAATAAAAATTATTATGGAAAATAAATAAATTTAAATTACAATAAAAGGACGTAGTGCGTTTACGCTGAAATAAACAATAATGAAAAATGGTGTGAATAATGCGAAATTGCTGCAATGGATCCAGCCGCAATTGTTGAGCTGTCGCGACGAATCCTCACTCTCTTCAAAGGACTTTGAACAAATTTGCATTCAAATTTGTTGATGTGTAAAATTGTGTGGTTGACTTTTAACGCTCATCAAATAAAACTTTTGCATAAATTAAACATTTATCAGATTTAATAATAATAAGAATAATATTAATTGTATGAAATCTGCCAATAGCTAAAAGTCAATAGCCACTTTTTGTTAACTCTATTATGAGAGTTTAACCTTTAAATACTCTCATATACTAGCTTTCATATATACGATTTCAGTCATTCATTATCTTAATTTTTGGTTCATAAAAATGGTTTAATAATTTAAAGAAGCGGTCAGCTGAAATTACATTAGCTATGCATGCATTTTTTTTTTTTTGAAATCATTTTTCAAAACACTTTGTCTGCTTATGACTTCATTAAACTCATCGTAAAACCATAAAAGCGCATTTTGTTGGCAGTTTTTCTAAAATCTGCCACTTCAAAGGAAATACTTTTCACCATAAAAACCAAAACTATATTATTAATTACAAAAAAAAATCATAATGACAGCACAAAAAAAAATAGATTTTCTTTTAATTGTTCCCAGACTTTCAGCGGCAATTTTATAAAAGTTTTATGTGGAAATTTGCCAAATTCTTTAGCCAATAGGCAATTATGAATTATGGCAATTACTTGGCAGTCTCCAGCAATAGCAATTAGAGGCGCATATCAAGCGTATAGCACAAGGCAGTTTTGGTAAGCAACTGCACTCACTGCTAAGAAGAACGACAAATCCACAAGCGGAAATTACCAGTCACACTCAACTCGCTCAAAGGCCTGAAGTGGGCAATTTTAGTATTCAGAAGTTGTCAAATGTGCACTTGCAACTGCAATTGCTGATACGCCCTACGGGCCAGGCCGTTGCTTTTCCACACTTTTTCCATGAGTAAGTTTTCTGCTTATTATGGATATTGGCCACGATTTTAATATGCTCTGATTTTAGTAACGCGAACTGGCTGCGCTTTGTCTATGGCTCTGCTGTGCTATTCGCTTCATCGACTTTACAACGCTCAATGGAGTCATAAACGTATTCTGACCATAAAATATTATAGGAATAAAGTTCCATCATTTGTGGATACTATGGGTTATGGCAATCATTGACTGGAATTGTTAAAGTAAAGCAGCAGATGAACGCAGTTCATGCAACATTACTAGATATGCATTTATAGTTTTCCATTTCCTTAAAATTTAATTTCCTTTTTTATTTACATTAAAACTACGAAGATCAAAGAGAACATAGATGATTTCTTAATATAAAAAATATTGAGTATTCAATGCGTTTCCAAAAGCTTTACAAAATAATTGGTGGATAATATCTTTCCTGCTTAGCATTTTTTGCAAATAATTTTCATAAATATTATTAATATTTTGGGTCGTTCAGAAAGTGTTTTTGTTTTTGCCCAATGGATCGCTTAATTATTTTTTTTTCCCCAGCCAGCTTCATACCAAAGATAATATATTTTAATAGCTGATAGAGCAACGTTTGCTCATGAAAAAGTTGAGTTAATTCTACGCAGTAGTTTTTAGTTAATGCCCTTTCACAAATTAGTCTTTAAAAAGTCGATTTTGTAGAGACAGTATCTTTAAGCGCAGTCTCTTGTCAGAAACCCTGTGAGAAGCTCAATATCCACGCTGTTCTGCCCTTTTGTGCATTCACAGATAATGTGATTGGATACATCAAATTCCATTTAATAGAAACAACATATATCAGTCCTTAAGAAGTCAATTTTGTAGAGACAGTACCTCAAAGCGCAGTCTCTTGTCAGTAACCTTTTGAGAAGCTCAATGTCCAAGCTGTTCTTCACTTTTGTGCATTCACAGATAATGTGTTTGGATATTTCAAAATCCATTTAATAGAAACAACATATATCAGTCCTTAAGAAATCAATTTTGTAGAGACAGTACCTCAAAGCGCAGTCTCTTGTCAGAAACCTTTTGAGAAGCTCAAGATCCGCGCTGCTCAGCAATATTAATAATACATACATTAAAGAAATGGGAGTGTTAAGAAAACAATATTTATGTTGTTTACAGCAAAAGTTCCTGAATTTTTTTTTTTAAATAATTTTTACAATGCGTGCCTATTAGGTATTAATTATGAGTTCTCATCAAAGACGCTTAAGTTTCTTTTAAGATATTTTTGAAGTGTCTTTTAAGCCTAAAATATTTTTCTTATCTTGTTGAATAATTTTCGTTATTATCAGTGCCTACTTGTTATTACTTAGAAGCCTTAATCAAAGATGCCTAAATTACTTATAAGATATGTTTTAATTGTTTTAAAAACTATAACTATTAGTTATTCTATAAATCATTTAAAACTTCCTTAAGCCGCTACTAAAATATCAAATAGTGATGTTGTCAGTTCAAATTAACTTCCGCTGCCATTTCGTTCGTGACAATCACTGCACTTACTGACCAACTTCAGAGCTTTACCAACTTTCTGTCAAATAAATGCAAGAAAACCAATATGCCACCAATTTTTATTGCAATTACACTTTACTTCGCTTTCCTCTCTTTAACTACTTTTACTATAACCAATTTTACTTTTCCACTGAAATCCAAATTGCCCTCTTACAAGAATTTGCATAATGCATTGACGAAGTTACTTACATGGACGCATATAGTAGATGCCCCAGTCTGAGTAACTGCATTTTCTTTAATATGGAAATGGCACCATCAGCATAGCACAGTTGTCTTTAAATACTTTATGGTGCCACAGTGCAGCGATTTTCTACTAGACGCCATTCAAGTCAATCGCTGTTTTACTATTGGCAGCTCCATAAATGTGCCAAGCTAAAGGAAATCCCAGCACTTGTGCATTATGATTGCATGTATCTCTGCTGCTGCCAATATTCTTGATGAAGTTGTTTTTGTGCTTCTGCTGTGTGTGTGTTGCTGAGCTACAAGTGTTGTTATGGTCCAACAATAACATGACATTTTTATGTTGCACATGAATAAAGTTGTTAAATGTTAAATTGCACCTGCTCCATGTTGTGTCTATTGCACGTTCGCCTTCCCTCCTCGTGCCATTTTATGCACTGCGTACAGTTTTGGTGCGAAGTTGGTATGGTTGCGCAGCAAATGCTGCATGAATTGCACGCAGCTCTGCAACAAAATCGTTTCTGTTGCTGATGGTACTTGTATGATTGCATCAAAATTTACTCACAATTTAATTTCGAATCTTAAGTGCTATTAAAATGATAATCCAAACACTTTAATACTTAAAAAGATTTAAAAGCAATTATATGTAATAAAGTTGTCGTTCGTTTATTTGAAATTACGGTAGTGATTTACTTTGAGTAACACTGCAATTTGCTAAAAAAAACTACTCATCTTGATTTTTATGTACATTTTTAGATTTAGAAAAAAATCATCAACAAACTGAAAATTTATTATACTTAACATGATTAATAAAAATAATAAATTTATCATAAATTTAATATGTTACCGTAGAGTATATGAATTGTCCAACTACATCGTGTAAGACTTCAACCCACCAAACTTATCTCTGAGGAATGAATGGAGAACATTTCCATACCAATGTAGAAACTTCATTCCAGTAATTAGGAGAGAGGGAGGCTTAGCACCTAGCAGACAAGGTTTATCTAAGCCAGAAAGCCGGGCATGGCGTTGATAGATTGGGAGTGGGTGAAGGGGGAGTGGTTATAGCTTGGTTATCGGAAGACCCTGTGACAAGAGTCAGATGAGCCACGGTTGTAGAGAAGAATGATGGGGGCATCAGAATCCCGCACATCAAAGTAAAGTTTGAAGTATTGAGGGGTCTGAAGCGCAAGTCTTGACGTCGAGAGGAAGGCTGTGCAGCCGGGTGAGTTACCATCGGGCGAGTGTCAGGAGGTACTCGTTGATGCGAGCGACTTTGACTGTATCATAAATGACGGTGACATTGAACTGCTTGCATTTGTAGTTGGTTTGATCACGTAAGAGCTTGCGCTCGAAGACACACACTCTTTTCATTAGAGCGGAGACTGCCAATACTCAACGCACTCATATATGTGAACTAAGGAAAAATGGTAATTAACAACACTAAAACGACAAACTTGAGTAAAGTGCTAGTAAGCAGAACCATAACCGATAGAAACGAGTAAAAGTTATCGGCGAAGTTGAAAAATACCACCATTTTTTTAAAATAAAAAACTATACTTCCAATTTTTAGTAGATACTACAAACAAAAACTTCTTATTATAATTCTGCAAATTAGTTTTCCGAAATTTTTTCTTCATATCTAACAGTTAGATGAAGTTAAGCTTCTTGACGATGTATCTATTTATTTCTAGACGGCCATTCATGGAATTAATGAATAACCAAGCTCGGCCTACCCTATTGAGCATCCGTGTCTATCGCCACTCGAGGAGGTGACACAGGGGAACCTGCTTAAGATTTAGTAGGTCCATCCTTCAACGCACTCAGCGATTTTTCCAACATTAATATTGACTAGTTATTTGCTCCCGACTGATTAATACGTCCATTCTTCTACCTACAATTATGAGGATTGTGGAATCATTTTTACACATTCCTCATTCCTCATTCCTGATTTTTTTTTTGAATTTTCTTAGTTGGAGTAAGAAGTCGTAGAGGTAGACCGTTAGTCCGGTGGAGTGATTAAGTACAGAAAAGCATTATTTACGAGGTTGGAGAAGGCGCACACTCAACAGGAGCACCTAGAGAGATATGCTGCGTCAGACCTAAACTCTGTGATGCGAGTTATTTTAACCATTACTTACCTACTTAGGTAAGTAATTTATACTTTCACAGTTTTAGCTATGACACTTGCTTCCACGAGTATTATTTTCATCCAAGTAGAGAAAAAACAAAATTAAACGTTATTCAAAACAAATTTTTAAATGAATGGAAAAATTTTAGATCGTCTAATGCTTACCAAAACTACCTGAGTTATAAGCAAATATCAAGACCATAAATCCTATCAAAACCAACTTGTGGTATTTTGTCACTAAAGTGTCATTAACGCAAGTAAATTTTTGCGTGCTATAAATTAACCACATGAGGAAGCCAAAGGATGTGCATTATTTTGTGTGGCTCCACAAAAAACTTCCTCCATTTGTCAGTTAAACGAGCACTAAATTAACTGAAAACTCTAAACTGCAATGACAGCTCCACAGCCACTAACATTTTGAAGAGTAACAGAGAAGCAAACCGTTTAAATAAGTCAGGAGTCAGTTTTGGACCACATTTATTTTCTGTCAGGACAGTTGTTAGCCTTGCAGTTGCATCGTGTGTAGACAAATCAGGAAAAATCTCTACTATCTCAAGTGAATCATTTTTTTTAAGTTTCTCTCGTCAAACTCAAGTCAATCAATTTTAAAGGACTGAAAATATCTATTCTAAGAGAACTTCTAGATTTCATACTAGTAGACTAACTTTATTTTTTCATAAAATAATTAAAAACTTATTCAATTAAAAAAATTTAGTTTTTTATTAATTTTTAATAGCCACTTTGTGGTTCAATGCATTTTTTTGTAACAAACTTGTGTCCAGACGTTTATTTTATTTTGTTAAATTGTGAATTAAAATATTCCAAATGCGTATTGAAAAAATTTGCTTGAATTTACAAATTCTATTAACCGCAGTAAAAATTCCATGCTCAATTGAACAATTGCCAGATCGAACTTAATTGCTTTACGAGGAAATTTTTCGCCGCAGCTTCGTCCCGTGCCTAAGCGTTAACCGCAATAAATCAGCGTTCACCCAGCAAACTAAATTAAATATGAAAAAAAAAATTTATTGGCCAAAATGTTGCGGTTGAGTAGCGTAAAAAAATAAAAGTTTTCTGCTCCTGCACTGCAGTGATTTTACAGCAAAAGCGAAACACATCCGCAGCACCAGAACGCTCCACACCACAGAGTGGAAACCACTCAGAATCAGTTAATAAAAATGCTAAAAGTGAAATTTAACCAAAAAATCCAAGACGACATATATAAAAAATATATAAATTAAATGAGAAATTTCTACCGAAAGCGCAAATTTCATGGTTGACCTCATTTTGTAAAATTTTATCGGACGACGAAATGAAATTATCTGCTGCAGCCGATACGATTTGTCGCTAAATATGCAGAACACACAAGACAACTGAAGTTGGTAAAGTTTAATAAGATGAAAAGGGTTGCCAACATTTCAAGTTATGAAAAGAAAATATATACGAAGAAAATTAATGTGTTGGTAGCCAGGGGTGGTGTCACTGCAGTCACTGACGCAGGCATCTCAAGCTTCATATATTAGGATAATAAAGAATTTATAAAGAGAAATATTACTAACATATTTACTGAGTTGTATATCATAGATGTAAGTCGTCCTTGGCCATGTCCAATAGCTTCCGCCAGCTAGCTCAATCGGTGGCATTCTTTCGCCAGTTAATAATACCGAATGCCTCCACACCGTTGCTTATTTGATCCTTTCACCGTAGATGCGGAACTTCTCTATCATGTTTTCCACAAACGGGTAGCAAATCAAACTACTTCCTAGCCAGAGGAAGTAGTTTCATTCGCATAAAATTACCAGGCCAGCAACCAATATGGCTACGTCGAGATATAGCTTGTAAAATTCATTCATTTCATTTACTTCGACACTCTTTGCTAACGCGTAAGGGACCATAGATCTTCCGAGGAGAATATTCCAAATGCCTTCTTATCACTGCTGGTTATTGCCCAAGCTTTTGTACTTTATGGAAGGACAGACGTGATAAGAGACTTGTAGAGATTAATTTTCGTTTATCAAGAGCGGGCCGTATTCTGCAATTAGTCAGCCCAAAGTAACATCTGTTGGTAAGGGTGATTCTTTGTTAAATATCTAATTTGTTATGGTTAAAATAACGTTTTCAAATATCTGTATTTATATTTAAAATGGATGCCAGGAAATTATTTTCGCTGACATTTTAGAGTTGAAAATTGGTCCATTCAAAATTATGAAATTATTGTCATTACACGAGTCAGTCACTCAATCGATATTTTCAAACTAATCCC
The DNA here is from genome assembly GCF_002237135.1 of Teleopsis dalmanni. NCBI lineage: Eukaryota > Metazoa > Arthropoda > Insecta > Diptera > Diopsidae > Teleopsis > Teleopsis dalmanni. The sequence goes on from NC_051846.1 coordinate 9,663,670, forward strand.
CAAATAGTAACTCTATCCACAATACCATATATACTTTGGTGTTGTAATATACTTTATTCTTATATATCCGTAATTCTTTAAACAGTTTTCTAATATTAACTTATATTCAGGTAAAAAAATAGTAACTAAACTCACAATTGTTGTGATGGCACCTTATTCCCGTTACCAGTCACTACCCTATACAGCTAGTACTGCTTGCAGATACAACTCGTTATGTTTTGATCTATCCGAGATACCATAGTTTGTTTGGAAAATTAATCATTCATATATTAATACTGATATTGACAAATGGTTTTACATTTATTGTGGCATAAAATTAAATTTTTTTTCTGATAAGGATTTCTAACATATAATAAATATGTTTTCTAGACACATTTTAGACCCCATTTTTAACGCACATTAGAACAACTCCAATATAAAAATCAAAAAATGTTTGAGTCAGTATATGCAATCAGGTAGTTGTACAATCCTAAACCCTCTCCGCAAAATTAGAATGTAGGAACGCGAAAGCAAAGAGGTCTTCTAAGTAAAAGATTTTTATGAGACCACCTTCTACTTGATCTAATGAAAGCGCTTCTATACTTATTCAACACGAACAGTATACGTATAGTCAATTAAAGACAATAATTTTCGATATTCAATGCGTTATCAACTAATATATATTGTAGAAGTATTCTCCACTTCTTCATTCACCGTTTTCAATATTTGATCCATTATTAACTGTCATTATTTTCAACACTTCTTCAACCGTAGTCTTCAAAGATCAACCTGTCATCAACTAAATTAGCTAATTAGAGGTTTTCCACTTCTAAAACCAGGGTTTTCAATTTCAATGTGGTATTAATTCCTATTATTTATTATTGGAATTTTCTGCACTTCTTCTGTTTTCGTTCTAATTTTCCATATTCAGTTTTTTCATCAACTGATATTCCATATTATTATTAAGTATATATATATATACCATATATATAATTGGTACAAAACTAAAACTACTGTAAACTAGTTAATGCCTTAGAAGTCAATAGTTACTATATTTACTAAAATATATCTTCTACTTATTTGACTAATTTGAAAATATTCTTGCTTGGCAACTCTTATTTTTTGTTTTATTACAGAAAAGTGTCTTGTTTCTTCCCATCTTCAAAATACTGCAAAATCACTTTCTGTAAGATTTATTGTCTGTAAAGGGAGAAATGTTTATGCAGTTTTTACGCTAAAGACTCAGATTTTTTGGTAATTGTTTGAACCTTAACGCAATCATTGTTATCCAAAGTATCTTTCATCTGAGATTCGCACTGTCCACGTATTTTGAATGCAGCGTTCACATTCGCTTCGCGCTGTGATAAGATCAGAAAATCAGAATCGACCTTTCATGCGTATGGAGGAAGTGTTTATGCAGATGCGGGAATATTGATCATTTAATGGAGCCAAGTGTGCAAAACCGGAACTCCTGGGGCGCAGATTTTATTTTATTTTGTTAAAAATTTTTTATTTTCTTATATTTTTATTCGTTGTTTTCAATATCTCGCACCACATGCACAAGTGCGCACCCATATGTCTCTGCTTTTGGGTTCATTGAAAATGTTCTGCCAAACATTTTAAAATAAGTGTTGATATTGTTATGAGCATTCGTTTAACGTGAAAAAGTGATTACTTTGATTAATTTAAATTTCACTTTTTACCTTATTTAAAAAGTGCATTTAATGTACACATGTAGAAGATATATTACACGGATATATGTGCATATGAGTCCCCTACCACAAGTATCTTGTGAATACGCTTTTGCTGAATTTCATGTATTTTCATGTATTTTTTATTTTTCCTTCCGATGGGCATGAACGTTTTGAAATATTTTCTGCAATTTTTGCTGTCATGTTGCCTGATTTGTACCAGCTATTCACTCTAGTAGACAATTATTTAAAGTACGCATAGGTTCCTCAAGTGTTCTATGCCTCAACTTGTCTCCGACACGCGTTAAAGTGCAATAAAAAAGATAAATGGATTTCAAACGCACATTTTATGCGTGCAATTTGTCAGTTTGCGTTTCTCCAGTCCAACAAAAGAACAAAATCGATGGAATAACTGAGAGCTGGAAAGACTTAGACAAAATTTTTCAAATGTCTACGCCCTAAAAACATATTCTTACCATATGTGCAATTTTGCGATTGTTTTTTTTTTGTGTCTCATATTTTATTTAATATCTTGAAGTTAAATGATTCTGAAATGCTTAAAAACTTCTTTGCGATATGCGATGTAGTCAAGCAAAACTAAGTTTTAATAGTTTTACACCAATTCCGAATATGACTATGAGTAATATTTTTACTGCGGATTTTATGAGTTTTGCTGAAAAAATCAATCAACCTCGAATACTTTTTGAAATATAATTTACAAAGAAGTTAACTTAAAACTTAAGTGATACGAAAATTTGTTAAATTCTTCAGCTTAAAACAATGAGTTCTCATGACCTGGATATTAACATTAAATCCGATTGTCTAAACTTTTGTCATTAATATTGCATTTATTTTACTTTTATTTGCTTAATGACCCAATTTTATAAAAAAGGTTCTCAAGATTGTTTAATAGTTATTAATAAAATAAATTTAATATAACAAAAGATAAATTCGATTAAAAATAATTAATTAATCGCGGTTAAAATTTGACATTAGAAACTGCGCTTATTTTTTAGTTCCTATTTTCAGCCACTGTCCATTTGCTAGGCATACTCTTAGGCTGGACTTTCCTCTTATAAATACTTCCAACGCTGTAGAGATGAGGAGGCGAAAGAAGCAGTGAAACACTTCTTACCATATATAGTGGCCGAACTCTAGCATGAAGCATACTAAAATTCTTAGGTATCTATATTCTTTGACCTTTAAAGGATATATCTATTTCTAAGACTAATCATATATTGCGTTTTATCAGGGCTTTAAAAAGTAATAATTAAATTATAGTTCCCAGATCGTAGAAAGTTTTGATTTTCTGAATTATTAATATTGGAAGCCGATAGTTTTGTTCTTTTACTATCTACGCCTTATTTTTCTAAGTACTAATATGTAAACCTATATCACTTAATGTGTATAATTTGCTAGGCACTCTTTCATCAAAATTTTTCGTTAAGGCGACAAGGACGATATCCTCGACTTAATCTAGCTATTGTATAAGTTAAATGACTCTTTGCATTGCGTTTTTTTTTTCATTTGCATTTTTTTCTTTGCATTTTAATGGTCAGTATAAAATTTATACTGTTGGGGACTAAATAAATACCTTTAGTTTTCGTGATTACAACAAATGAAAACAAGCTTGATTGTCTTATACAATATGTAATGATCCAAAAAAAGTTTAATTTTTTTTCTTATTATATAATATTAAAAATATATGAACTTAAATATTTAATATATAGTTTAATAGACATATAATCTATACCCACGAAGAGATATCAATTGTTTTTTTTTGCGCTTTGCTCTCAGCCAACTGAATATTTCCACGTCGTTGTTATAAATGATGCTAGGACCCTAGTTTTCAGAGATATGCCAAAGACACCTATTCAGAAATGTATCCAGTTTATATAAAACAGCATCACTTAAGATTTAAATTTCGGATATGTGTAGTAGTAATGACTTGATGAAAGCATTGACAATTTGCAATTGATTTGATTAAGATTTGCAATTGTATTTCATAATTTCCGAAACCTGTTATTAATAACCGCTTTTCTACCATCCTTAGCCTAAATAGTACTGCCTAATCGTCAATTGGCACACATCTTAAGTACAATATCCTTTGACGATCAACAGTAAAGTGTTGTTAGCATTTATTTCCAGAGACTTGATTTAAGATGGTTAGTAGTTCTATTAGTTATTAGTTCTTACTCCCATTTTTTCACATTCAAAATCAACGTTTGTGATTTGTGATTGCATAAGATCATGCCTATTCGATTATTTTATTTGCTTATCTGTTAACACTGAGATGAGTTTAGTCCACCAAATTTTTTATTGAAATAATTTGGGTTCTTTTTTGAAATTTCACAGAAAGTTCCTAAAAAAGCTAACCGCAGACATACTCAACCGGAACTTAACGGATGTGGTTTGGGACAGTGTCATATGATATTTTTAAGTCGGCTTTTATTTTTTTAAAGCTGCACAACATATCACTACAAATTTTTATTAGAAAATATGTATCCTTAAATTTATACAAAAAAAATTATAAAATATAAAAAAATTTCGAAATTTTCAATATAATTAATATGATTATATTAAACACGAATAATATTTTTTTTGATTTATTATTAATAGTACCAAAAACTTAAATCAGATCTGTATTACATATTTTTATGATATCTCAATGGAATTATTTTTTAATTTAGTTTATTTAAAATAGTCTATGAATTTATGATTTTTATGATGTCTACTATATAAAAGTTTCTCAATGCCAGAGAAGCAGAATAGGAGGAAGGCCAAATTTATCGATGCATATATTTACCAAAAAATAATATGACCTAAAATTCCACTTTATAAAAACTCCTACATACTCCTAGAAAATGTAAAAAACAAAAAATTCCAACATAATTTCAAATACAAATTGACACTTTCTCTATATAAATATTTACTTCTAGTGTTATATACAGAAAGCTTCAGAATAACTTCAACAAACTGCTCCAGAGCGCATTAATTTGTTTATGTTTATTAAGCCAGCAGAAAAGTTTCCATTAAAATGCGAAAACAAACTCCAGGACATCTCGACCAATTTATAATGTAAACACGGCACCGAAAAAGAATTGGTGAAATAGTAGAAATCGAAAAGGATCTAAAAAAAATGAAGAAGAAGCAGAGTAGGAAATGTGTCTTTCCAATTTGAATTGCATTTAATGCTTGTACATTTTATGTCAATATTTGACATCCATCATGAGAACAATCCATGAAGTAATAGGAAAGCATTAGAAACGAAAATACGACAGGACGAGAAAAAACATCAATGAAGAAGCAAAAAGGGCAGCATTAAAAACGATTTATGAAGGGAAAGAAAGCAACAACAAAGAGTGGAAACAGTTCCGATAACTTCGCCAAACATGCCGCAAACAATTCTCAGTTATTTATCATTTTCATGTCCAAAACTGTTTACTTACGGATTGCCGACGAGTGGCGGTAAGGCCAGCTGCGAGGGTCTAAGATGCTAGGCGACGTGCTCTGCTGGTACTTTTCGAGACATCGATTGTTTACTTTTACAATCAATGCAAATTGTCACACCAAAAGTGGCCAATAATGAAGAAAAACAACTAAAACAATGGGAAGACCAACAGCAACACCAACAACAACAGCAAAACAAAAACAACCTGAAGAGTAGCAATAAAAACAATGACAGAAGAAAAACA
>NC_051846.1:9669134-9699177 GCF_002237135.1 Teleopsis dalmanni
TTCCATAATTTCACTATCAATTGATATATCTAATACATGTCTAAAACTTATGTTACAATTTTTTTTAGAATTAGTAATATGGTAAAGTGCTAATGAATATCGTAAACAATTACATGTGTTGTTTGACTTGACATAAAATAGTTGAAAATAGCTCTGCAGTGCGGATGAGTAACGTAATTATCAAAGAAAACCATTCCAGAGCTATGGTCGATTTATAATTTAATGAAAATTATTATGAGAAGTCATCGTTTGAATGAAACTTAAGTCAAGTCTAGACAAAACAAACATAAATAATTTTTGCATGCAGACCGTCTAATTGTTGAAAAATTACACTTCCTTATGACATTTGACCGAAGAATTTTTGAAAAGCAATAAAGCACATGCAAGTGGCAATAGGAAAGTGTTGAACAATAAAAAAAATGTTTACCACTAATAACGCATGCAACACAACTAACCAGCAATGCCAACAATAACAACAACAGCAGCAATAACAACAGCAGCAACAATAAACAGAGCCACAGATATTATTAAATAAAATTGCTTGCTGGCCACAACGAATTCCCCAAACTCAAACTTCCTCCAAGTGCTCCAAGTGACTAACCACAGCAAAGGTAGAAGGTACCGAGCGACCGTGGGTGCCCAACTCCGCAGACAGACTGCCTGTATATTCCAAACATTATTGCTTGACTCTGGTTGCGTTATTATTTGTCTGGGAATTTCTCCTGCTATTTGGGGGGTTTTCTCAGCATTTTCATTTAAATTTTATTTCATTTTCCGCATTTGTGGCGAAGGGTGACTGTTTTTCTTCGTTTTCTCTTTTTGTCGTGTTCGATATTAATTTTATCTGTTGTTAGTTGGGAGTATGAAGAGGTCACTTAAAATTTAAGTACTGAAAATCGTTGCTGTTGTAAAAATGCGAAAAACGTGTCCAAAATTGTTTTGAATTATGTTTCCCTTATTTACGAGTACGTCTCAAATAAAAAAAATCTATTATGTGTGCCTGCAGACACTTAGCTGAGCTGAGCGATATTGTTTGGCATTTACAAGTCATTTTTAATACATTTACGTTAAGTTAAATAAAATTTAACGTTAAACATCGCACCGACATTACAAATTATTAAAACGGCATAAATAAGGTGAGTGGTTTGTATTATTCTTTTGTATTGAACCACCCCATCCGTCGTCCCACCAACGCAGAACAACTGGTATGCTTTCGGAAATTTCCAAGAAATTTTGATTTTGTTCATAACAAGCACGAAGGCTGAGGTCTTGTAGCTCTCGAGAGTTCTTGTAGATTGTTTGCCAATTAAATTTAATGATATTGAATTTTTTATAAGTCGTATAAGTCGAGTGTGTGAGGCGTAGAGTGCCGCAATTGATTTTTTTTTTATCAAACAGTAAAAGCAGGTATTCTGTTTAAAATGTTATTTAGTTTATTTAAGAACTACTGTAAAGCTTATAAGTTTAAAAAAAGAGATATTTCTCTTAAAATCGTTTTCATTCATAAAACGATTCGATTTCATTCATAAATATAGAACACTATAATAGAAGTATTGCAAGAACTCTGTACTTTAAATTAAAATTGTAGTTTTCAATGTAATGCAGTAGGAAAGAATATATTTTTCATAACTAAAGAGAAAAAGCTACTTTTTATTTTGAAATATCTGTTTAAAGTACTATCGAGTTAAACTACTTGACGTGTATTCACAATTATATACTATAAATCGCGGGGTCCCTCAAGAAAGTATACTAGGCCCTTTGCTGTAACTGCTGAACACATTTGACTCGCCAGTGCACTCAAAGTGTATTGTCGGAACTTTTGCAGATGACATGAAAATAATAGCTATAGGTCCAAACAACAAGGTGTCTACTACCAAGCTACAAACCGCTCTTCAAGAACTTGAACAATGGACAAATAAATGAAAACTGACAGTAAATAGTTCAAAATCTAACCACGTAGACTTAACTAACAAAAGAGAGAATCAAAGTCCATTATTTCTAAATAGCGTAACGGAGTTAGCGCTCTGTGGTACGTGTGAAATACTGATCTGCATCGTGACCTTGAAATATCTACTGTCAAGCAAGAAATGCAGAAGACCGCTAAAACACATTATGACAGGCGTAACTTTGCGATGTTAGACACAGGCGCTCAACCAGCAGAGAGATGACTAGTTCAGATCTACGCGCTCACCTTAGATAAGTAATAATATTTGCAATATTAATTAGAAAACCTCTTGTTAGTCAATATAGCTGTTCTTAATTTAAACTCTACACTTGCTATCCATCGGAGTATAGCCGATTGATTAAATGATCGCATCATTTACCTATCAACAATTGATTGAGCACGTTGAACATTGATTGAGATGTTGAACATTGAACAAACCAGATACTGCGAAGACACCTTTGTAAATACTTCTAGATAAAAGAGAGTGTCCAGTGTAATATGTATTGAGAGCTTTCCAATACTGGTACAGAAAGAAAAGAAGCAGAAAAGAAATATTTAAGTAGGCCATAGTAAGTTTAGGTTCGTGAACAGGTCGCAATTTATTGTCAAAATTGGAGTCAGAGAAATACTCTGATTCTATGGGGAAAGTTTTTGAGCACAATGTCAGTTTTGTTTGCTAATAATTTTTTTTCTCGCTGTTTTGGTGTTGCTGTGCAAAATTTTTTTCACTGTATAGCGTAGTTTTGGTGCAGTTATATAGTACTTTATATACCATACTTATTACACTATAAATAAGTATCTTTGAGTTATTTTTCTAATTGTTAGGGTGAGTAAGGTGAAGGGTCTTAACTCGTTATTAAATGAATTTAATTTTATGACTTTATTCCTAAGTAGTGTATATCTTTATTAATTAGTTAAATGAAGTTGGGGACTTTTTCATCAATAAAGTCTGACACGTATTTTCATCTAAATAAATTTTTCTAAAGTCATAGTCACTACTTAAAAATGAGTTTAAAACAAATGAATTTCTGCTAAATATTGCAAATATTATTATTTTAAATATTTTTCAACATTTCTAGTGTAATATTTCTAATGCAAATAATAATGCATTTTAGCACTTATTATGGGAACTGCAGGAACGGCTATAAAAACTTTGAGAGCAACACCAAAATCTTTAATTTCCACTTCAACTAAAAGTATTACTTAGAAAATTTTTTAAGTATCCACTCCTTAACTCTGCTAAGAGTGACTGGGAAGTTGGCGTACAAGTAAAGCTTAGTAAAATAAGGTGAACTAAAGTAAAAACTCGTTAAAAGTTTTTCCACTTCAACTCAAATGCAATTCCAAAATTTAAACTTGGCTGTATTTTACAGGAATTTGAGCCTTGAGTAAGCCGAACGTTGTGTTATGAATTTCACATCAACGAAACGCGTTCAGGCAAGAACAGTACAAGTAGAAAATGGCAGCGTTTAGTTGCGTGAAAACATAAAAGTTCAGGACATCTTGTAGCGTAAGCCATGGAAAAAGTGTACAACAAGAGATCCAAGACATCCAACAATAAACGAAACATTAATAAGCAACGGAAATGTTGAAGTGAAGGTGCAACGTGGGATTTCGCGGAAATGGAAACTTTAAGCTAAAGCCCAAGTAACGAGCAAAGAATAAGGAACAGCATAGAGGGCTGCAGAAAGGAAGTATGTAAGGGTATATTGCTTCAGTCATTGAGGTTGTAATAGCCTTGGCTTTCGCTGTTTGCTTGCCGGCAGCAACTGTCATGCAGTTTGTGTAGTTCTATGGTTGCAACAGTAAAATTTGTTGCTGCTGCGGTTGAAGCAGTGACAGAATATCGATGCTAAAATAAATATTAAAAACTGCAGTCCAACATTGTGGATTAAAGTTGCCAACTTAAATAAAAATTGTTAAATATGGCAAGCGTTACTGGAGCAAACAGCAGAAAAGTGGGTAACAGAGGAAAAAGGAGAGAAAACTGAAGATATTGTCTATATTTTTATTATTAAATTTGTACACTGCTGTCAAACAATATCGTTGGTGAAATTGGTTTTGGTGGTACTGCAAGTTGTAGCTACATTAGTGAAATTTATATTTAATGCTTTTCCGGAAGTTTGTTCCATGGCACTCGACGTTCATATCCGCTTTTGTGCTTTTTTCTATTTATTTATTTTCATTATTTTTTGTTTAATAGGAAGTAATATACAAGCAAAATACGTTAGTGTTGAAATGATACTTTATTATAAATTTTAAGTTAAATATTTAGATATTAAACAAAGCAAAAAATTAATTTAAATAAAAAATTTGAAATAATTTTCATTATTTTTAGTCGAATAATCAATTGACTCCTCAAAATTTCAGCTAAACACCCTACCTTTCAAAAAAAGAAATCAATATAATCGTAAGGTAAACGTGTCTCCGATCAGATTTAATTAATTTTTGATGAAGTTTGTTATAACACAACCTTAAAAGTTTTAATAAAAATAAAAAAAATTGAATGCGAAGATTTTAATTTAAGTGTATATAACCGCTTCGAAATGCAGCAGGAAGCAATTCTCTTGCTTGTCTCTTGTGAAACTCTCTTGTTAAAGTCTCTTGGTAAATTCGCTTGTTAAAGTCTTTTGTTAAAGTCGCTTGCTAAAGTCTCTTACTGAGATATTGGTTTTTCTATTGCATTCTGTCTATTATTATGTTTTCACAATTAACGAGTCTTTGGTATATGCTTAAAATTTAAGACAAACTAAATTGTAATATTTTTTTAAAAATTCAAAATTGAAATAAGTAGGGTATTAAAAGCAATGTTAACAATGTAGGAAATTTTAAATTATAACAAAATTATTTAAAAAAATTAATTAAAAATATTTATATCTTATTAATTTTGTTTTTATTGCAAACAAGTTTTTATAGATGATTGGAATAATCGTGAAAATTTTTAATAAATGCTTAAAATAGATCTGTAGCCTTTTAGATGATTATAGACTTCATAACTAGTCTGTTAGAGCAAGAGAGTATTGTTGTTGTTTTGCGTATAAACTAAAGACTTTAGTAAGAAATGTGTTGTTTTTTGCCGCACTTTGGAACAAACGAATGTGCCTATTATTAAATCACGATTAATATGAGTATAAAACTGGGCTGCATAACATAGGAATGAATCTGGGGTTTGTTGCCTTAATGGATAGCAATGTCTTGTCTTTTGTCTGAACTGCATATAAACGCAGTTTTGTTAATTTAAACCCGATTATGAAAATATTAGTTTTAAAACTAACATGTGCGCTTGATGATGCGAATTATTTTTGGAACTTCTACGGAGTTTTGCAGAATGTCTAAATCTTGCCAGGCCTGGGTATTTATTAAGAAAGTGTTTAATTGTTACTTTTTCCACGTCTTCCTTGAAGCTTCTGTATTTCTGGTTGAAAGGGCTATCCAGTTTTTATGGCATGGGCAACCTTACGTAGACATTTTTCGATGTAGGAGAAATTAAAAAAGAGTATAAGAAAAAAAAAATTATAGCTCTTGTCAAAATAAAAACAACTTCATAAATAAAGTTTAAAGAAAAGAATCCGGTACATGTTTAACTATATTCGCTTTTTCTAACTAAATTAATATGTTCGGATAGTAAATATAGTTTCATTTAAAGATATTCTTGAGTGCGGTGTGTCCTAAACTTAACTTCTTCAGCTAACATTAAACTGTGAATTTTTAAACATTTTAATGTTACGATGTTGAATAACCCAGATTTTTCCCCCATTAGTGTCATTGTCTCATCTTGTGGAATATCAGCCAAGGTAATTAGTAACATCGCAGTGAAAGTGTTTGAATTTTTCAGGCAAATGTCAACATGCGTTAAAAATTTAACGAGTTAAGAAACTGCCACATTTGTGGAATTTATAAAACTTTAAAAATGGCACACAGTTGCCACATAAACGCAACTGCAATACGAGTAGTACTTGTGTCTGCATGTGTGCTATCAACCATCTAAGCTAATTGTGGGTCTAAGACTATCTACAGTTTGCATGTGCCTTAATGACACAGATAAGCGTCAGCCAACAAATGCACTTTTCATGCTCAAGAAGAAAACTTCAATAAAATGCAGTAGAGAATGAATAAAAAATTTAAATGCAATAAAAAGCTCTGCACCAATTTGAACCCCTACGCAGATGGTTATCGTGGCGCTGCAGTTGGTGAGGATGAACAGCACATCTCCCCAGTGTCAATTCGGTAGCACTGCTTATTAACAAGTTTCCAACTGATGTTTCGTGGAGTTTTTCTAGATTTTTCTTGCAAGTGCTGTTTAGTAGCACTTCGCCCGCAATGAATTCAACACAAAAGCGTTGAAAGCAACGAAAAGAAAAGAAATTTAGGTTAAGACGTTATCGTTTATTTAGCTCGAGTCACTAAGTTTTCTGTTCTGGCAATGCTTGAAGTGCAAATAAATTTGTATTATTTAAAATGGCGTTTTTTGTTGTTTGGAATTTCTGACTAAAGCAATACACGACTCTTCCGTACCTTGTGTTCGAGCACTTGAGCCACTTTTAAAGGATTTTTTTCGCTGCTACTACTACTGCTGCCGATGAGGAGGCACGTTCCTGTAAATCTTTGCACTTGTGACTTTTGCTTTCTCTATTATTTTTAAGATTTTCTAGATTTTAATGTTTGCTGTGTTTTTGAGCTGTTGGATGCTGTTGGATGCTGCTTTGATTGCTTTTCTTAGTTAAAAATGGCTTCTCCGCTCTAAGCTTTTTGTGTGCTATTGTGTAAATCATTTCTAGTCCTTGCAAGGGAGTTTGCCTAATGTTTGCTATTTGCTGTTTTCTTTTTGGTTTCTTATTGTTGCTGTTGCTTGTTTTTGTTTTTGTTTTTGTTTCTGTTTTTCTTTTGGCTAACAGAGATCGAAGCTATAAAAGTAATTAAGATAACGACTTTCTAAAGCTCTTGCCTTGGTTGCATCTCAGCATGTGTGGGAGTAGGTGCTGTTGTTTGTGTTTCCATATACACAATGTATCTAACGCTTCGTACTTCAGGCGAGTTATTGCTTTTGAGCTTGTGTGTGTGTGTGTTTGTGTGTTTGTGTTTGAAAATTGTGTGGAAATCCTTAGAAATCCTTTCGTATCCATTGGTTTGGTTTCATTTCATTTTGTTTACTGTTTGCCGTTTACTGTAAATGATTGCAACGTCTTGAATCAATATTTTTTTTTTGCTTCAGGGTAACAAAGTACTAAGCTTTCCATAGACGCCCGGCAGTAAATCATTTTTTTGGTTCAAATTTTTGCTATACGAAGTTAAAATACGTTTGTGTTTCACTTACTCTGCCTTTTCAGTGGATATTAAGCCATTAGCGTTGATGATATAATCTTTAGGGCCAAAGTTTATGCGAGCATGTGAGTTGTTGTGGGTGTTTAATTAACAAAATTAAAAAGTTTGAAATTTCAGTAATTTTTTTTACTAATTGCATGTCTGCTTAGATACATGGAATCGCAATAATTGGAAAAAATATACCCGAAAGCATAAACATTAAAGCGTAAAATGGTTTATGGAAAACGTTAAATAAATGTACTCATAGGAGAATTTAATTCGAAGAGAATGTTTCATAAAATTTAATTTAAACGGGCTTAAGGTCGGTTCTTTAACAACTCAAAATAATGATAAGTAATGTATCAAAAAAACTATTTTAGTAGTTAAATTAATTCTAAAGTTGGCTTGTATTTTATTTATTTCAATAAAATATAAATAAGAACTTCAGAATGGTTACACGCTCCTCGGGGAGGTATGCAGATCTTCAGTTATTCAATTATTGCTTAGTCTGATGAAATGATAAACAATTATCCAGTCAAGACGTAAAGAGGGGTTTTGAAGATACCTCAAATAGCTTCAACAGAATAATAAATAAGAAACAAATACATAATGAAAAATATATGAAATGTAAAAGTGAAGGAAAGTGAAAGAGGCAATTATAATTCTCATTAAACAATACATAATAATCTATGTAGCTAATATATGAGGAAGTTGTAATTCTCATTTACTTTTTTCTACAATGTCGATATGAGTTCAAATGAAATAAATCCTGTGTGAATGTTTTGATAATCTTATTGCCATGAATCTAGGTTTAACTTGTGATTGGAATACTTTTAGTTTTGTACACGACTAATAGTTCAATGATATAATAATACTTACTAACTTAAGATATTGTATTTCCCATCAAAATTGGGTAATTTAAAATGTGGAAATATGTTTTAAATTAAAATAATTTATTTTAAATCTTTTCTACTTTGTTTTGGTTTGAGAAAATAGATTTTTAGATTGCCCTCAATAAAAGATTAGGTGTAAATTTGAAAAATTATGGGCCTTTTATGAATGCTGTGATCTTGAAGCATTGAAAACTATCCATAGTGATTTTGTTCAAATTAAAAATTTGTTTAAATAGAACTCAAACTGAGTCTGTTATATACAATGTATTACAATAATTTTATTTGAAAATGAGAATAAAGTAATAGTATATAATTATAATATGCCTGCATAAAGTATTAACAGAGTAAAATAATATTAATAAATAATATTAAATAATTATAAATATTTATACATATTCTTATAAAGTACCGCATAATCAGCTCAAATAACCGAACAATGCAAGTAGCATTATCAAATGATCAAAAGTACGGTAGGTACACCGTGCAGTTTGCTTAAAAGGTGGTTGAAAATTTCATACGCTACTGAAGACGAATATAATTCTCATCAACTTGTCAGTTGCGTTTGTTTAAAACTGCTATGAAGTGTGTCTGTAGTTACTCTGGTTTCTCTTCAGTTGTCGAATAAATCTTTCGCCTTTTACTAAAGATTTCCGTGGAGAGGAGCAATTTAATGAGTCTAAATAAAATTTTTTGTGGTGCCTGGTCGAAAGATCGGGCCTTAATAAATACATTCACTATTATAAGATAAGAATAATTGCGCAAGTGAAGAGTTAGGTAGAATTCTTATTGTTTGGATACGCTTACGGCTAAGTTCAAAATGTTTGTAATTGTGTGTAGGAATTCGAAATTCTTACTGCGCAGTGAAAATAAAAGGGTAAAGAAGATTTAACTGACCTGACCTTACAAGCACGGTTGCCACTTATGGTACTTTAGTACCAAAATTGGTTCCTTTTTTTCCGTTTGGTACTCATGTTCAAAAAATGGTACATTTTTGACGACCCAACTTTATTGTGGATATTTCCAATTAATTTTTTTTTATAAATGCAACTTTGCACTATTTTATATTTTGCTGATTTATAACACTATAAAAAACAAGAAGGTCCAAAAAAATTTTGAACCTTGTTTTACAGAAATGGTACCTTTTTAAACCAATTTTGGTACAGAAAAAAATTTTCAAGTGGCAACCGTGCTTACAAGTCTTTGAATGATTTTCATATAACACATTCTGTTTGTTTATGAAATTATATCGCCAATTACACCTATTTTTTTCTCCATTTCTGTAGAGTATTAATATTTTGTTAAAGATAGTATAGGGTTAAGATTTGTGTGGTAGATATCATAAATGATGTTATATCTAGTTTATTTAGCTTTAATAAACAGGATTTTGAAGTTGATAAATCTGGGGTGAAACACTCGAGATTAATTTATAAGACTAAATATTTTGTCAGAGTAGCACCATTACCCTGAAGTTATTTAGTTAGTTAGAATTGACAGATAAACTGTGATTTGATTCAATCTACGTATATGTAAAAAATATAAATGTCTACTAATACGACTAAAAATATGTTCGATTACTCTAAAAATGCTCGATTGGACAACAACATTTGACAGATAGAAAGTAAACCTAGATTGGAACCAGATTTACTGATTAAAAACAATAGTAATGAAATCCAATGTTTATAAATTTAATAGATATAATAAAATATGTTAATACTATTCAAATAGTATGTTTTATGAATTAATGTATATTGATAGTGTGCAAACTATTAGCGAATTACTATAAAAAATTATATTCATCTACTGTATGAAAATGTTCATCGGTGCATACTAGGTACTTTCCGTAATCTTATTGGAAGACTTCCAAAATATATATTTGACTATTATTATATTATTATTAATTTGAAGAATGTTTTTAATTTTTAATGAAAAAATTCAATAAGACTTTCTAAATAAAAGGGATAGCCTATATTCCTTAACAAATCGAAAAATAAATTAAATAAACTATTGAAATTTTATTGAAAGCAATTCCGAATCATTATTTTCGTATAAATATCATAATATTTTTATGTTTCAGGTGTTTTCAATCTACCATAAATGTATGTAACTGACCTCACTAACAAAAACATTTTGAATTGAATTTAAATTCTATGAAAAGCCAAGGAAAATTCAAAAGTATTTGTTCTGCTTTATGCCTCATGAATTTTCATTTACTCACAACATTTACTGTCACTGCCGCTGCCATCGACTGCCATTTCCATAATTTTGTAGACGCAGTAAACTGTGAATTTTGATATCCTGAATGTGCTCAAAGTTAGTAAAAGGCATCAGACTGTATGACATTTAAAAGATAATGAAATTATCAAAAAAGGAAACAATAAACTGAATATTTTATTTCATTTTTTTTATATGTAAACCAATTTCCTTTATGAACCAAATTATTCATAATATGAGCAGGAATAAGTTTAATCCTTCTGACAAAAAACGATTATTTTATTAAAATATAATGGTTTTATAAAATTTTAATTGAATATAAGAGAATTAATTAAAAACATTGTATTACGGAAATTATTTTAGTTATTTATATTTTTTATTTATATTGTAAGTTATTAAGAATAAATGATACTCCCTTTAAGCCATAGTAACAGTTAGGCAAGTAGCTTTGTTTATTAAGAAACTGATAATGTTTATGGTAAATAGGTCTGTTCACATAACACATGATCTCAAAAGGGTCGGTAAATTAATTGTTTAAGTTGTTAGTGCCATATTGACAACATATGAGCTATTAATCGTCTAAAACAACTTATTGTATTTTTTACATTTTTCCACTATTCGCTGGAGAGATATAGAGAAGGTATTTGATGGTTTCTTCTTCCACTGTGACCAGTGATGAAATCTGTTATGATTACAATTTTAAATTTTCACACGGAATTTATGAGTCTTTTTGAGGTTTTATATTGTGGGAGATGATTATTGCTTGCAAATGTATCGATCTTTGATTTCATCGTTCGTTCTTTTGAAAAATAAGTATTTTTGTACACTGTCAGGTCGCTAAATGCACAAAAATGTACAGTTTTCAGAAATAATTGGGTAGTAGTACGTTTCTATGCTAGTTAGACTGCAATAGAATTTCCATGGATATTGATGAACTCAACCAACCAATTTATTTTCCAGTGAAACCTATTAAAGTGATGAGTCAACTTATTCTGATATTTGTGGCATTTGAACACTGAATATACATTAGAAGTATATATTGCATTATTTTTTCGAAACTTCTTTTAATTTAAAATAATAGATGGCTTATGAAAACTTTTTCGTTATTAAAGTCTTTCGCGATGTCTAAATAATTTAAGTGTTTTGTTCTCGGGCTTGTGTTAAAATGATATTTTGTCTAACTTCTTTCTTATTTGATCAGTTTTTATAACATTTCAGTTTGTTTGCTATATATCACGACATTTCCAAATTGATGACTTAAATTATAAGTTTTTTTTTGATATATAATGATGTGTTACTCTTGAATCCTAGTTCCAGTTTTCATTTCTTGTTTACAAATAATTGATCGATTAAGCTAATAATAAAGACTTTCCCTTCTCAAACTTATTTTTAAAATATTAGTTCAACATTATATAGAAATATTCAAACGAGGTTTATGATTTATTCACTTATTTACTTATTACATTATTACTTATATTACTTATTACATATTACATATTTATGTTATTGAGGGATAACAGTAAGTCTTAGACTTGATCCTCAAACTAGACTGTATTTAGTTTCATTATTTCTTAACTTAGTATTTTTCCAAATGTCTTTAGTAATTTCAAGACGGTCAAGATGGTAAGTCTTAGACTTGGTCCTCAAACTAGACTGTATTTAGTTTCATCATTTCTTAACTTAGTATTCTTCCAAATGTGTTTAGTTATGTCAAGATGGCCATTAGCACTTTGCTATTCGTCTTTTCATATGTTTAGCACAAGGTACATTGTCTGGAAATTCTAATTTCTTGTCTTCAACTATCCTTACCATCCTTAGCAATTGGTATATTTATTTGTAGTAAATACGTTTTCGCTTACGTTATGTGGTGTCTCAGTTCTGCTTGTTGTGATGATTTATTTATGTGTACAAATTCTCACGTTATTTTGTTGTATATTTCTATAAAATTATTAAAACTGTTTTCAATTGTTCAGTTGTGGTACTATGTTTGTCCATATTTTAAAAAGGAAGTCCATAATGCATATTGCACAACTTTTCCGAACTTCAATTGTATGCACATATATAGATATCTTTCATATCTAAAAACTGTTGTGTCCTTATCGCTGTTTCATACTTGACTACTTCGTATTTGAAAATTAATTCGGATGTGTTGTTTTATATATCATATTGCAACAAATTTTTGTTTACTAAACTAACAACATATGAGATTTAGATTTTGTGAAAAAGCGACTAAGTGGTGCTGTGCTCTTTGTGAAATCGGACAGACGTAATACAAAACTTAGAGCTACTGCGGAAATTGCCAGCAGACAAAACGTACTGCAGACATATAAATAAATTTTATTAAGTTTCAAATATTTTGCAAAAAATAAATAAAAAAATAATTGAAAAATAAAATCAAAAAAGGATAACAAAGAAATTTTCGAAAGCAAGTGCCACTTCATTCATTAAAAACAACCAATGGAGAAGTCAGCAGAACGGGCACATTATTTTATTCGTACTCGTTCGTATCTCAACAAAAGCAGCTAATATTGCAAATGAAATGAATGCTCGAGGCTTCCAATTGTGTCAGTGCTGTATGCAGAATAAAAGCCACAACTCCAATAGTCTGACTCCTGCTAGTAAGCAGATTTCAGGACACAAAAAAAGAGAACTTCAGAGTTGGAAAAAATTGGAAAAAATATATGCTGCCTACTTTATCAAATCAGAAATGAAAATAAAAGAAAGAAAGTAAATGGCGGAAAATCGATAAGGACTTATTGAAAGCGCAGTTACATTATCCTTAGCAAGGATGACAGCTTAATGCTGCTACTTCTCTTGTTGTAGTCGTTGTTGCTGTTGTTGTTGTTGTCTGAATTTGCATTGCGTGCAACATGCTTCCAATTGAAAATGAAATTCTATCTCATCGCTACTGGCACAATTGCGGTTTACAGTAGATTCGGATTTTTCACTTTTTCACTTTTTCTATGGCATCACTGTCTTCTTCTCTGATATCCACAAAAAGTACACTAATTAAAAAAGCATATCACTGCAGGGAATTGTACCTAAAAAAACGTCTTTACGGTTGTTATTTTGCGAATATTGTGCATTTTAATTAGCACGCATTTGCAAGGATAACAAAGCAAGTCAGATATTCTGTAATTCCCTTAACAAGGTATGATTATTTTTCAACTCTCTACATTTTGTATTTTTTCACTGCTTAGGTAATCTGCTTAGGTAGTTTTAAGATAATATTATTTCATAATGCAGATTATTTAATGTTCTTTCATGTTTTTTGTTTTATTTAAAAGACTGAATAAGAATATTAAGAATTTTTTTTTAACATAATTGGTAATAAAAGCCTTATTTATAAAATGCTATTTAATGAAAATTAAACTAAAATAATAAGTTGTTCCAATTCTTCCAATTATTCATCTATTCTTAAGATAAAAAAGATATAAGTGTCATATAATATCCTAAATCGGTCTATTTTATTTTATTATTCTTACAAAAATGTGCAAATTTTTGATTTGAGAAATAAACACATTCACTAACACTCATTATCGAATAAAGTAGAGTACACCCAAGTTTATCAAAATGAAGTCATAAGATAGCGGTCAACCTGCTGGTCGCCCGAAAATTGCCTTTAGATAAATCACAATATAACAGTATGTATATATGTGCATGTATATAATAAAACTGAGAAAAAATTCAATGGGTTATAATCCTTAGAAGTAGTTGAGAGGTGTCTCTATATTAACAGTATATGTTCCTGATGGAATATGGCATATGAAAGGAATATATATGTTATGTATATATATAAGTAGGTCGATGATTTACTTAGTGGTGCAATTGCTAGAGTTGGTGCTGATTGAAGCTAACAATCTAATGTATCATATAACAATCTGTATTTTTACATATAAATGTCCTTCTCATCTTGTTTGTACATCTGTTTTGCTTCAAAGTTTCATTCTTTAAAATAAAGTTTGGGACAATTACATTTAGGAAATACGCATCTCTCATGTGAGTTAATCCTGATGAAATGAAGTTGTATTGGTATTAGCTAGCTATTGGATAGTATTGTAAATACATTCACATTCACTTTGATTAGGGGCATTATGTGATAATCGAGTATTTATTATAAATTTATTTTTTCATACATAACCAGTGGCGTATCCAAAAGGGGTACGCCACAGATAGTGCACTGCAAAAACATTGACAAAAAAATGAGTTTTAGTATACTCGCCACTGCTCACAATGTTGTGGTTGGTTGCAGTGGCAGACCATTAGATAACTTCCATGTACCTCAATTAGCGATTTTTCGCCGTTTTGCTACCACATTCTTCGCAAGAACCCTAGTATAGAAGAATAGAGACTAAATCCATGCCGCCGAATTTAGGTAATTTAATAGGTCTTTCATCTTCACCGATGAGCAGTCTAATAAACTATGAAAGAAGTATTTTCCTAAAAACCTATATCTTCTGGATGCTAAAGCCGGTCATTCACAGAGAAAATGTATTATGGTTTCTTTCTAATGCGAGTTTCAACAACTTCTGCAGTGAGGGTTATGGGGAGACAATGTTGTAATCGAATATATTTTGTTGTTTGTAAATTTAGTGACCAGAAATTTGTAATGCGTAATCTGTATTCGAGATATTTTGTGACAACTGGAACTTTATATAGAATAATACAGACGTTAAGGATAAGACGGATAGATGACAAATTATCAGAATGTCCAAGTTATTGTGTCCATATTATTGAGATTATATGACAATTAAAAAAATAACAAGTAATTATTGTCTACGATTTCGATGGTGTTAGATGAATAGAGGGGAACTTATTTGATTTATCTATTAAAATCAGTAGGTTTTCGATTAAACAATTCAAAATAGAGTTTAAAAAAAATAACGAACTCGAAGTTATACCTTTAGATACGGAATATTTTATTTGGATTGAAAAAAATTTATAATTAGTTACTTAAATTGCAGTTGTAAATAAACTGTTGTATTCTGGCTTTTCAGCAACTAAGATTACACCCTTTACAAAAACTTTCATATATATACAAAGACATCAGATCCATCATATTATAAAGCCCGGTATTCAGATATTCTTTGTGTGACTTAAAACTGTTCACAGATATAATAAAGTTAAGGTGATGAGGTCAGACATCTGCATATCAACATATCATATAAGTTTCAGAAGACTGGGATATAAAAACCCTTCTCGTGTACTCCTCGTAAATAAGAAATAGTTATAAAAACAATTACTTTCTTAATAATTCAATTATTTTAAAAAATAACAACAAACTAATTCCTTTATATATATATATACATATATATATATATGTATATCAAAATTAGACTTTCGACTTAATAAATTTGGTATGGGTTTAAGATATTGCTTACAACAAGGCTTATTAAATTTTAATAGGAAAGATATATTAATTTAATACATGAAATATATTTATTCATAGAGTTATTTAAGTATTTATATTCAATTTTAATTTCTTTCATTTTAACACTGTTCTATATTAAGATAGTATTAATCTTAATCTTCAGTATCTAAACTTCTTTCAATTTAATTAGCATTAGTAGTGTTTCAGTGTCTTTCATATACGACCACTAATAAAGATTATTTCCTTAAAAATCTTAATTTTGGCGCACTGCTAAAGATGCAATTTTTTCAATTACCTAACAAAGCTCAACACAGAAATCCTTAACGTAATGATTTATTCAATTTTCTAAAATTAAATAAATTAGAAGAGCAAAAGTACAAAATTCAATCAACTCGCCTCAAGGGGCTTTTGTAGCCAAGAAAATTACAACGTTTCAGCAGAGCGGACAGAAGTGAGGAAATTGCAACAACAAGGATACCAGCAGTTGATGTAGCAACGACAGCAACGAGAGCAACAACAGCAGCAACAGTTAAGCATACCAGTGTAAAGATCCTTGTACAAGGATAATAGAAAAGTGTGTCAGTAGTGTTAAGAATTTTGTCCTCCACTCTGCAGCGTTGCAAAGTAAAGATGAAAAAACGTGACTTTCCGGCGAACAGCTGCTGTCACGTCATTACCCACTGCATTTGTTGCAACATCAGCTACGTGCCTCGGACAGCAATTTAACATACTTCGAAGTGTACAGCAAGTACAAGCAAAGCAACTGTATCTCAAAGATACTCTGTGTTTACTAAATTTCTAATTTTTTTATTTCCTATTTTTTTTTATCAATGTTTGATATTTTTAAAATTTTTGTTATTCTAGTATCCGTACTATTTTTTATTTTTGCAGTGTATAGAAAACTCTACAGATGACGGTATATGTTTTCTTTCATTTGCTGGAAGCTGTAAGAAAAATCGTTCTCCTGTCCGATAAGTAACGAGCGTTTAAGCTACTCACACCTGATGCAGTTACAGCTGCAACAGCTTTTGCTACGTGATACTTCTGCAATTTTGTATTATTGGCAGAGGAGCTTTGAAAGGATAACAATGGTTGTCGTTAAGGACATGCATTTTTAATGCATACTCTGCCATGACTGCAATTTTATTAATAGCATTTAATGTGGCCATTGTTAAGCATTCAATATCTTGCCTAAGGCAAAATGACAGGAAAAGGATTAGTCTCATTTTGCTCTAAATTTAATTTAAATTGCTTACTCAGAATTAATGGGATTGGAAAGTAAAAGTGAACTAAGTATAGTAACATCTATATTTCTATAAAGAAAGGGCGGAAATTGACTAGCTTTAATTTCAAATTTAAGGGAAAATAGTGTCTTTAGAGTTTAATATAGTTCGTAAATAAGTTAAGATAATTTTTCTTTGCATAAGACATAAGATAAAATTAAATTTGGGCTTAACTTAATAAAATTATACTAAACCATGGCAAATAGAATTTCATGATAGCTGGATTTTCATTTTTAAAAAATGTAAATTAAATATCTTAATTACTTTCAAATTATTTTCGACCGAAATAAGTTTTATAAACGTTTCTATATAGATTAGATTGATCCACTATACCTATTTTACCTGCACTAAACCCTTAGATAAATCTAGTCCGTTAGGTATTAAGCCTGTCGCTCATATTTCTCTCCCGAGATTACTGGAGTAAAGTTTCCACATTGCTGTGAAAATCTTCTCTATTTATTCTTAGGTTTTAGTCGTACATTGTGGCTTTCGATGCTTCAACTATTGGAAAAACAAAATAAAAAACCTGTGAGATACTGGAACTAGGAAAATACGTACGCTGAAATAGCTCAAATTGTTGCTCTATTGACATGGTATACAGATTAAGGTTAAAAGCAAAGATTAATACTGAAGTATGGAATATAATCTTCTGACATCTTATATTTGCTTTATGTTCTTAAAAGAATAGCAGCTACTGAATGATAAATAGTTTTTAGAAAATATGTGACAATATATCCGGACTGTAATAGAATAGATGCTGAAACTTTTTACATTGCATTCCCTGGAATATAATAATAATAATATAATAATAACAAATAATAATAACAATAATAGTAATATAGATTCTCACTTCAATGAATTTACAAGTGTCAGAGTATATAACCACATTTTTAAAGTTGCAAATATAGCCAAGAAACTTATGGTAAATCTTGAGTCCAGATGTGTTTAAACGTAGCAACCTGGCAATATTTTTGTTCGTGACCTCAATGATGATGACCTTGGGATTAATTTAGACTCTTGGGATCGGCTCGTGACTATCCATTTTCCATTTCATTGCAAATAAAGAACAATGTTCGTATAGTGATTAAATATTGAAGAGAATTTTATTTTGTCTACTTCAGTACCACCTTTTGCCATCTTGTTGGTAGTATCCTGATTTCATGTTCATGGATTTTTCTTGGTCTTTGAGGTGATTTTTGACTTCATCATTTGGAATAGAAGTTTTGCCACCCAAAAACTTTTGTAGAGTTTGGAATTCTTATTAATCAGAAGGTGAAAATATTCTAAAAGAATATGGAGGTTGGAATATTTATTTATAAGAAGCTGAAAATATTCTAAAAGAATATGATGTGTATGGCAGTATATCTTTCTCTAGGATTCTTGCGAAAGCTTCTGTCACGTTTCCAAATTTGTATGGGTCTCGCATTATCTTGGTAGAAACCTATAAGTACTGAAGCAGTTTGTGAAGTAAATATCTTTTAGAAACACTTTTAAAAAATAGTTGAACGAACGTATACTTGCAGGCTTGTCATCTTTAAAAGGTATGTATTTAGTTGAGTTAACAGCAATGGTAAATTGTTGAGTTTAGATCTGTTTAGACTCAGAAAACTCGCAACATTATTGACCCGAAGGAGCATTTTAGCAAACAATAACTATTCGATATTTCTAAGCAGTGAAGTAGTTTGACAAGAAAATATGCTTTAAAAACGTTTTTAGAAACTGAGTGAATGTACCCAACTACGGAGCCTTTTCATATTTATATGATGTGTGTGTAATTATAAAACCAACACTTTTATTGTTGACCCGAATGAGCTTTCTAGATTGCTTTAGGTCTCTGGCATCAGCGTATTACTTCGCCAACAATTTTTATACGTTATTTTTAAGCACTGTTGCGATCTGACAAGTCCATATCCTTTGGAAATGTCGCTTATAAAAGAAGTGAAAGTACCATGCTTCGCATTTTTGCTGGTTTGCTACTATGGAATCCCTGGTGATCTGGTATATATAGATGACTGTTATTATGTTGGAATACTACTCGTATATAAAAAAGAGTAGTGTGAATTAGTAGAAGATTTATGTTAAGAATATTTTAGAACTTTTGTATAAAAACGCTTTAAATGCTATTGTATATTCTTCCTCTTAGGCTTTTTATTTTGGCTGTTGCATAAATTACGTGTTGGTTTTGGCTCTAACATTATCAGATTTATAATTTAGGCTTTTTTTTGTTGAAAGTTTTAATGATACAAGAAAATAAATTTCAAATGTCTACACTTTTCTTTCAAAACTGAACCGAACTGAACTTTCTGCAGGAAGAATATACGCTCGAGTAAAATTTTGTTAAAAATTGCTTAAATGAGAGAAAATGCCTTGAAGGCAAATTTCTTTACTGCTTAATTTTTATTACATTTTTGTCGTTACCGTTGCTGTTGTTGTTGTTGTTGGTGCTCTGCTGATTTGAATGTCTTCGTCTTGTATCTGAAAGAAGTGTATCTACAAAAAAAAGAAATCACAAGATTTAATGTCTTACATTTTTATTGTTTTGTTGGCGCATTTTGCCCGTTGGGTGTCATAAAAAAGTTTCTAACGCCTGCAACATCAAAATTTCCACACAACCCAGGCCCAACTCAGCAAACTCGAAGGCGTTTAAGCCGAATCGCTTATTCCCATGAATCCATTTAACGCGAAAAATGCTTCAATATCAAATTCCAAACTGTTGAAGGAAAAGAGTCGCAGTTTTGCCGGAAATCTGTGCGGCAGCCAAATGCTGCCAAGTAGAAAATATTTTTACATCAACTGATATTTTTCTTCATTTCTACTTCTTAAGTAATATTTTTACTTCATTTTTTTAATTTCTGCTATTGCTCAGCAAAAATGCTAACTGCCTTCGTTCGTACTGCTTCAATGGTGTGGCAGCGAAGAGTTTTCCTCCTGAGTAGGCACCGCACGGGATGCTGTTAGTTTGTGGTGCTGCAGTGAAAGGAGCAAACGTGGTGATTTCCTTAACATTCAAAGCTCGTCAACATCATCATAAAAATATTTCTCCATTTTGTTTTTTTTTTTTTGGATAATTTCTTGGTTTCTTATGCTTTTTAACGTGTTTCATTTCATTTCCGGTGCCGTTAATGTTGCTGGCGCTCCCTCTGACGTGCGTCTTATGCCAAACATGCAAAAACATTAACAAAAGTTGTCAAAAATATCAGAAACATTTTATTTGTGCTTTTATATTTTATTTCAGTTTTTTACGTATTTTCCTCATTTTCCTTAATGCTTTCATATTTTCATTTAAAAAAGTATTTCAAGCAATTTGAAGTTTCTCAAGAACTGCAAGAAAATTGATAACAAAATACTTGAAATAAACAACTTTTTCAACTTTAATTCTGGTTCATACTTTTATGTGTTTATCAATTTTTGTTGACATTTCATATTTTTATTTTCATAATTTCATATTTCATAATTTTCCTTAAGTGTATTTTCTCTCATTTAAATATCTAAATCTTCCTTAGTTGTGATTTATAGTTAACATTTTATACGTTACATTCACAAATTTTTTCCAATCACGATTTCAAAAAAGAATCGATCATTAAGAATAATATGAGACAAAATTTAAGCCTCTAGTGATTCACATTAACGAAGATTGATACAACTCTGGAAGATTCAACCAATCTAATATGCACATTACTCAACTTTCATCATGTTACTTAATAAAGAAATCTAATTAATGTACCCATTCCTACTTTCTTTTTTTCTCAGAGCCACGACTCCTGATTTTAACTTAACTCAACCATGGAAGATTCAGCTCATGTATGTTTCATGATCAGCTCATGATGTAATAAGAAATTTTAGTGAAACATGTGAATAATGCGAGACAAATCAATTCCTGATATATATGTTATTGAAAAATATGTCTGCAATAATGTTGCTATAATGCAACATTATTATACTTTAAGATAAAGTATAAGAGGCTTCGGTTCACTTGCTCAATAACGATCGTTGTTGAATCCAGTAAACATTGACAAGTATGGGTACTTGGTATCAAATATATTTGACATTCAATTTATGGAATAAAGATATTTATTTTTGTATAACATAAACAATAATACTTTTACTAAGAAATAACATATTATACCCTACTTCACTTTTAAAAGCTCAACAAATGATATTTGAATGTATTAAATATGACCCGATCTTTCAATCAGGCACCACAAAAAATTTTATTTAGACTCATTAAATTGCTCCTCTCCACGGAAATCTTTAGTAAAAGGCGAAAGATTTATTCGACAACTGAAGAGAAACCAGAGTAACTGCAAACACTTTTCATCGCAGTTTTAAACAAACGCAACTAGAAAGTCGATGAGAATTATATTTTCTTCTTTACACGCATTTCACCACCTTTCAAGTAAACTAACCATGCTGAAAAAGAGGAATTTTATCCTTTCCTTTTCGATTTATATGTGTATATTGTTTTGAGTGCAAACGTAAGAGGATTTCTCTAATCTTTTTGTGTAAGAGGGTCGGAAGAGAGTTTGAAGACAACAAACATTAGCACAACAACAAAATGAGCTGAGCAGCTACTGAAAATTAACACACGTGTGAGCAGTGTGAATAAGCTTGCTTCGGAATATTGGCTCTAATGACTGATGCGATATTCTAGTTAAAAACAACAGATATTTAAACTCTTCTATGTTTTGTAATTATGTACAAAATCAAATTTAATCACAAATTGTACATTTTTATACTATGAAAGAGAATATGTGTGAGAGTGTTACCCACAGATTTAATGATCGAAGCATTGACCATTTTTATATTCAAAATGCTCTATTATATCAAGACTCTCGTGAATGTTTATTGATTTAAAGTGTACGTTCTAAATTAAGTTTATTCGAAATGCTCTAATGATAAAATGCTTGAACACTTTAAAGTACTAAATTCAACTAATTCTTTATATAGTACATAAATATACTCAATGATTCAGCGTCAATGATTCTTACAGAATAAGTGAAGTTAAACCAAGCTGATACTGAGATAAAGATAATACTGAGATATGTTCCAAGGTATAACGAAATACTGTATCTTTTAAAAATATAATTACAAAAGTGGGAAAACTTGCTATCGTATTACGAGACTAGGAAGTAGGGACTATAGTATAGTGTCATGAGGATTACGCATTCATATATATAATATTGTCAATATCTCAAAATAAATTAATAAACAGTCATTAAGTTAAATACGACAGCTATATTAAATATTAATCCAAAATTTGGTTTATTTAGAGTACTATAGATTATTTGGTGCAAGTGTGTATCCAGTAACACTTTTATAATATGCAGAAGAGTGATATATGTTGGCATAATACGAAGACAACATACTATATCACTAAGACATCGTTTTACCTTTTTAATTAATCTGGATTAATTAATTTTGGATTCGTTAACTGAACTGAAAAAAACAAGTTGTAGTTTATTAAACATAATTTTCTTTTTTTTATTTAAACCAAATCCAGCTTTAACTTATCTAATTATACACCTAATAATTGTTTTTTATACTAATATAAGCATAGTATTACTTAACAATATTTTTATACTGCACAGGTATATTCTAACAAAGAGCTTAGTTGGCAACAGAACTTTGTAAAGCATTAAGTGATCGTTGCTTATTGATTTCAATCTTTCATTTAACATTCCAGATACAACAGCTAACAATTTGGTTTTATTAAATAAACATTGAATGTATTCATTTTGGCCCCACTTTTCGGTTAGGCACAACAAAAAATTTTATTTAGACTCATTAAATTGTTCCTCTCCACGGAAATCTTTAGTAAAAGGCGAAAGATTTATTCGACAACTGAAGAGAAACCAGAGTAACTGCAGACACTTTTCATAGCAGTTTTAAACAAACGCAACTAGAAAGCCGATGAGAATTATATTTTCTCCTAACTTCATATTCAACCACCTTTGAAGCAAACTGAAAGTCCAAATAAACTGGAAGTTGACTGATTTTGCTCTTCTTTCTACGATTATATATATGTGTTGTTGTTGTTTTTAGTATTCTCTGTATATAAATAAATACATTTTATAAGTCACTATTTTATTTTTAATAAATTGTATTCGGTTTTTAATATTCGAAACCGAATATATTTTTGATCATATCTAGTTGTTTCTATTATGTTAATAATTTTATTTATCATATTTAAATCTTAATAGGTTTAAGAAAACTAACTTAACGTTGAAGTCGTGCTTAGTGGAATTCTGGTGAAAGTAATGACGCATTCTTCTAATTTTGCAATATGTAGCTAAGAAATATCTATGCATTATACAATTTTCTGTAATTGGTCACTGTAAATATTTTTGCGACAATTGTTAGTAATATCCCTTTAACTGAAAGCTGTGTTTATAGTGTCGATTTACATAATC
Organism: Teleopsis dalmanni; assembly: GCF_002237135.1. Classification (NCBI taxonomy): domain Eukaryota; kingdom Metazoa; phylum Arthropoda; class Insecta; order Diptera; family Diopsidae; genus Teleopsis; species Teleopsis dalmanni. The sequence goes on from NC_051846.1 coordinate 9,692,549, forward strand.
GTAAAACTCAAAATTAAAATAAATAGCTATAAAATATCAATTAGCAATGACTTCTCCTTTTATTTTTGAAAGCTATATCTGAAGAAGTCATACTATTTTAGAGTGCAGCATATTGCTTATCGTGTGAAAGAGTAATCACTCCCTCATTGTACGCTTTGCAAAAACCTGAAATGAATTCCGACGCTTCGAAGTAAAAACCACACACCAAAGTGCTACATATCTACTTTTCTTAGTTTTGAATAAATTAATTTTGGCCCAATCATACGATCAGGCACTTCAAAAAATTATTAGCCTCGGATATACATTAAGACCGAAAAGTTTTCGGAAATTCTCATTTAAAATTCGCGCGCTGTATATTTTTCGATATTTTAAGTTTATGTAGTTTGGCAGCACTGTCCTTAATTACTATGCCAAAAATGAGCGCGATCTGTCAGACAGTTCGTTTACGGCAGCTGTTGAAACCAGTTCACCTCAGTAGTGCGTTGCGAAAAAAACAATGGAAAAAAATATTGAACAAAGAGTTTGCATCAAATTTTGTGTTTCGAACGAAATTTCGTGTGCAGAATCGTTGCGAATGCTACAAAAGGCTTATGGGGAATCAGTTTTATCGAAAACTCAAGTTTATGAGTGGTACAAAGCCTTTCAGTACGGTCGTACGACCGTCGAAGACATTTCGCAACGCACTACTGAGGTGAACTGGTTTCAACAGCTGCCGTAAACGAACTGTCTGACAGATCGCGCTCATTTTTGGCATAGTAATTAAGGACAGTGCTGCCAAACTACATAAACTTAAAATATCTAAAAATATACAGCGCGCGAATTTTAAATGAGAATTTCCGAAAACTTTTCAGTCTTAATGTAGACTATGAACTTTGGCCCTCCTGCGGAAACTTTCAGTAAAAGATGAAAGACTTACTCAACGACATAGATAAAACCAAAGTCTAACTATGCACTTTTCTATTTCATTATAAATTTGAACAACGAATAAGTCCATGAGAATTATATTTGCTTTCAACCGTTTTCAATGTATATATATAACGATTTCAACCCCCTTTATAACAAACATCGTATTGTGTGTAACCTACTACAGATCATTTTAGTTTAACTGTAGATGATGATAGCAAAATGGGACGTAAATTATTGTAATAATATTATAAAAATAATTAAATTATTTGAACTTTATATATTATATTTTTATAATATACAATAATATATAAATACATATTTTTATTATATGATAGTGACAATGCTTCAGTTAGTAGGTAACTGAAGGTTTTAGAAAAATTCAGATATATTATAGTAAACTCTTAAATACAATAGTTTATTTTTAATAGACTGAAATTTTAAATAAGAAAAATGTATGAATTAATTAAGTGTTAATTAATAACTATTATTATTTTAATTTTTAAATAAATGTAATAAGCTAAAATATATACATACATATACAATACTTCGCTTCCATGAAATATTGTCTTAACGTCTGTAAAAAGTCAGTAGTTGCTTTGGGCCATATAAATAGATTACGAGTATGAAAGCAATTCAAAGTGTAATTTAATCAACTTACCAAAGGTTTTATGATATAGTACACTATCTTGGTGAAACATCACTTTCTTTTTTTAATGGAGTAACCCCATTTTTGTTTCTTAATTTTTACACTCCAATAATTCTCTAATCCAACGAAAAATTCGGTATCTTTCTCAACGATTTATCTTTCTCCAGATTATCGCTGAACAGAATATATATGATATTACCTTGCTATGAGAATGTTGGTATTTCGATCGCTTTCAACTGCTCTTCAATCAGCTGAGAATCTATATGATTTCAGTGTGTACTGAAACTTCTTTGAACACTTCCAGGCAAAGCCACCTCCTTGGAGGCGTTATTGTTTTAAACCCGGGCTGTGAAAACGATTTAGCTACTTTAAAAATAATTTACGCATGTTAAAATTTTTATGAAAAATAAGAAATAGATTACATTTTGATATCTTTAAGGTGTCAACTATCTTACGCAACTTCACTTTACTGTCTTTCAAAACAACTTTATGGACAATTTTCTGTTTTACGGATTCACCAGCCAATATTAGTTACTTTTTCTGGTGAAGGTCCATCATCGCAAAGTATATACCAAGCACACGCTGGCAAGATTTTAACTAACCGTCATAAAGAATTAATTTTATATATATTGGCTTGAAAACTAAAATCTGTGGTCATCAAAATCACTGTAACCTGTAAGCTAATGTTCAGAATGTCAAAAATAATAATAATCTGATTATCAAAAATTACAAGAATTTTTGATAATCAGATTATTATAGAATGGAAGAATGGAAATTAAACTAATGTATTTTAAAATATATCTATATTGTAGAAATAAACATCGCATGTATTAAAGTATACTTTTTTCTATACTTTAGTGTTCCTTTGAATATGTATCTGGAAAAATTATGCAAACTAGAAAATTTAAACTTTTTTAATGTTTGCGGTCGTTTACAATTGTCAGCAGTCATCAAATACAGGGTGATAATAATGTATATCTGCTTGAACACATTCATTTGTTACTTTAACTTTAAGGAAGTTTAGACCCCAGATGAAGACTATAAAAAAAATAGACTTACGCATAAAAAAGGATGCATGTTGGGAAAGTAATGCTGCTTAGAAAAATTTTTGTTACAATGGAAACTAATCTTCCTTTCATCAGTTTCAGTTTGAACATAAAGTAATTAGTGAGTAGATCAGATATTCGGTAGCCTTGCTATATCACAAAGTCGCTCTCACTCCCTTGAGTGTTTCAGTAGTTAGATGTTTTTATGCACACAATGTCACCGATATATTTTTTTCTTTTTTTCATGCATCTGGAGCTCTGCTGTGTAGATTTAGATTAGATTAATTGTAAGACAATTGGGAAATTGTCACCGTTCACTGCATCCTTTGAGGATTTGTGACCAACCACTTTAGTGCCATGACCGATAGCACTCAAGAACGCCATCAATATCCTTTGAAGCAGTGGATAAAGTACCAAAGCTAAAGTCTGGGAGAATCACGTACACAGATGTGTTCTGGTGTTTTCTTCTTCCCCATCAAAGTCTGCAGCTATAATCACTAATAATACCTAAGTTCGATAGATGTTTTTAACTCCGTAAAACACAGAAAAAACCTGTGAAAGTCGATGCTACTTCTGTTTGATAAGTACTCCATAATTCTGCTTTGGATCGGTAACAGTATGAATCTTTAGCTTGTCTGCGGGCATTATTTATCCAATCTGTCTGATGTGCTCTTTCCAGCCACTCATTAATTTAAAATTTAAAAAAGCTCTAGATGTGTAACTGCCCCGCTCTTTCGAGAACTTGACAAAAATACTTGAAGGCTGTCAGGTTTATAGGGCTGGAGCTCATACCTGAGGTTTCTGTTAAAATCCTAATAAAAATCGCTAATAACACACATATCCTAAGTGATGTACATATCGCTAAAATGGTCCACGCGTGGTCAGCATAACCTAACCTTTTAATACATGCGATGTTTATTTCTACAATATAGATATATTTTAAAATACATTAGTTTAATTTCCATTCTTCCATTCTATAATAATCTGATTATCAAAAATTCTTGTAATTTTTGATAATCAGATTATTATAGAATGGAAGAATGGAAATTAAACTAATGTATTTTAAAATATATCTATATTGTAGAAATAAACATCGCATGTATTAAAAGGTTAGGTTATGCTGACCACGCGTGGACCATTTTAGCGATATGTACATCACTTAGGATATGTGTGTTATTAGCGATTTTTATTAGGATTTTAACAGAAACCTCAGGTATGAGCTCCAGCCCTATAAACCTGACAGCCTTCAAGTATTTTTGTCAAGTTCTCGAAAGAGCGGGGCAGTTACACATCTAGAGCTTTTTTAAATTTTAAATTAATGAGTGGCTGGAAAGAGCACATCAGACAGATTGGGATAATATAATTGCCCGCAGACAAGCTAAAGAATCCATACTGTAACGATCAAAAGCCAGAATTAGGGAGCTACTTATGCTAAACAGAAGTAGCATCCGACTTGTCACAGGTTTTCTTACTGGGTATTACGGAGTTAAAAAACATCTATCGAACTTAGGTATTATTAGTGATTATAGCTGCAGACTTTGTTATGAAGAAGAAGAAACACCAGAACACATCTTGTGTGACTGTGATAGTCTCGCCAGACTTAGACTTTGGTACTTATCCACTGCCTTTCAAAGGATATAATGGCGTTCTTAACTGCTACTCGTCTATGGCACTAAAGTGGGTGTGTCACAATAATCCTCAAAGGATGCAGTGAAATGGTGACAATTTCCCAATCTGTCTTACAATTTAATCTAATCTAAATCTACACAGCAGACGCTCCAGAGTGCATGAAATAAAAGAAGAGACAAAATATATGGTGACATTGTGTGCAATAAAAACATCTATAGCTACTGAAACAATCAAGGGAGTGAGATGCGACTTTGGGATATAGCAAGGCTACAAATATCTTTGATCTTACTCACTAATTTTACTTTATGTGTCAAACTGTAAACTGTATGAAAGGAAGATTTTTAAGTTTCCATTGTAACAAAAATTTTTCTAAGCAGCATTTACTTTCCCACACAACATCCTTTTTTATGCGTATAGTCTATTTTTTTTATAGTCTTCATCTGGGGTCTAAACTTCCTTAAAGTTAAAGTAACAAATGAATGTGTTCAAGCAGATATACATTATTATCACCCTGTATTTGATGACTGCTGACAATTGTAAACGACCGCAAACATTAAAAAAGTTTAAATTTTCTAGTTTGCATAATTTTTCCAGATACATATTCAAAGGAACACTAAAGTATAGAAAAAAGTATACTTCATTGAATAAATTGAAAAGTTTTATCATTTTGAGTTTTTTTCCTATTTTCTGTATTAGCAAAAATGGCAAAGTTTTTTGAAATTTACTTCATTTCATTTGAATTTTTATTTGTTGATGGGAAAAATTATGTGAAAAAGTTCTGAAAAGTTTTATGTGCGGAGTTTAGTGTGCTGATATTTCAAATTAAGGATAACTTAGTTTCACTACTTTCCACTTATAAAAGGAATTGAAAGTTGCTAAGTAAATAAATAAATATTTATGTGAAATGAAAAGAAAATAGCACAAATAAAATAAAATTAAATGCGAGAATAAATTTCTGTAAATAGCAAAATTGCATGAATAAACTTTCTAATAAAAATAATGCAAAAAATAAAAATAAATAAATAAAATAAAAAATATAAATAAAATCTAATAGAAGCAATTTAGCATGAATTTTCCGACTTTTCTGAATTTAATGAATCCCATGAATCATATGAATCATATGAATCACATGAATAAAGATAAAATTCCTTGACTAAAAATCGGTCAAATGTAAATGAATGAATTGAAAATATTGTGCGTATGCATTTACATATGAAATGAAAATTATCGTATTTCAGATATTGCAAGTACGAGTATCTTTAATTTCAATGAAAATTAATGAGATACATTTTATGTTCTAATTCATACTTTTCAAATTCATTGAATTTAATTCACTCTTCCTTTCAACGCAATTTTAATCATTTTTACCGGAATGTGCTAGATTTGTATATGAGGTGCTCAGTATGAATAAGAGGAGTTGCGTTTTTTTCAGTGCATTCATTTCGCATTTAATTGCAAGGACGAGTAGCACTTTTAATTTCAGTTTCATTTGTTAATCTTGCACTAATTAGAATTGCATTGCCGTTGGTGGCAACTGCGGCATTGCAGCTGATGCAAGTCATGTGCAGTTGCATTACAGTTTGCTATGCAGCAAACATCAAGTTCAACGCGACTCGTGCTGTTGCATATTGACTGGAGCCTGCCTTTCCTCGTTCTACATACATATGTGTGTTGCCTAATAGAACTGCTGGTAGGAATTTACTTGTGTGTATAGTACATGTGCCAGCATGAAAGGATGCAGTTTTAGTAATAAAGAAATGAGTTTCTAGATGTGTAAACTTCGTATCACAAATCCAATTAAAATAGTTTTTATTTGTTTACCAGAATTTGCATAAAATATATGCACTAACGAGCAGAATTGTATTTACTGAAAAGTGGCAGGGATGAGTTTCATGATGAGCCAATTTGGGTCCTGAAATTTAGAACCACTTTACATATTGAAATATTCATATACGTTAAAAAAAATTTCTTTTTGATTTTGGTTTATATCTGAAACTATCAAGAATTTTGCTACAAAAGATTTGTTAGTATCAATCACCAGCTGATACACATACATGATTGTAAGGCACAATTATGATAGGCGAATGCTAGACAGATGAATTCGCTAGGTGAGGTGTCTTAAAAATACGTTTAAGATATCTAAATAAACTAGATACAGTGCAAGTATCGTGTAAACAATTGTTGAAATCCAATTAAATATTTACAAAATTAATTCACTTAAGCGGAAAAGAATAACAATATACAGATATTTGTACGCAAATGAGCAGATTTTAAACAGAAAAAAGAAACCAGCCACGTCATTGGTATGAGGTGTGAAGGTATAAGACCTATAGTGATTTTACTGTCGGGTCACTTTTAAATAATAAAACATAACACCAGATTTAAATATTTGTTTCAGTGGC
>NC_051846.1:9699277-9787207 GCF_002237135.1 Teleopsis dalmanni
AATCATCATCGCAAACGTCACAGAGTCATTCGCAAGGTAATTTCAAATCATCGTTACAACCAAAAGAACTTGAGCCGCAGCCGCCATCTTCGGTTAATCAGCCACAGTCACCACGAGAAGCACCACCAAGAGATAATCACCAATCTGGTCAACCATCATCTTCGTCATCAACTACATCGCTACAGAGGAATTCTACTATAATACAGCCAGTATCGGATAATCGTCATGTACAACTTCCGAATTCATTAGGTCCATCAGTTATCAATGTTTCAGATAGTAAACTTAACACGGAACTACCAAGCCAGGGAACTCAAGCAAAGGGTATAGTCAAGCATGACAGTCGACAAGAACCATGGTCACCACAAGAGAAATTGAACGTCATTAAACCAAGCACAAAAGGAAACAAGCCAGAGATTTTCACACAACGTCTAGGTACATTTAAACGAAAGGATAACCGTCATCAGGTCAAAAACCAAGATGAGTATTTAAAGATTTTCAAGAGTCCAAAAGTTAGAAAGAGAAATCGAGCCTCGTTCTAAAAGGAATATTAGTAACACAAGTATTAGCATGTATCATATGGAAAATAAGGGATAAATGGAAAATCAGAAGTATCAAGTGCAAATTAGCCGACGAGGGGTCATCAACGTGTCATTAAAATAAAGTTTTAGTTTAATTTCTGTTCTGAAGAAGGAGGGAAATGTAACGACACAAATTTACAAAGTAAATTTCTGTGCTACATAAAACAAGAAGCAGAGAAAAACACAGTCTGTGTGTTAAATAACCGCCACCACTACACATAATATATTTATTAACTCACGTGAAAATAACTGAAGTAGGCTTAGCTGGAAAAACATAAAATTGAATTAAAATGTTATTCAACATATCATGGACATTACCTGTGATCCTCGAAGCCAACGTGCCGCGGGCATCGATACATGTGCAGAATCTAAAATATACGAAAAAATTTAATTTGTTTGTTACAAATTTTATGAATGAAAACAAAACTTGTAAAGAAATTCTAAACACAACAACACTGAACACTTATTACAGAAAACACGTTTAATTATTGAACAAATATCTATTTGAAATATATATAAATAAAATAATACACAAAACAATTTAACACTCATGTTTGTACAATTTTATTTTTTTATACACGTAAACAAAACAAACTTCGGCAGCAACTAAGCACATCAACGCTAGTTTTTTTCTATTTACTAATTTACTTCTTTTCTTTTCACATTTAGATAATATTAAATTCACAAAATATATATGTATATTTAATACCTAGTTTTGTATTATTAATACACTTTATTTTTTAATAATAAAATATAAACTAAAGAGGAATAACACACGAAATAAATAAACACGGCGCGTAGTAAAAGTACTAAAAAAATCACGGCGAAGCAGAAGAAGTGAGAAAACAGTAGAACACAAAGTTCAACTTCACGGCGAAGTCAAGTACAGCAAAGAATACCGGTACGCTACACCAAAAAGCTTCGGTATGCTCAATATAAAAGGAGGCACATTTTATATAATCGAGGACTTGGTTTGCGACAAGTGAAAGAGCAAGTACTCTGGCTCATTGGGCCTTCTGGTAAATTTTACCAAACTTGAAATTTTACTTTTCCTGAAACAAGTACACTGGCCTATTGGTCATCTGGCACATTGTGCCACAAATCTGGTTCTTTGAGTCAAACGTAGTGTAAAATTCCTTTCCTGTCTTATATGTATATTTTTTTAACCTGGCTTATTCGGTCAAATAGTTTTTTACAGCACGGAGGAAACGTTTTGTTTATTTTTTTTAACAACAGAAGAGGGGCTTAAGAAGTCACACGGGTTTTGCTAAGATTCTTTTAACAAGGAGTATATGGAGAAGTGGGAAATTTTGGCATCAACATAATTTTTTTATTTATTATTAGAAATGTTTCCAATGAATTTTAATTAAACTTTGTTAATCATAAGTTTATGAAATAATAAAGTTATATATATAATTTATACATATAAATCACGTTCTGTTTTCTTCTAAAACCAACGTCTCGGCAAAATTATAAATATATTGTCACGACTCTGGACGACGGCTGAGGATACCCCAGCAAAAACTAAAAATTTTTGAACGTCACCAAAAGTGGCGTTACAATTGGCGCCCGAGCAGGGACCTGGTTTTAGAAAAGAACGAACGTTGAGCAGGGACCTGGTTTTAGAAAAGAACGAACGTTGAGCAGGGACCTGGTTTTAGAAAAGAACGAACGTTGAACAGGGACGTTGTTTAGAAAAGAACGAACGTTGAACAGGGGACTTTGTTTTAGAAAAGAACGAACTAGGAACAGGACGAGTAAGTGTACAAACGTTTAACGCAAAGAGTCATTAGACGGTACACGAGGTAACATGGTCAAAACAGCATGGATTTCGATAGCGCGTAAAGAGGATTTGGTTCAAATTCTAGAAGAAATTAAGATCAGTACATCAGGAACCGTTGAGGAACTACGGAAACGTGTACGTGATCATCTAGCAACTGAGGAGTACACGGGAAAATTACTAGATATAATTATGGACATGGAAACTAAATACGATCGCAGTCTCTCACCCAAACCTCCAGGCATCGAAATCGACACGCCAAAAATACACATTTCAGAGCCAACCATGATGACTAGCAAATTTGAAGACATAGCGCGAATCGCCAATCAAGTGCGTAATTGGGAGGTACATTTTAATGGTGAAACAAGTCCATTACCATTTTTGGAAAATTTGGAAACACTCTCCGAAACTTATAACGTTCCCCGAGACATTCTGCCAAGACTTATGCCAGAAATACTGAAAGGAAAAGCCCTAATGTGGTTCCGGAATAACAATCGGAAGTGGACACACTGGTCAAGTTTTGTTCAGGATGTTCGAGAGTTTTTCTTGCCTTCTAATTATTTAGAGCAATTAGAAGACACAATTCGGAACAAATACCAGAAGAAGACGGAGTCATTCCAAGACTATGCCCTGGCACTACAAGAGTTGATGCGATATGCTGAGTTAACAGAAAGACAACAGTTAAGTCGGATTTACCGGAATAGTAGACCAGAGTATCAGCTCCAGATCAAACCGCGTGAATTTAGCTCCTTGGGAGAATTAAGCAAACTAGCAGAAGAATTCGAACGTCTTACACAACTAAGTAGTAGAGAACGCCAATGCACTCTTGATTGGTCACCACCGATTGCCATTAACAGAACACAGATCGAAAAGGTGGACGTGCGTAATGCTTGTCGTAGATGTGGGAAAAGAAATCATTTCGCACGAGAATGCACAAAGCCTAGGAGACTTTTTTGTTGGATTTGTGGTACTATAGGTCGTCGAACGTTCGAGTGCTGCAGGGAAAACTCAACATACAGAAATCATCAGAGGCCATCGGGAAACGCTTTGGGGGTTGTCACGCCAGGCGGAACGACCACCACCCAATCATCTTTACCCGTCAAATTAGAATCTAGTCACCCAAAACTGATGCAAGAAAGTATAGTCCAAAATCAAAGCATTAAATCGAATCATCATATCCAACCGAGAAGTAACCAGCAACCGAGTCCACCAGTCGCAAAGCGAGTAACAGCAATTAGTAGGCCAATAACAAATATACTACCAACGCTAAACATGCCACACCAAAGTAATTCACAACCACACTTAGTACCATTACAGGAAAAACCACACAAGGAGGCAATTCATAAATACATCGTAACTCCTCCACAGATTTCAACGTCTCATAGGGAAAGTCCAGAAGTATGTTATCAACAAGCATATGCACAACAGTCGCTAGTTAACTACAATCAGAATACGCAACCACGAGAGCAAAAGCATCAAATCGAAGAGCATGACTTATCATCACGTCCAGCACTGCCACAACGTTTAATGATAGTACCGGAGTCATCACATGTCAATCATCCAGTACTACCAACTTCTACAAGTTCAGAATCATCATCGCAAAAGCCACAGGGGCATTCACAAGGTAATTTTAAATCATCATCGCAAACGCCACAGGGGCATTCACAAGGTAATTTTAAATCATCATCGCAAACGTCACAGGGTCATTCACAAGGTAATTTTAAATCATCATCGCAAAGGCCACAGGGTCATTCACAAGGTAATTTTAAATCATCATCGCAAAGGCCACAGGGGCATTCACAAAGTAATTTTAAATCATCATCGCAAACGTCACAGAGTCATTCGCAAGGTAATTTCAAATCATCGTTACAACCAAAAGAACTTGAGCCGCAGCCGCCATCTTCGGTTAATCAACCACAGTCACCACGAGGAGCACCACCAAGAGATAATCACCAATCTGGTCAACCATCATCTTCGTCATCAACTACATCGCTACAGAGGAATTCTACTATAATACAGCCAGTATCGGATAATCGTCATGTACAACTTACGAATTCATTAGGTCCATTAGTTATCAATGTTTCAGATAGTAAACTTAACACGGAACTACCAAGCCAAGGAACTCAAGCAAAGGATAAAGTCAAGCATGACAATCAACAAGAAACATGGTCACCACAAGAGGAATTGAACGTCAGTCAACCAAGCACAAAAGGAAACAAACCAGAGATTTTCGTACAACGTCTAGGTACATTTAAACGAAAGGATGACCATCATCATGTCAGCAACCAAGATGAGTATTACAAAATTTTCAAGTGTCCAAAGATTAGAAAGAGAAATCGAGCCTCGTTCTAAAAGGAATATTAGTAACACAAGTATTAGCATGTATCATATGGAAAATAAGGGATAAATGGAAAATCAGAAGTATCAAGTGCAAATTTGCCGACGAGGGGTCATCAACGGGTCATTAAAATAAAGTTTTAGTTTAATTTCTGTTCTGAAGAAGGAGGGAAATGTAACGACACAAATTTACAAAGTAAATTTCTGTGCTACATAAAACAAGAAGCAGAGAAAAACACAGTCTGTGTGTTAAATAACCGCCACCACTACACATAATATATCTAACAACTCACTTGAAAATAACTGAAGGCGACTTAACTGGAAAATATAAAATTGAATTAAAATATTTATTTTGAAATATCATGGACATTACCTGTGATCCTCGAAGCCAACGTGCCGCGGGCATCGATACATGTGCAGAATCTAAAATATACGAAAAAAATTTAATTTGTTTGTTACAAATTTTATGAATGAAAACAAAACTTGTAAAGAAATTCTAAACACAACAACACTGAACACTTATTACAGAAAACACGTTTAATTATTGAACAAATATCTATTTGAAATATATATAAATAAAATAATACACAAAACAATTTAACACTCATGTTTGTACAATTTTATTTTTTATACACGTAAACAAAACAAACTTCGGCAGCAACTAAGCACATCAACGCTAGTTTTTTTCTATTTACTAATTTACTTCTTTTCTTTTCACATTTAGATAATATTAAATTCACAAAATATATATGTATATTTAATACCTAGTTTTGTATTATTAATACACTTTATTTTTTAATAATAAAATATAAACTAAAGAGGAATAACACACGAAATAAATAAACACGGCGCGTAGTAAAAGTACTAAAAAAATCACGGCGAAGCAGAAGAAGTGAGAAAACAGTAGAACACAAAGTTCAACTTCACGGCGAAGTCAAGTACAGCAAAGAATACCGGTACGCTACACCAAAAAGCTTCGGTATGCTCAATATAAAAGGAGGCACATTTTATATAATCGAGGACTTGGTTTGCGACAAGTGAAAGAGCAAGTACTCTGGCTCATTGGGCCTTCTGGTAAATTTTACCAAACTTGAAATTTTACTTTTCCTGAAACAAGTACACTGGCCTATTGGTCATCTGGCACATTGTGCCACAAATCTGGTTCTTTGAGTCAAACGTAGTGTAAAATTCCTTTCCTGTCTTATATGTATATTTTTTTAACCTGGCTTATTCGGTCAAATAGTTTTTTACAGCACGGAGGAAACGTTTTGTTTATTTTTTTTAACAACAGAAGAGGGGCTTAAGAAGTCACACGGGTTTTGCTAAGATTCTTTTAACAAGGAGTATATGGAGAAGTGGGAAATTTTGGCATCAACATAATTTTTTTTATTTATTATTAGAAATGTTTCCAATGAATTTTAATTAAACTTTGTTAATCATAAGTTTTATGAAATAAATAAAGTTATATATATAATTTATACATATAAATCACGTTCTGTTTTCTTCTAAAACCAACGTCTCGGCAAAATTATAAATATATTGTCACGACTCTGGACGACGGCTGAGGATACCCCAGCAAAAACTAAAAATTTTTGAACGTCACCAAAAGTGTCGTTACAAGGCCATATATAGGCAACAACCTTGTGTATGTTGAATAGTCTAAATATTCCAATATATCTTGGTTAACTGAGTAAACAATTGACTATTTATATTAAAACCATTGCAAACCAACTTAATCTCGAATAAGTTATTATGATTCTCTTTTAATTGTATTTATTAAACCTTTAGACATGGCTTCAGAGGTCCGTTTGTACTTAATACTAATTCAAGTTATAGAATTATATGAAATCAATAAATAAATAAAAAAAACAGAGCTAAATGTTTCTCTTAACGATCTTCAGAGGCATATAAGCCAGTACCTCTTAGGGATACATCTAGTGAAGAACCAAGGTGGGCCAAACTGTCTGCATTTTCATTTTCTTCAATGTTCTTATGTCCAGATAACACAAATAATAGCACAGAAACGAATGATGACAGCTAGCCCGTTTAGTATGTCAATTGCCTCTCTATATTTCTTAACTAGCTCTAATGTTATGATAATGGATTAAAGGACTCTAATTGCCACCTGGCTGTCCATAGCCAATGGGTACAGCTATAGATAGAAATAGTCTCTATATCTATGCAGTAATAATTGTATTTGTTTGATGCAGTTATGATTTATTATTATCGGTGATAGTTGCAACTGTAATGTCCTGTGCTGTGGTCTGTACACGACTCGACGTCATTTGAGTCTTGAGTTATCATACGCATATACTCTCTTTTGAAGAACTCTTCTTTTCCCTGTGTATGTTAGTCTCTGATTTTCTGATATAAATTTTTCGTTTCTTTTTTATAATCCGTTTAACAATCATATCATTTGGCGATTTTGCTAATAGACTTTAATTTGGCTTGTTTATTTGGTTCCTCATCACTATCATGATATCCATGTCCCATATTAAATTCACTTTGTTTCTGTGTTCTAGTTTTTTCGGTTATAGAAGTATTCTTTTTTTTTTTAAATGAAGCTCTTTTTATTGCTTTCAATACTGCCAATTTGTCTGAAATGATTCATAGGCGGAGGCCGGTGACATTTCTTTATAAGGTTGTACAAAGATTGAAATCAAATTTATTGCAAAGTGTTATGTATCAAATATTATACTATTTTTATATAAATTTTCGAAAACTCTCTGTTAAAATCAAATTTAGTAAAAAAATTTTATGAATATATATATAAAACAAATAAGAAAATATATCATAAAAATGCTGTATTTATATACGTATAACAAATATAAATATATATAACATATACTATATATATTTTTGAAAGTATCTAAATTTGTGAAATTTTAATAGGTTTTTCATTTGTGTACAATTCCTAATTGAAAAATTCTAATCTCAGGATTAAATAATAATAAAATATTTTTAAAAAAATAAGAAAATATTTTTCAATTATTTTTAAACATTTTCAATTCAAAAATTTTCAATTATTTATTTATTTAATTATTACAAACAAAAATGAAAGAGAAATATTTTAATATTATTATTTGTTGTCAAAACACTGGAAAAAAATGCTATGAAAAGGACATTTATTTTCAACTTTAAGCCTAAAATCATTGTAGGATTTTTCATATTTTCATTTTCGATTGCTTTTGTGAAAATTCAATTTTCCGACACAAGCACCACTCGAGCGAAAAATCCTTTCACTTTTATTTGGAAATTGTAAATTGAATTTATTCATAACTGAGAAGTTATTGCTTCGTTCCGTCATAAACTAAACTGCAAACAGGTAAAATATGAACTTCAATAGAGTTTCAGTAGAGAGTGCTGTATGCACAATAAGAAGAAAAATGGAAATTTCGAAAATTTCATAAAAGGTGCTCGAACCTTTCAACGAGCCGAACAATAAACTGTATACCAACTACAAACACATAAGGACATGTAAGGACATAGAAAGGCATTCGCAAATAGAATTCACAGCATGGAAATGGCAAAATAATGAGCATTCAATAAGTACGAAGCACTTACGCAGCTCAATTTTGTACTTGAAAAAATCATAAAATGCGTATGTGAACTTAAGAGTATGTAAATACGCATGTATGTCCTTAGCAAGGACTTTTCTATTTACTTGCAGTGCTCGTTTCACAAGGTACAAGTATGCAGCAGCAACTCTGATTGAATTGTTTGTTAGGTTTTTGTAGTTGAAACTCAACTTACTGAGCTTGTTAGACAGTTGTTGGCATACATTGAAGGATATTTCATAATTCCTTTTTAACATTTTTCATTTTTATTGTTTTTTATTATGAAAAAAAATGTTTCTTTGTTCTTACGAGAGCACTGTGTGCAGTCAAGCATCTGTGGTTGATGGGCCTGTCATAGGTATAAGAATTCGCACTAGTTAAAGTGACAGAAAGCCAAGTAGACAGGCAGGCAGGCAGGCAGGCAGGAAGGACGAGGTTGAGGCTGTAATCGAAAATTGATGAACTGCATTTACAGCATCAACAACAATAAAGGATACTTGCTGTGTACCTAAAATATTTAACATTTTAACAATGGCATCCTGTAAGTGTCATCTCGAGTACAATAATTATTGATAACGGTAGCTGCGGAAGGGAACATCAACCTCTGCCAAAAAAAAAAAATCCTTGACAGATTTTTATTTCATTTTTTATATTTTGTAAAGGAGAAGTTGTCAGATCAACTCATTTTTAATATGAAAAATTGCTCGTGACACTAAATCGATTGCTTAAATATCAATGAAGGATTAAAGGATTGAGGGATTTGCAGTTGTCAAATTGGATACAATATTTTTATTTTATTCTGTGTCAAAAATACATGATATTATTTTTAAATTTTATATCGTACTTTAAATCAAAAGTATGTAAAATCAGAGCATTGATAAGAGGATAGTGTTAAATCAGGATAAAAAAATTATAATTTAATTTTTTTTTGTAATATATATAGTGGAACTGCTGACACATAATAGCAGGAACACATTTTTTTAAGGGACATATTAAATAAAACTGATTTCATAATGGACTTGTACTTAAAACTACGTTTTATGAAATATTAGATTGAAGTAATGGTTATTTTTAATAACAACCCTTTATTAAATAATTATTTAAAAATGGTTAATTATATTTTAAAACGAGTTTGTAAAAGTAATTCGATGCCAAAAGCCCATGGAGTATTCTTTCGATCCCTATCAAGAATTAATGGTGATAGGAAATGATAGCTGGTGTTAAGATGTGAAATATTAGATTGGAGTAATGGTTATTATTATTATGAACCCTTATTAAATAATTATTTAAAAATGGTTAATTATATTTTCAAAGAAGTTTGTAAAAGTAATTCGATGCCAAAAGCCCATGAAGTTTTCTTTCGATTCCTATAAAGATGTAATGGCGATAGGAAATGATAGCAGGTGATAAGATGTGACGGAGATATGATAAATGCAACACACCAAAAAAATAAGTAGTATTACTCTTTAAATAATACTTTAATCTCAACTCCATGTACTATTTAGAAGAATTTGAGTATGGATATTTAATACTATATTGTATATTATATGCATATTCAAAAACATCTAAATAATTGTTAAAAAAAAATATGAAGTGGAAACCTATAATATTCCGGCATAAGTCCTAATTGCTACTATAGCAATTCTGTAAATATTGACAAAACAAACCGACCATTTGGCTCTAGATCCAGAGATTTGGCAGTACTTTTTGATATTAGCTGTGTTTATAGTCTTTCTATTTATATAATTTGTATGTACTGAACCGCACAAAAAACTATTATTTTCTTTGTTACTACGTTGAAATAAGCTGTTGAGCCAGCTTGAATAATATTGATGTAGTTCTACGTTCTTTGCAACTTAACTAGCTGTGATATCAAACAAAAAAAAGTTCAGATCGTGCCATTCATTCAGCACATCTATATAGATTTTACAATATCTCTTGAAAGAAAATTAATCCTGTCAGTCGGTTTGAGTCTACTCTTCTTATAACTACCTATGAATCGTGATGTGACACAAAAGCACATACTCTTAGCACGACTTTCTATTGATCCGACCTACTACGTCCTACGTCGTCAATACATTCTGTCAATTTCTCTCCAAGTCTATTCGCCTATTGCCACAATAGTACTTCCTTTGAAGAAATTATTAACTAAAAATACATCCTGAAGAAATTGTTTTCCAATTAAATTTCTTTCAATTCATAATTTTTTAAACTCTATCTAATTAAAATGTTCTCTAAAATAAAATAATCATGTTTAATTTACTTTTAAATATATATGCTATTATTCAATTATCCTATTATTAAGAAAACCTTTTTAAAAATATTTGCGCATTTAAGCGTTGGAGTCCTTTTAGTTTCAACGCTTTCAGTCTGATATAATTTGATTATTTTTTCACATTTTTTTTTATTTAGTTTTATAAAAAACATTTTAATAATATTTATACAAAGTAATATTCTTAACTAAATAAGATAAAACTCTCATTTAAGCACATGTCAGCAAAACAATGTACACATGAATTCGTATCCTTTTTCCTAGCAGGACTGCCTTTATATGGATACTTTTTTCACACAATTTTTTATGCAGATTTTAATTCCCTTAAGTCGCATCTACTGTCAGCTCGTAATTCCAGTTCACAACAGCGAAATAATAGTAGTAGTTATTATTATATTATATCTGCTACTAAGTCGCACTAAATCCTTTTTGGTGCGTGTTCATCATATGCAATGGAAAAAATAACACAAAGGTACACATAAAGCGTACATACGCTGTACATTGATGGAGTTAGCTAACAAAAAGGACAATGATGACAGAGCGATAAGCATAGAAATGTATGTGCTAAA
The DNA here is from genome assembly GCF_002237135.1 of Teleopsis dalmanni. Taxonomy (NCBI): domain Eukaryota; kingdom Metazoa; phylum Arthropoda; class Insecta; order Diptera; family Diopsidae; genus Teleopsis; species Teleopsis dalmanni. Next base: position 9,710,371 of record NC_051846.1, read on the forward strand.
TTCAACGAGCTGAAAATGTCCTTGTTTCCTTACTCTACAGTAAAAGTAACATACACGAATGACGATATGTTCGTCAATCCAACATAAAAAACATAAGCAAAGCACAGCAAACGCACGAGATACTCCAAGGATATGTGTGTCAGTTGGTAGTTTTGCCTTTTGATATGGGAAACATGAATTGCATATAAAAGGAGAACATACACCAACAGACCAACAGACTAAGAGACAATATTGTATATAAAAAATAATATTATAAAAAGGAAACTACGGCTTTTCTTGTATTTCGGTTAACACCAAGTGTATGAATAAATTTAATTTGAAAACTTTTATGCAGGCAAAAAGGACATTAGGTGCACTGACGTATAACAACAGTACAAAATGTTTGACACAAGTTGTCAAACAAAACATTAAATTTTATATGTTGTATGAGCATTCAGAACATAAAACAAAAAAAAATAAATATCTAAACTGACCTAACATAATGTGACATTATTAAAGTGTAGGACGTCGTGTCTTTTAGTAAGCAAAATTTTCAAAAATTATAACAATAGAACACATCCTTCTAAGGATGAAGCAAATTGCACAAAATATGTTAAAAAATATTACTTATTTGAAAAAAATACAGAGAAACTACATACTTTTGAATTCTTTTGAAAGATGCGTAATTTAATTTGGACGTTTTTGTGCAGCCAAAATGGATTATTTGCAATTTAAGTACACATCAAAAGGACATTTTTTGTGTGGAAACTATGCTCATATCAGAACATAAAAGAATTATACTTTTTTAATTAAAATTTTTGTGTATTCAGAATTGTATCTTTGCATATTCTTTCCACTACAAAATATGCCTTTTGCAAGTACATTTACATTGAAGTTCTTCCAAAGGAAAGCATTTCGAAATCAGCACACTCTCACACTTCCATGTCCTTTTTGCATTATATATGTCAAGTCATATGTATTTGTCAAAGAATTTGGGTTCTCAGAAAAAAGTAGGTGTTCCCTTTTGAAGATTATTAGTCCATGTCCTTGTTACATTTGTGTTTTTTGCTTTAATTTTTAAAAATTTGTGTGTGTTCCTTATGGCTTCTGGGAAACAGATTTTGCTTTGCTTGCGATAGATGAGACGGCATAACTTTTATGTGCATATTTTTCGATTAATCATAGATATTTTGATATAATTTGTCAAACATTCAAAACTTATTTTTACATCAAAAAGGCAAAAGTAGGCGTGGACTTAAACAATATTCAAATATAAATTTTATTTTGATCTTGATTCTTTTTCTTTTTGAGTTAGTGCTATTACGCACTTTTACTCTACAATGGCTGGGGGGCTTATCTCTACCCCACACTAGGCTTTAACTAGGCTAAAAAAAAAACATATCATTTATTTGTCTTTTTGTTGATGACGGACCTTAAATCAGCATATCTTCCTGATAGTCCAGAAGTGGACTTGAGGATTGTTAGGGCGAGGTTAATTAGCGTATCAACTTTAGTGAATAATTTTAGAGCTCTGTCTCTGATATATTTTTTCACTGAAGAAAATATTGAAGCAAACAAAATTTTTAGTTTAGAAAATTTATTTCAAAAACAAATATTATATTTGACTTTAGTATTTATATAGTTTTAAATAGTTTTTGTAGTTAAATAGCGCAGACATGTAATAAAACAAGGTAACACATATATATACGCAATATAAATATGTAAATATATAAAAGTGATTTAGGCTCTCAGTAGAGCAGACCACTCTGAACGTTTATAGAAAATTTTTTTATTATTAATATAGCCAGATAATTAGACCAGTACTACTTTATGGGTTTGTCGCGTATAGCAAGGCTGCCGACTCTACTATCCAGAAGCTGCAAGTTGCTCAAAGTCAGGCTCTCCGAAGACTCTTCAAAGTGCCATGGTACATCCACACGTATGACATGCTAAGAGACATTAAAATATATCCGGGTAAAAAATACATAAGGGACAGAGCCCTGAAGCTATATGCAAAAACCGACAGACTGCCCTACTTAGCACTACCTAATTTTAGAGTAATCACTAACCGCACTGGGCGGCATACAGATCTTAGATCAGTCATTGAATAATCACGAAGGTTATAAGGAATACACAAATCAGTCAGTGAGATGGGTGGGACTCTGCAGAAACCCCCCAGCTATTAAAGACTAAAACTGCCCTAATACACTAACTCGGAAAAAGCTTAACATAATAATACATAGGATTCGAATATGAAGAAGCAAATATGCTTCATGCAAAAGCGAAAATCGAAAGCTCACTTAATCCTTATTCATATTATATTGACATTTGTTTGTTCAAGAAGTATAAGGATTAAGCTTACCCAAAAGGAGTTTTTCCAAAATTTAATAAGAAGAAATTTGTTTAAAAGAATTGTTCTTCCAAAATGGGTCTCTGTTCAAGAAAACTGTCCATTAGGAGAATTTTAACTTATTTCCTGTTTAAAAGATAATGATTCCAATTTTAACATTTCAGTCTTCTAAAATTATTTCGAATTTTTTCTCCATACCAAATATAATTTTCAGGGACTTAAATTTTAAAAAATATTGAATAATATATATAAAAAAGGTCTAAAAATCTCAAGCATACTTAAAAATAAACATCTTCTAAATACATATAATTGCATTACTTAAACTTTAATTGAATTTTTCAAATATTTCCATTAAAGTTACGTCATATTTTAACATTTTTTTTTTTATTTACAGAATCGAGAAGTTAGAAAATATCCGGCATATTCAGAACTCTATACGAAATATCACAACACTACAATACCAACAACTTCTACCACAGCAGCAGCAACAGCAACTGTGAAGAGCATGGACTTGGCCATTAAAAAGTATCAACAATGGAGTAGTAAATTCCTGCCAACAGCAACAACAAATTTAGATGTCAGTCAAGCATCTTGCAACTCATCTCCAACAGCCACAACGACATACTCCTGTACAGTTAGCTCAGGTTATTACACGCAAAATACAACAGGCGAATGCTATGGTCAGGAACATGATAGAGAAGTGCTTGTTAGTTCCACTAAAAGGCCTAAGGTGTATGATTGCATGAAGGATTTTTTGCGTAAAAAATTCTTTCAACTTAACAACAGCCACTCCAGCAATAGCAATTGCAACAGTGACATCAACAATACAACAAACAAGCAACCAAACGACAATGTCAAAACTGTTGTTAGTGACACAGATGAAGAAGATGTAACTAGTGATTATGATGAGGTAACTAAATCCAAACAAAAGTTTCAAAGTCACCCAATTAACAAGATTTATATTTTTTGTTTACAGCTTGACATGTTAGACTCATCATATAATGCCGATGAAGAGGAAGAGGCGGATGCCACAGATTGCAGTTGCAGCTGTAGTAGTAACTCCGATGAAGAGGCCTGTGCACCACACATACCAAAGCTAAGCACACAAAAATCCTCAAACAGCCCACAAAAATCTGCGCTCTCACTCAATTGTTGGCAAAGTAACAATTGCAGTTCAACTGAAACGGAAGAATCAGCCGCACAAACGGATGAGTCCGATGCTGGCATTTCGGATTGTTGCCAATTGATTAGTGAAAAGAGTCCGAAACGTCGCAGTCCAAAAAAATCACCCACGAAATATCAACAATATCGTTACAATATCGACGATGATGATTTACCTGAACTAATGGAAAGCAATTGGTATCAACCACGCATAACCACTAAAGCAGCTTTGGAGCGCTTGCAATTGGCGATACCTGGCACTTTCTTAGTGCGTCGCAAGTCGCGCACTTTTGAGCTATGTTTACGTGTAGAAACGAAAGTCAAATTTTTCACTGTGATATCAACTGATGATAACTACAAGTTGAAAGGCGCTAAAAAAGAGTTTACTACACTCAAAGCCCTGGTTACGCATCATTCCGTAATGGCGGAACAATTGCCGGTAACCCTAAGACTACCGCGTACGAAGCAACAGCTCGGGCGCTGTGCTGATGACTTTGACACATTTGAATCCTTGCAAATTTTGGGCATCCTACAAAATTTACAAACAAAGAGCATGGAATTCGCGTGAACCGAAGATACTCTGGTACTGCATCCGGAGAATGGTTATACATGAGATTTATTCATTAAAAATTAACTGAAGAGGTTGTGCTGGTTAAAGTTTCAGTAAATCAAATGCAATTCTACAAGTCAACGAATTCTTAACCACATTTTTAGAATTAATAATTAATTAATACTGTATTAATGTGTAATAGATTTCTATAAAATTAGTGTATATAGTTGTTATTATATTTATAATTAATTATTAAAAATAATAAATATATATGTTATAATAATATAAAATGGTTATATTGTATATATATATACATTATGTATATATGGAATAAAATAAATTAAGAGCAAGAAATGTAATTTAAAATTAAATAAAAAAGTTTATGTAGTTGGAAATAATTAAAATCAAATCAAATTTAATTAGTTTTTTTTTGTTTTTAGAGGATTTTTGAATATCAAAGAAAGAAATAAAGGACAAACACAAAAATTTATTATAGTTTTTATTGAAATTTGGCTAACCATACAACGCTGTTTCGAGTATTACCAAGTACTCTTCATCAGTGGTCTTAGGAAATAATCGAATTTTATTTAATTAGTTTATAGTCCGTATATAATTTGTTTGGAAACAAAAACGAAAACAAATATGTTTTTCTCATCAAATATACCATTAAAAGTTACTATATACCTACTACATATTGCTCAAATGTATACAATGATATCTTGATTCACTAGAATTCTATCACTATCTATATACAATATATTCAGTAGATAGCGTTTCATTATGAAAGGAAATGGGCGCAAACAAACAGAAAAAGGGCATGTTTATTTATATGTTCCATAAATACATAAATTTGTAAAATCGTTACCAAAATGTTAAATATTGTTGATATTATGGATGCTGACGTGGACCTTATGTATTAATAATATTTGATGGACGTTCCCCATAGAACATGCCCATCCAAATTATCTTTGATCATCACACCGACATACTCATTCGATGTGTATTGGCATGAAGACTTATTAATATGGTTTCTTTTGTCGCACTTCCATCGAACTATTTTCATATAGACCAAACATTGTCAATATAAAGAGTAACTTGTTCATATGTCCATATAACGTATATTTACATATATAGTATTGATCAAAGTAATTTATTTATTGACACATTCCTAGAATGGTAATACTATCATCCAAATTTCCAGTACTTTAGGTTAAATATATCTATAAAATATATTTTCTGGAATTCATCTGAAACCAGTAATTATAAGTTCATATTAATTGCTTACATGTTTACGTTCTTAATTTTAGTACAGAAAAAGTAGCCAATAACGGCTGCATAGTTTTAGGCAGCTGTTGGTTTTTTCTGACTTAGTATAAAATAATTACTTTGTGATTCAATACAATATATGTGATTAATTCGTTGGATTTACTTATATCATCGAGGAAACAAAATATACATATGTGTTTGGTCATCAGTGTTCTGACACATGCATTTTCAGGATAATATTTTTAATATCATAGCTCATAGAGTAAAATGTTCCAAATGTTTTGCTCTTTATCGTGAAATAGATGCATCACAAAAATAAAAAAAAACATAACAAACACTATACATTATAATATATCAAATATAATAATTTGTGAATAACAAAAATTTTTTTGTTGATAGACTTCAAGAATTAGCAAAAATAAAGACGAATATATAATTTAATATGCTTGAATTTTTTTATATTTTCATGGAAGCAATATTCTTTCGTTAACAAGCTACATTTTGACTATGAGCTTGAGGGATTCTATTCCATCACGTGGTTTCGCTGATTTCAAACATGGGAGAGAAAGCATGGGAGAGCTATGTAATCTATAAATGAATTTGTGGATTACATTTTGTTCAATTTATAACTATTGGTGAATTATTGTGGCTGTCGATCTAATTGACTAACTTACTGAGACCTTACGACTCCATTGTGATAACATGTGACTAAACAAAAAATCGTTAAATTAGAGCATAAAAAACTATGAGAAAACTTCTAACGAGACGATGACTGTGCTTTTACCCAACCTTTGTGACGTTATAATTACTCTTTTTTGGGATGGCAAGAATGTATTGCTAATGAATTATCATAAAAGTAGTTGTACAGTATCCAGAGCATACTAAGCAACATTCTTAGATAAATTTAACGTCTTCATTCGCTAAGCAAAAGGCTTGTGATTAACAAGTGCAGTGCACCAAGCCCGTAATAAATTATCCATGCATTTATTCACTGGATCTGGAAACTTAATAATTGGAAACATAATTCGCAGAGTTGAAATTTTCATCAAATAAAAAAGAATACCCTCTATATGTGGATATTTTAAAGACCATTACGCAAATACGCGGTAATAATAATGGGTTAAGGGTGACCCCTTCTCCGCTATTTTAATTTAAATAAATTTTATACATTTTTGATTCAAGTTCTTTATTATTTTATAACGTTAAATATATTAAATTAAACTCTAAGCATAATGAAATATTATTTTATGTGATATAAAACAGAACTAATATTAACAAATAAACAATTTTTAGTAAATGCAACTGTTTTGCTTACACTTTGTTATTGTTTATTAACATTTTATGGTTGATAAATAAATTTATTGATGTTTTTCTACTAAAATAACTTCAAGTTCATTAAAACAAAACAACTCATAAATGTGTTGATGGGGCAGTTGACAAAATATTTATTTAATTTTATTGATAAAACCCATTTGAATGTTTTGATAGTCTGCCTATAAATTTGAGCATTCGAGCATCATTACCGCCTTATTTATCTTCGATGTTGGCTGTGGTCAATGTGACTCGATTTTGTTGATGAAATAAATATTTACAAATGCTGCTAAATCAGCTAAAAATAATTAAATTGTGGTTGTTCATTTAGTCTTTATCTGAAATTGTTTTGATATCATTTATTATTATTTACATAACTTAGTAAAATTTTATATTATAATTTATCCTCATTAGGAATTTTCCACTATTATAAATACAAATTTTATATATTTAGAAATGTTTTTCGATTGGAAAGTAATTAAAATTGTAATTTCCGCTATTTCAACTATAATTTCTAATTACATTATTTGTTTGCAAAAACAACAAAAATTTGGTATTAATTATTTGGTTCAGTATTTATAATTTATTTAAGTGTTTTTATATTAAGAGTTAAACAATATAATATATGAAGTTTAATTTAATTGGTAATGAATTAGTTTATTAAATTAATATAATGGCATTTGAATTAATTAGTGAAAATATTTCTTCTGATTATTTAAATAAATAATTTACTATTTGTGGTGCTATTAAATGGAATTAAAAAATTAAAGAATACAAATTGCAAAATCTATTTATTTAAAATAAAAATTGTTTGTTTAAATTTAAATATGTAGTTAATGAATTTAATGATTTTTATTCATTTTCGTTATTATTGACAATAGTAAATTTACTATTAGAATGATTGGAATATCTCTAATTAATATAAAACAAAACTCTAAATAATAATAATATATATAATAATATATATATATATATAACAAAATTACAAATAAAGATTTTGGATTAAGTATTAGTAAAGAAGAATGTGTTTTAAAATCTATTTTTGTTCAATCAATGTTTAAAAATAGTTTCTGTTTTGCCTATACCCTATTGATAAAGTGATTTATTTACAGGACATTTCCGAGGTTGGTATTAAATTATTTTTTTATTCATAAAGTAATAATAAATAAAATTAAAACCAAACTTATAAGAATAAAAATAACAAAATAAATTCAAAATTAATTTAAAAAAGGTTGCATACTTTTAGGGTTCATCGGTATAATTATTTAAAAACTACTAAAGGTGCATCCACTCCAAAGCAAATGCTTCCGTACGAACGAACGAACTTTTGCAGGTATGATTATCATTTAGGAATCTAAATGATTCTATTCAATCTTCATGAATCTTTAGGAAGCTATTCAATTTCAAGAAAATGTTTACAATTCGAAGATAGATTATAATAAATAGATAGATGGATAATCTAGTAATTTCATCATAACAACAAAGATAATTGAAGCCCCTTATGGTCGCACCACACAACATTGAATTATTCAACATTTTTAGTTATCATTTTTGCAGATGATACCACTAATATTTAGTCTGTTCTTTTATTCAGCAATTATTTCGACATTAAAGATGTATTTAAAGCACATTGCTATAATTTCCATTCATCGGATAAGCATAATTTTAATTTTCACAGCGCCTATGATATATTTGAAGAGTATACGATTTGTTAATATGCTGTGTTAAAATGAGAATCCCTACTCCATTACTACATTTTCGGTGTATTACTCTGCAGTTGATTAGATTTAATTATGTAATTATGGTTTTCCTTGAGATCCACTTATGTTTACTGGCTCAATATGTAGCCATATAAAAGGCAAAGAACTTGGAACCATTTGAACCAACTCAAACCTCTAATAAATCTGAAAATTCGGAGGGTCTTAGAAATCAAGCTTATAGCTTATAAATCTTCAGCTGTGTTGCACAATGATAAAGCCTATGTAAAGCAGTATTTTCGTTTCCAACACAGCTGTGACTAAAGCCACTGGTTCTTAGGAAAATACTTTTGTGATAGTTTATCAGACTGCTCAATGGTAAGGATGAAAGACCTAAATTCGGTGGGATGGATTTAGTCTCTTCTATTTAGTCTCTTCTACTCTTCTATACTAGGGTTCTTGCGAGGAATGTGGTAACAAAACGGCGAAAAATCGCTAATTGAGGTACATTTGAAGTTATCTTATGACCTGCCACTGCAACCAACCAACCAACCAAAGCCACTGAAACAAATATTTAAGTCTGGTGTTATGTTTTATTAATTAAAAGTGACCAGACAGTAAAATCACTATAGGTCTTATACCTCCACAGAACATACCAATGACGTGGCTAGTTTCTTTTTTCTGTTTAAAATCTGCTCATTTGCGTACAAATATCTATATATTGTTATTCTTTCCCGCTTAAGTGAATTAATTTTGTAAATATTTAATTGGATTTCAACAATTGTTTACACGATACTTGCACTGTATCTAGTTTATTTAGATATTTTAAACGTATTTTTAAGACACCTCACCTAGCGAATTTAGCTGTCTAGCATTCGTCTATCATAATTGTGCCTTACAATCATGTATGTGTATCAGCTGGTGATTGATACTAACAAATCTTTTGTAGCAAAATTCTTGATAGTTTCAGATATAAACCAAAATCAAAAAGAAATTTTTTTTAACGTATATGAATATTTCAATATGTAAAGTGGTTCTAAATTTCAGGACCCAAATTGGCTCATCATGAAACTCATCCCTGCCACTTTTCAGTAAATACAATTCTGCTCGTTAGTGCATATATTTTATGCAAATTCTGGTAAACAAATAAAACTATTTTAATTGGATTTCTGATACGAAGTTTACACATCTAGAAACTCATTTCTTTATTACTAAAACTGCATCCTTTCATGCTGGCACATGTACTATACACACAAGTAAATTCCTACCAGCAGTTCTATTAGGCAACACACATATGTATGTAGAACGAGGAAAGGCAGGCTCCAGTCAATATGCACCAGCACGAGTCGCGTTGAACTTGATGTTTGCTGCATAGCAAACTGCAATGCAACTGCACATGACTTGCATCAGCTGCAATGCCGCAGTTGCCACCAACGGCAATGCAATTCTAATTAGTGCAAGATTAACAAATGAAACTGAAATTAAAAGTGCTACTCGTCCTTGCAATTAAATGCGAAATGAATGCACTGAAAAAAACGCAACTCCTCTTATTCATACTGAGCACCTCATATACAAATCTAGCACATTCCGGTAAAAATGATTAAAATTGCGTTGAAAGGAAGAGTGATTCAATGAATTAAATTCAATGAATTTGAAAAGTATGAATTAGAACATAAAATGTATCTCATTAATTTTCATTGAAATTAAAGATACTCGTACTTGCAATATCTGAAATACGATAATTTTCATATGTAAATGCATACGCACAATATTTTCAATTCATTCATTTACATTTGACCGATTTTTAGTCAAGGAACTTCATCTTTATTCATGTGATTCATATGATTCATGGGATTCATTAAATTCATGAAAGTCGGAAAATTCATGCTAAATTGCTTCTATTAAATTTTATTTATATTTTTTATTTTATTTATTTATTTTTATTTTTTGCATTATTTTTATTAGAAAGTTTATTCATGCAATTTTGCTATTTACAGAAATTTATTCTCGCATTTAATTTTATTTTATTTGTGCTATTTTCTTTTCATTTCACATAAATATTTATTTATATACTTAGCAACTTTCAATTCCTTTTATAAGTGGAAAGTAGTGAAACTAAGTTATCCTTAATTTGAAATATCAGCACACTAAACTCCGCACATAAAACTTTTCAGAACTTTTTCACATAATTTTTCCCATCAACAAATAAAAATTCAAATGAAATGAAGTAAATTTCAAAAAACTTTGCCATTTTTGCTAATACAGAAAATAGGAAAAAAACTCAAAATGATAAAACTTTTCAATTTATTCAATGAAGTATACTTTTTTTCTATACTTTAGTGTTCCTTTGAATATGTATCTGGAAAAATTATGCAAACTAGAAAATTTAAACTTTTTTAATGTTTGCGGTCGTTTACAATTGTCAGGAGTCATCAAATACAGGGTGATAATAATGTATGTCTGCTTGAACACATTCATTTGTTACTTTAACTTTAAGGAAGTTTAGACCCCAGATGAAGACTATAAAAAAAATAGACAATACGCATAAAAAAGGATGTTGTGTGGGAAAGTAAATGCTGCTTAGAATAATTTTTGTAACTACGGAAACTTAAAAATCTTCCTTTCATACAATTTACAGTTTGACACATATAGTAAAATTAGTGAGTAAGATCAAAGATAGTTGTAGCCTTGCTATATCCCAAAGTCGCATCTCACTCCATTGATTGTTTCAGTAGCTATAGATATTTTTATTGCACACAATGCCACCATATATTTTGTCTCTTCTTTTATTTCATGCACTCTGGAGCGTCTGCTGTGTAGATTTAGATTAGATTAAATTATAAGACAGATTGGGAAGTTGTCACCATTTCACTGCATCCTTTGAGGATTATTGTGACATACCCACTTTAGTGCCATAGACGAGTAGCAGTTAAGAACGCCATTATGTTCTTTGGAAAGATGTTGCCTAATTCCGTTATAAGTTGATAGGCAATGGATAAGTACCGAAGTCTAAGTCTGGGGAGACTATCACAGTCATACAAGATGTGTTCTGCGGTTTCCTCTTCTTCGCCACAAAGTCTGCAGCTATAGTCTCTAGTAATATCTAGGTTTGATAGATGTTTTTTAACTCCGTAATACCCAGTAAGAAAACCTGTGACAAGTCGGATGCTACTTCTGTTTAGCATAAGTAGCTCCCTAATTCTGGCTTTTGATCGTTACAGCTTGGATTCTTTAGCTTGTCTATGGGCAATTATATTATCCCAATCTGTCTGATGTGCTCTTTCCAGCCACTCATTAATTTAAAATTTAAAAAAGCTCTAGATGTGTAACTGCCCCGCTCTCTCGAGAACTTGACATAAATACTTGAGGTCTGTCAGGTTTATAGGGCTGGAGCACATACCTGGGGTTTCTGTTAAAATCCTAATAAAAATCGGTAATAACACACATATCCTAAGTGATGTACATATCGCTAAAATGGTCTACGCGTGGTCAGCATAACCTAACCTTTTAATTCATGCGATGTTTATTTCTACAATATAGATATATTTTAAAATACATTGGTTTAATTTCCATTCTTCCATTCTTCTTGTATAAAAATTTTTGGTTTTGATGACCACAGATTTTAATTTTCAAGCCAAAATATATAAAATTAATTCGTAATTTGTCGTCATGACACATAGTTTTTGGATAAAGATATTTACGGTTGAAATTAAACAGCAGTTTCATTGCACTGGGTCTACACTGGTTAGTTAAAATCTTGCCAGCGTATGCTTGGTATATACTTTGCGATGATGGACCTTCACCAGAAAAAGTAACTAATATTGGCTGGTGCATGTTTGTACCAAAACCGAATCAGCAGTGAATCCGTAAAACAGAAAATTGTCCATAAAATTGTTTTGAAAGACAGTAAAGTGAAGTTGCGTAAGATAGTTGACACCTTAAAGATATCAAAATGTAATCTAATTGTTATTTTTCATAAAAATTTTAACATGCGTAAATTATTTTTAAAGTAGCTTAATCATTTTCACAGACCGGGTTTAAAACAATAACGCCTCCAAGGAGGTAGCGTTGCCTGGAAGTGTTCAAGAAAGTTAAAAGGTTCACGGAAGTTTCAGTACACACTGAAATCATATAGATTGTCGGCTGATTGAGGAGCAATTCAAAGCGATCAAAATATCAACAGTCTCATAGCAAGGTGATATCATATGTATTCTGTTCACCGATAATCTGGAGAAAGATAAATCATTGAGAAAGATACCGAATTTTTCGTAGCATTAGAGAATTATTGGAGTGTAAAAATTAAGAAACAAAAATGGAGTAACCTGTAAAAAAAGAAAGTGATGTTTCACCAAGATAGTGTTCTATATCATGAAACCTTTACTAAGTTAATTAAGTTACACTTTGAATTGCTTTCACACTCGTAATCTATTTATTTGGCCCAAAGCAACTACTGACTTTTTACAGACGTTAAGACAATATTTCATGGAAGTGAAGTATTGTATATGTACATATGTATATATTTTAGCTTATTACTTTTATTTAAAAATTAAAATAATAATAGTTATTAATTAACACTTAATTAATTCATACATTTTTCTTATTTAAAATTTCAGTCTATTAAAAATAAACTATTGTATTTAAGAGTTTACTATAATATATCTGAATTTCTCTATTTATGTGCAAACCTTCAGTTACCTACTAACTGAAGCATTGGCACTATCATATAATAAAAATATGTATTTATATATTATTATATATTATAAAAATAATTTAATTATTTTTGTAATATTATTACAATAATTTACGTCCCATTTTGCTATCATCATCTACAGTTAAACCAAAATGATCTGTAGTAGGTTACACACAGTAAAATTTTTGTTAGAAAAATGGTTAAATTCTTTATATATGGTATATACATTGAAAACGGTTGAAAGCAAATATAATTCTCATGGACTTATTCATTGTTCAAATTTATAATGAAATAGAAAAGTGCATAGTTAGACTTTGGTTTTATCTATGTCGTTGAGTAAGTCTTTCATCTTTTACTGAAAGTTTCCGCAGGAGGGCCAAAGTTCATAGTCTATATCCGAGGCTAATAATTTTTTGAAGTGCTTGATCGTATGATTGGGCCAAAATTAATTTATTCAAAACTAATAAAAGTAGATATGTAGAACTTTGGTGTGTGGTTTTCACTTCGAAGCTTCCAAAATTTTTTTGGACCTTTTTATTTTTTCGTTCTGTGTTTTTCATAGTGTTATAAATGAACAAAATATAAAATAGTGCAAACTTGCATTTATAAAAAAAATTATTTGGAAATATCCACAATAAAGTTGGGTCGTCAAACATGTACCATTTTTTGAACATGAGTACCAAACGAAAAAAAAAGTACCAATTTTGGTACTAAAGTACCATAAGTGGCAACCGTGGTTATAGCTATTTATTCTTATTTTGAGTTTTACGATTATGTAAATCGAGACTATAAACACACTTTACAGTTAAAGGAATATTACTAACAATTGTCGCTAACACATTCACAGTGACCAATTACAGAAAATTGTATAATGCATAGATATTTCTAACCTACATATTGCAAAATAACAAGAATGAGTCATTACTTTCACCAAAATTCCACTACGCACGGCTTCAACGTTAAGTTAGTTTTCTTAATCCTTGGTTGTACTCAAAGAAGACCAAAAGAACAATATTATAAACCTATTAAGATTTATATATGATGAATAAAATTATTAACATGTTAGAAACAACTAGATATGATCAGATAGATGTAATCAACAATACATTCGGTTTCGAATATTAAAAACCGAATACAATTTATTAAAAATAAAATAGTGACTTATAAAATGTATTTATTTATATATAATAAATACAAACAACAACAATACATATATACAATCGTAGAGAGAAGAGTAAAATCAGTTAACTTCGAGTTTGTTTGTACTTTCAATTTGCTTCAAAGGTGGTTGAATGTGAAGTTAGGAGAAAATATAATTCCCATCGACTTTCTAGTTGCGTTTGTTTAAAATTGCCGTAAAAAGTCTTCGTAGTTACTCTGGTTTCTCTTCAGTTGTCGAATAAATCTTTCGCCTTTTACTAAAGATTTCCGTGGAGAGGAGCAATTTAATGAGTCTAAATAAAATTTTTTGTTGTGCCTAACCGAAAGGTGGGGCCATAATAAATACATTCAATGTTTATTTAGTAAAACCAAATTGTTAGCTGTTGTATCTGGATGTTAAATGAAAAATTGAAATCAATAAGCAACGATCACTTAATGCTTTACAAAGTTCTGTCGCCAACTAAGCTCTTTGTTAGAATATACCTGTGCAGTATAAAAATATTGTTAAGTAATACTATGCTTATATTAGTATAAAAAACAATTTTTAGGTGTATAATTAGATAAGTTAAACCTGGATTTGGTTTAAATAAAAAAAAGAGAATTAGGTTTAATAAACCACAACTTGTTTGTTTCAGTTCAGATCCAAAATTATTTAATCCGGATTAATTAAAAAGGTAAAACGATGTCGTATGAATAAGAATAATACTGATTTTTTCGTATTATGCCAACATATATCACTCTTCTGCATATTATAAAAGTGTTACTGGATACACACTTGCACCAAATAATCTATAGTACTCTAAATAAACCAAATTTTGGATTAATATTTAATATACCTGTAGAGTACTCTAGATTCTTTGCTTGCACTTTATGGGAATATGCCTTGAATGCATTTTACTGATATATATTGTAAAATTGAATTTCAATCATGTTCGCTTTGTAAGAAGCGAAGTCTCATATTGTGTTTTACTAACATACTAAAAGACGTTTTTGCTTAAATATGTTTTCTCTAGAATATCCATACAATAAGTTCCGACTATATGTTTTTATTCAACAATTAAATTACAGTTATTTTTAGCCTCATAGCACTTGTACTGTACTTATAGCTTCAATGCAAATAAACCAAATTTTGGATTAATATTTAATATAGCTGTAGTATTCAACTTAATTACTGTTTATTAATTTATTTTGAGATATTGACAATATTATATATATGAATGCGTAATCCTCATGACACTCTACTACAGTCCCTACTCCCTAGTCTCGAAATACGATAGCAAGTTTTCCCACTTTTGTAATTATATTTTTAAAAGATACAGTATTTCGTTATACCTTAGAACATATTTCAGTTTATCTCAGTATCATCTTGGTTTAACTTCACTTATTCTGTAAAAATCATTGACGCTTAAAGAGGAGTATATTTATGTACTATATAAAGAATTAGTTGAATCTAGTGTGTTCAAGCATTTCATCATTAGAACAATTCGAATAAACTCAAGTTAAACATTTAGAACGTAGACTTTATATCAATAAACATTCACGAGAGTCTTGATATAATACAAGGTGAGATGAAAAAACTGCAACCAACTTCAGACTGCTGTCATTTCTAAACCGCTCGTCCCACAGCTGTCAGATTTATTCTAGTGACAGCTCATTATATTGTTTACAAGCGCACAAAAGCATTTTGGTGGGAATTTTTCAAAAAAAAAGTTATTTGTGATGGAATTCAAGCGTGATAGTGTGATTGCTTTGCATTTGGCTGGAAAACCACAAGTGGCTATCGTTAGAGCCCTCCAGCATTTAGAAGTGAATAAATGTTTTGTGTCTCGTACCATCGCTCGTTACCATGATACTGGTAGCGTAGCCCGACGTCAAGGAAGTGGACGAAAAAAAACAGCAACATCGGCAGAAATGGTTCGAAAAGTGAAAAAGCGAATTGAACGAAATCCGCGTCGCAGTGGACGAAAAATGGCTCGTGAGCTGAACATATCGCAATATGCCATTCGGCAAATATTGAAAAATGAGCTTGGACTAAAGCCATTCAAGTTCCAAAAAGTGCAAGATCTTACTGATGCGCAAAAAAAAGTTAGACTCGAAAAAGCTAAAGAGTTGTTTCGCTTGGCCGAAAGTGGTGAACTGCCGAATTTGGTTTTCTCCGATGAGAAACCATTCGTTATCCAGCAGTTTGTAAACAAACAAAATGATCGTGTTTACTTGCCAGAGAGGTCAGCTGAAAATTTGCAACTTCGGTTGGCCATCACAACTCAAAAGCCGGCCATGGTGATGGTGTGGGCCGCCATAACAGCCGATGGTCGCTCGCCGCTCGTATTCATCGACCGTGGTGTCAAATTAAATGCGCAAATCTATCGCGAAAATATTTTGGAGGGAGTTCTGAAGCCCTGGGCACGCAAACATTTCGGCCGCAGACCTTGGACATTCCAACAGGACTCAGCACCATCGCACTCAGCACGCGCCATCCAAGAATGGTTAAGAAATGAGGTTCCTCGCTTCATTTCCACCGCACAATGGCCACCAAAATCTCCGGATGCCAATCCGTTGGACTATTGTGCCTGGGGTATTTTGGAAAGCAAGGTTGGAACTAAAAAATACCAAAGTGTCGATCATCTCAAGCAAGCGCTTCGCCGAGAATGGGACAAAATACCGCAGAGCCACTTTCGGGGGCAGCGTGTGATGGTTTCATTGGCCGTTTGAAGGCCATAGTTCGTGCCAAAGGTGGCCAATACGAACAAATCTAAACCGATTCTCAAATTTGATGTTATTTCCGACATTTTTTGCTTTCATTCAATAAAATTTAAAAAAAATGAAAAAATTATGGCGTTTTACTTTGTTGCAGTTTTTTCATCTCACCTTGTAGAGCATTTTGAATATAAAAATGGTCAATGCTTCGATCATTAAATCTGTGGGTAACACTCTCACACATATTCTCTTTCATAGTATGAAAATGAACAATTTATGATTAAATTTGTTTTTGTATATAATTACAAAACATAGAAGAGTTTAAATATCTGTTGTTTTTAAGTAGAATATCGCATCAGTCATTAGAGCTCATTTTCCGAAGCAAGCTTATTCACACTGCTCACTACGTGTGTTAATTTTCAGTAACTGAACAACTCATTTTGTTGTTGTACTATTGTTTGTTGTGTTCGAACTCTTTTTCGACCCTCTTACACAAAAAGATTAGAGAAATCCTCTTATGTTTGCACCCAAAACAATATACATATATAAATCGAAAAGGGAAGGATAAAATGACTTGCTTTCCTCTTTTTCAGCATGGTTAGTTTACTTAAAAAGTGGTGAAATGCGTGTAAAGAAGAAAATATAATTCTCATCGACTTTCTAGTTGCGTTTGTTTAAAACTGCGATGAAAAGTGTCTGCAGTTACTCTGGTTTCTCTTCAGTTGTCGAATAAATCTTTCGCCTTTTACTAAAGATTTCCGTGGAGAGGAGCAATTTAATGAGTCTAAATAAATTTTTTGTGGTGCCTGATTGAAAGATCGGGCCATATTTAATACATTCAAATATCGTTTGTTTAGTTTTTAAAAGTGAAGTAGGGTATAATATGTTATTTTTTAGTGAAAGTATTATTGTTTATATTATACAAAAGTTAATATCTTTATTCCATGAATTGAGAATGTAAAAAATATTTGATTCCAAGTATTCACACTTGTCAATGTTTACTGGATTTAGCAACCATCATTATTATTGAGCAAGTAAACCGAAGCCTCTTATCCTTTTAAAAATTTTTGTTTTTCTGGTTTATGCTCTTTTGCATTATAGCAGCATTATTGCAGACATATTTTTCAACATATTCCAGGAATTGATTTGTCTCTCATTATTCACATGTTGCACTAAAATTTCTTATTGCAGGAGCTCTGCGAGAAAAATGCGGTGTAAATATATACTTAAGACTTCTTCCATAAGAAAACTGATGGTAGTTATGTACAAAGCATATTAAATTGATTAGACTGAAAATTGTTTTATAAAGAGCATATAAGATTGGCTGGATAGGAATCTAGAAATTTAAAGATTGGATGGATGAGCTGAATTTTCCATGGTTGAGTTAAGTTAAAATCAGGAGTCGTAGCTCTTAGAGAAAAAGAAAGTAGGAATGGGTACATTAATTAGATTTCTTCATTAAGTAGCCTGATGAAAATTGAGTAAAGTGCATATTAGATTGATTGAATCTTTCAGAGTTGTATCAATCTTAGTTAATGTGAAATCACTGGAGGCTTAAATTTTGTCTCATATTATTTTTAATGATTCACTTTTTTTTTGAAATCGTTTAATATGATTGGAAAAAATTTGTAAATGTAACGTATAAAATGTTAACTATAAATCACAACTAAGGAAGATTTAGATATTTATATGGGAGAAAATACACTTAAGGAAAATTATGAAATATGAAATTATGAAAATAAAAATATGAAATGTCAACAAAAATTGATAAACACATAAAAGTATGAACCAGAATTGAAGTTTAAAAATTTGTTTATTTCAAGTATTTTGTTATCAATTTTCTTGCAGTTCTTGAGAAACTCCAAATTGCTTGAAATACTTTTTTAAATGAAAATATGAAAGCATTAAGGAAAATGAGGAAAATACGTAAAAAACTGAAATAAAATATAAAAGCACAAATAAAATGTTTCTGATATTTTTGACAACTTTTGTTAATGTTTTTGCATGTTTGGCATAAGACGCACGTCAGAGGGAGCGCCAGCAACATTAACGGCACCGGAAATGAAATGAAACACGTTAAAAAGCATAAGAAACCAAGAAATTATCCAAAAAAAAAACAAAATGGAGAAATATTTTTATGATGATGTTGACGAGCTTTGAATGTTAAGGAAATCACCACGTTTGCTCCTTTCACTGCAGCACCACAAACTAACAGCATCCCGTGCGGTGCCTACTCAGGAGGAAAACTCTTCGCTGCCACACCATTGAAGCAGTACGAATGAAGGCAGTTAGCATTTTTGCTGAGCAATAGCAGAAATTAAAAAAATGAAGTAAAAATATTACTTAAGAAGTAGAAATGAAGAAAAATATCAGTTGATGTAAAAATATTTTCTACTTGGCAGCATTTGGCTGCCGCACAGATTTCCGGCAAAACTGCGACTCTTTTCCTTCAACAGTTTGGAATTTGATATTGAAGCATTTTTCGCGTTAAATGGATTCATGGGAATAAGCGATTCGGCTTAAACGCCTTCGAGTTTGCTGAGTTGGGCCTGGGTTGTGTGGAAATTTTGATGTTGCAGGCGTTAGAAACTTTTTTATGACACCCAACGGGCAAAATGCGCCAACAAAACAATAAAAATGTAAGACATTAAATCTTGTGATTTCTTTTTTTTGTAGATACACTTCTTTCAGATACAAGACGAAGACATTCAAATCAGCAGAGCACCAACAACAACAACAGCAACGGTAACGACAAAAATGTAATAAAAATTAAGCAGTAAAGAAATTTGCCTACAAGGCATTTTCTCTCATTTAAGCAATTTTTAA
The DNA here is from genome assembly GCF_002237135.1 of Teleopsis dalmanni. Classification (NCBI taxonomy): domain Eukaryota; kingdom Metazoa; phylum Arthropoda; class Insecta; order Diptera; family Diopsidae; genus Teleopsis; species Teleopsis dalmanni. The sequence goes on from NC_051846.1 coordinate 9,730,059, forward strand.
CAAAATTTTACTCGAGCGTATATTCTTCCTGCAAAAAGTTCAGTTCGGTTCAGTTTTGAAAGAAAAGTGTAGACATTTGAAATTTATTTTCTTGTATCATTAAAACTTTTAACAAAAAAAAAGCCTAAATTATAAATCTGATAATGTTAGAGCCAAAACCAACACGTAATTTATGCAACAGCCAAAATAAAAAGCCTAAGAGGAAGAATATACGATAGCATTTAAAGCGTTCTTATACAAAAGTTCTAAAATATTCTTAACATAAATCTTCTACTAATTCACACTACTCTTTTTTATATACGAGTAGTATTCCAACATAATAACACTCATCTATATATACCAGATCACCAGGGATTCCATAGTAGCAAACCAGCAAAAGTGCGAAGCATGGTACTTTCACTTCTTTTATAAGCGACCATATCCAAAGGATATGGACTTGTCAGATCGCAACAGTACTTAAAAATAACGTATAAAAATTGTTGGCGAAGTAATGCGCTGATGCCAGAGACATAAAGAAATCTAGAAAGCTCATTCGGGTCAACAATAAAAGTGTTGGTTTTTTAATTACACACACATCATATAAATATGAAAAAGCTCCGTAGTTGGGTACATTCACTCAGTTTCTAAAAACGTTTTTAAAGCATATTTTCTTGTCAGACTACTATCGCTGCTTAGAAATATCGAATGATTATTGTTTGGCTAATGCCAAATACCCAAAGCAAATGCTAAAATGCTCTTTCGGGTCAATAATGTTGCGTGTTCTCTGAGTCTAAACAGATCTAAACTCAAGAATTTACCATTGCTGTTTTACTAATATACACATTTTAAAGATAATGCAAATAGATAGTGTTTCTAAAAGATATTTACTTCACAAACTGCTTCAGTACTTATAGGTTTCTACATACAAATTTGAAAACATGACAGAAGCTTTCGCAAGAATCTTAGAGAAAGATATATTGCCATACATATCATATTCTTTTAGAATATTTTCACCTTCTGATGAATAAGTATTGCAATCTCTACAAAAGACCAAAAAAATCCATGAACATGAAATCATGATACTGCCAACAATATGTTATGGCAAAAGGTGGTACTAAAGTAGACAAAATGAAATTCTCTTCAATATTTAATCACTATACGAACATTGTTCTTTATTTGCAGTGAAATGGAAAATGGATAGTCATGAGCCGATTCCAAGAGTCTAAAATAATCCCAAGGGTACCATCATTGAGGTCACTAACAAAAATATTGCCAAGTAGCTACGCTTAAACACATCTGGGCTCAAGATTCACCATTGGTTTCTTGGCTATATTTGCAACTTAAAAAATATGGTTATATACTCTGACACTTATAAATTCATTGAAGTGAGAATCTATATTACTATTATTGTTATAATTATTTGTTATTAATGTATTATTATTATTATATTCCAGCGAATGCAATGTAAAAAGTTTCAGCATCTATTCTATTACAGTCCGGATATATTGTCACATATTTTCTAAAAACTATTTATCATTCAAGAGCTGCTATTCTTTTAAGAACATAAAGGAAATATAAGATGTCGGAAGATTATATTCCATACTTCTGTATTAATCCTTGGTTTTAACCTTAATCTGTATACCATGTCAATAGAGCAACAATTGACATTTAACATTTTTTTGAGCTACGTATTTTCCTAGTTTCAGTATCTTACAGATTTTTTATTTTTTGTTTTTCCAATAGTTGGAAGCATCGAAAGCCACAGTGTGCGACTAAGAACACTTCTTACGAATAAATACAGAATATTACCACATCAATATGGAGATGCGTGTGTGAGGCTTAATACCTAACGGACTAGATTTATCTAAGCCAGAAAGCATGGGCAGAATGCAGGTAGATTGGATGTAGTGGATCAATCCAATCTATATAGAAACGTATATAAAACTTATTTCGGTCAAAAATAATTTGAAAGTAATTAAGATATTTAATTCACATTTTTTAAAAATGAAAATCCAGATATCATGAAACTCTATTTGCCATAGTTTAGTATAATTTTATTAAGTTAAGCCCAAATTTAATTTTATCTTATGTCTTATGCAAAGAAAAATTTTCTTAACTTATTAACAAACTAAATTAAACTCTGAAGATATTATATTTACTTAAATTTGAAATTAAAGCTAGTCAATTTCCGTTCTTTCTTTATACAAATATAGATGTTACTATACTTAGTTCACTTTTACTTTCCAATCCCATTAATTCTGGGTAAGCAATTTAAATTAAATTTAGAGCAAAATGAGACTAATCCTTTTCCTGTCATTTTGCTTTAGGCAAGATATCGAATGCTTAACAATGGCCACATTAAATGCTATTAATAAAATTGCAGTCATGGCAGAGTATGCATTAAAAATGCATGTCCTTAACGACAACCATTGTTATCCTTTCAAAGCTCCTCTGCCAATAATACAAAATTGCAGAAGTATCACGTAGCAAAAGCTGTTGCAGCTGTAACTGCATCAGGTGTGAGTAGCTTAAACGCTCGTTACTTATCGGACAGGAGAACGATTTTTCTTACAGCTTCCAGCAAATGAAAGAAAACATATACCGTCATCTGTAGAGTTTTCTATACACTGCAAAAATAAAAAATAGTACGGATACTAGAATAACAAAAATTTTAAAAATATCAAACATTGATAAAAAAAAAATAGGAAATAAAAAAATTAGAAATTTAGTAAACACAGAGTATCTTTGAGATACAGTTGCTTTGCTTGTACTTGCTGTACACTTCGAAGTATGTTAAATTGCTGTCCGAGGCACGTAGCTGATGTTGCAACAAATGCAGTGGGTAATGACGTGACAGCAGCTGTTCGCCGGAAAGTCACGTTTTTTCATTTTTACTTTGCAACGCTGCAGAGTGGAGGACAAAATTCTTAACACTACTGACACACTTTTCTATTATCCTTGTACAAGGATCTTTACACTGGTATGCTTAACTGTTGCTGCTGTTGTTGCTCTCGTTGCTGTCGTTGCTACATCAACTGCTGGTATCCTTGTTGTTGCAATTTCCTCACTTCTGTCCGCTCTGGTGAAACGTTGTAATTTTCTTGGCTACAAAAGCCCCTTGAGGCAAGTTGATTGAATTTTGTACTTTTGCTCTTCTAATTTATTTAATTTTAGAAAATTGAATAAATCATTACGTTAAGGATTTCTGTGTTGAGCTTTGTTAGGTAATTGAAAAAATTGCATCTTTAGCAGTGCGCCAAAATTAAGATTTTTGAGGAAATAATCTTTATTAGTGGTCGTATATGAAAGCCACTGACACAACTACTAATGCTAATTAAATTGAAAGAAGTTTAGATACTGAAGATTAAGATTAATACTATCTTAATATTGAACAATGTTGAAATGAAAGAAATTAAAATTGAATATAAATATTTAAATAACTATATGAATAAATATATTTTATGCATTAAATTAATATATCTTTGCTATTAAAATTTAATAAGCCTTGTTGTAAGCAATATCTTAAACCCATACCAAATTTATTAAGTCGAAAGTCTAATTTTGATATATGTATATATATATATATAAAGAAATTAGTTTGTTGTTATTTTTTAAAATAATTGAATTATTAAGAAAGTAATTGTTCTTATAACTATTTCTTATTTACGAGAAGTACACGAGAAGGGTTTTTATATCCCAGTCTTCTGAAACTTATATGATATGTTGATATGCAGATGTTGTCTGAGTTGGTAATTCATCACCTTAACTTTATTATATCTGTGAACAGTTTTAAATAACACAAAGAATATCAGAATACCGGGCTTTATAATATGATGGATCTGATGTGTTTGTATATATATGAAAATGTTTATAAAGGGTGTAATCTTAATTGCTGAGAATACAACAGTTTATTTACAACTGCAATTTAAGTAACTAATTATAAACTTTTTTCAATCAATATAAAATATTCCGTATCTAAAGGTATAACTTCGAGTTCGTTATTTTTCTTAAACTCTATTTTGAATTGTTTAATCGAAAACCTACTGATTTTAATAGATAAATCAAATAAGATCCCTTCTATTCATCTAACACCATCGAAATCGTAGACAATAACCACTTGTTATTTTTTTAATTGTCATATAATCTCGATAATATGGACACAATACTTTGGACATTCTGATAATTTGTCATCTTTCCGTCTCATCCATAACGTCTGTATTATTCTATATAAAGTTCCAGTTGTCACAAAATATCTCGAATACAGATTACGCATTACAAATTTCTGGTCACTAAATTTACAAATAACAAAATGTATTCGTTTACAACATTGTGTCTCCGTAACCCTCACTGCAGAAGTTGTTGAAACTCGCAGGAGAGAGAAACCATAAAACATTTTCTCTGGGAATGCATGGCTTTAGCGTCCAGAAGATATAGGTTTTTAGGAAAATACTTCTTTAATAGTTTATTAGACTGCTCATCGGTGAAGATGAAAGACCTATTAAATTACCTAAATTCGGCGGCATGGATTTAGTCTCTATTCTTCTATACTAGGGTTCTTGCGAAGAATGTGGTAGCAAAACGGCGAAAAATCGCTAATTGAGGTACATGGAAGTTATCTAATGGTCTGCCACTGCAACCAACCACAACATTGTGAGCAGTGGCGAGTATACTAAAACTCATTTTTTTGTCAATGTTTTTGCAGTGCACTATCTGTGGCGTACCCCTTTTGGATACGCCACTGGTTATGTATGAAAAAATAAATTTATAATAAATACTCGATTATCACATAATGCCCCTAATCAAAGTGAATGTGAATGTATTTACAATACTATCCAATAGCTAGCTAATACCAATACAACTTCATTTCATCAGGATTAACTCACATGAGAGATGCGTATTTCCTAAATGTAATTGTCCCAAACTTTATTTTAAAGAATGAAACTTTGAAGCAAAACAGATGTACAAACAAGATGAGAAGGACATTTATATGTAAAAATACAGATTGTTATATGATACATTAGATTGTTAGCTTCAATCAGCACCAACTCTAGCAATTGCACCACTAAGTAAATCATCGACCTACTTATATATATACATAACATATATATTCCTTTCATATGCCATATTCCATCAGGAACATATACTGTTAATATAGAGACACCTCTCAACTACTTCTAAGGATTATAACCCATTGAATTTTTTCTCAGTTTTATTATATACATGCACATATATACATACTGTTATATTGTGATTTATCTAAAGGCAATTTTCGGGCGACCAGCAGGTTGACCGCTATCTTATGACTTCATTTTGATAAACTTGGGTGTACTCTACTTTATTCGATAATGAGTGTTAGTGAATGTGTTTATTTCTCAAATCAAAAATTTGCACATTTTTGTAAGAATAATAAAATAAAATAGACCGATTTAGGATATTATATGACACTTATATCTTTTTTATCTTAAGAATAGATGAATAATTGGAAGAATTGGAACAACTTATTATTTTAGTTTAATTTTCATTAAATAGCATTTTATAAATAAGGCTTTTATTACCAATTATGTTAAAAAAAAATTCTTAATATTCTTATTCAGTCTTTTAAATAAAACAAAAAACATGAAAGAACATTAAATAATCTGCATTATGAAATAATATTATCTTAAAACTACCTAAGCAGATTACCTAAGCAGTGAAAAAATACAAAATGTAGAGAGTTGAAAAATAATCATACCTTGTTAAGGGAATTACAGAATATCTGACTTGCTTTATTATCCTTGCAAATGCGTGCTAATTAAAATGCACAATATTCGCAAAATAACAACCGTAAAGACGTTTTTTTTAGGTACAATTCCCTGCAGTGATATGCTTTTTTAATTAGTGTACTTTTTGTGGGTATCAGAGAAGAAGACAGTGATGCCATAGAAAAAGTGAAAAAGTGAAAAATCCGAATCTACTGTAAACCGCAATTGTGCCAGTAGCGATGAGATAGAATTTCATTTTCAATTGGAAGCATGTTGCACGCAATGCAAATTCAGACAACAACAACAACAGCAACAACGACTACAACAAGAGAAGTAGCAGCATTAAGCTGTCATCCTTGCTAAGGATAATGTAACTGCGCTTTCAATAAGTCCTTATCGATTTTCCGCCATTTACTTTCTTTCTTTTATTTTAATTTCTGATTTGATAAAGTAGGCAGCATATATTTTTTCCAATTTTTTCCAACTCTGAAGTTCTCTTTTTTTGTGTCCTGAAATCTGCTTACTAGCAGGAGTCAGACTATTGGAGTTGTGGCTTTTATTTTGCATACAGCACTGACACAATTGGAAGCCTCAAGCATTCATTTCATTTGCAATATTAGCTGCTTTTGTTGAGATACGAACGAGTACGAATAAAATAATGTGCCCGTTCTGCTGACTTCTCCATTGGTTGTTTTTAATGAATGAAGTGGCACTTGCTTTCGAAAATTTCTTTGTTATCCTTTTTTGATTTTATTTTTCAATTATTTTTTTATTTATTTTTTGCAAAATATTTGAAACTTAATAAAATTTATTTATGGTATATGTCTGCAGTACGTTTTGTCTGCTGGCAATTTCCGCAGTAGCTCTAAGTTTTGTGTTACGTCTGTCCGATTTCACAAAGAGCACAGCACCACTTAGTCGCTTTTTCACAAAATCTAAATCTCATATGTTGTTAGTTTAGTAAACAAAAATTTGTTGCAATATGATATATAAAACAACACATCCGAAACAATTTTCAAATACGAAGTAGTCAAGTATGAAACAGCGATAAGGACACATAGACATAGCAACAGTTTTTAGATGATACTTATGTATTTTATGATACTTATGATATTTTTCATATATAGATATGAAAAATATCTATATATGTGTATACAATTGAAGTTCGGGAAAGTTCTGCAATTTGCATTATGGACTTCCTTTTTAAAATACGGACACAGATAGTACCACAACTGAACAATTGAAAACAGTTTTAATAATTTTATATAAATATACAACAAAATAAAGTGAGAATTTGTACACATAAATAAATCATCAGAAGAAGCAGAACTGAGACCTCACAGAAAGATCCACAATCAAATCTATGCATTCAATTTAGAAAATAACTAGTTGATGTTTAAAAAGATACTTTGTAACATACTTTGCATCCATTCATCTGGAAGCTTCATTTGATAAAGTACCGTACAACGAAAATTGGCGCACAATTTCAGAACACTAACGTAAGCGAAAACGTATTAACTTCAAATAAATATACCAATTGCTAAGGATGGTAAGGATAGTTGAAGACAAGAAATTAGAATCTTCAGCCAATGTAGTCCTAAACATATGAAAAGGCAAGTAACATAATGCTAATGGCCGTCTTGACACATAACTGAACACATTTGGAAGAATACTAAGTTAAGAAATGATGAAACTAAATACAGTCTAGTTTGAGGACCAAGTCGAAGACTTACCATCTTGACCATCTTGAAATAACTAAAGACATTTGAAAAAATACTAAGTTAAGAAATAATGAAACTAAATACAGTCTAGTTTGAGGATCAAGTCTAAGACTTACTGTTATCCTTCAATAACAGAAATATGTAAGATGTAATAAGTAATATATGTAATAATGTAATAGGTAAATAAGTGAATAAATCATTAATCTCGTTTGAATATTTCTATATAATATTGAACTAATATTTTAAAAATAAGTTTGAGAAGGGAAAGTCTTTATTATTAGCTTAATCGATCAATTATTTGTAAACAAGAAATGAAAACTGGAACTAGGATTCAAGAGTAACAGATCATTATATATCAAAAAAAAACTTATAATTTAAGTCATCAATTTGGAAATGTCGTGATATATAGCAAACAAACTGAAATGTTATAAAAACTGATCAAATAAGAAAGATGTTAGACAAAATATCAGTTTAACACAAGCCCGAGAACAAAACACTTAAATTATTTAGACATCGCGAAAGACTTTAATAACGAAAAAGTTTTCACAATCCATCTATTATTTTAAATTAAAAGAAGTTTCGAAAAAATAATGCAATATATACTTCTAATGTAAATTCAGTGTTCAAATGCCACAAATATCAGAATAAGTTGACTCATCAGTTTAATAGGTTTGACTGGATTGGTTGGTTGAGTTCATCAATTCCGTGTGAAAATTTAAAATTTTAATCATAACAGATTTCATCACCGGTCACAGTGGAAGAAGAAACCATCAAATACCTTCTCTATATCTCTCCAGCGAATAGTGGAAAAATGTAAAAAATACAATAAGTTGTTTTAGACGATTAATAGCTCATATGTTCTCAATATGGCACTAACAACTTAAACAATTAATTTACCGACCCTTTTGAGATCATGTGTTATATGAGCAGACCTATTTACCATAAACATTATCAGTTTCTTAATAAACAAAGCTACTTGCCTAACTATTACTATGGCTCAATGGGAGTATCATTTGTTCTTAATAACTTACAATATAAATAAAAAATATCAATAACTAAAATAATTTCCGTAATACAATGTTTTTAATTAATTCTCTTATATTCAATTAAAATTTTATAAAACCATTGTATTTTGATAAAATAATCGTTTTATGTCAGAAGGATTAAACTTATTCCTGCTCATATTATGAATAATTTGGTTCATAAAGGAAATTGGTTTATAAAAAAAAATGAAATAAAATATTCAGTTTATTGTTTCCTTTTTTGATAATTTCATTATCTTTTAAATGTCATACAGTCTGATGCCTTTTACTAACTTTGAGCACATTCAGGATATCAAAATTCACAGTTTACTGCGTCTACAAAATTATGGAAATGGCAGTCGATGGCAGCGGCAGTGACAGTAAATGTTGTGAGTAAATGAAAATTCATGAGGCATAAAGCAGAACAAATACTTTTGAATTTTCCTTGACTTTTCATAGAATTTAAATTCAATTCAAAATGTTGTTGTTAGTGAGGTCAGTTACATACATTTATGGTAGATTTTAATACCTGAAACATAAAAATATTATGATATTTATCCGAAAATAATGATTCGGAATTGCTTTCAATAAAATTTCAATGATTTATTTAATTTACTTTTTCGATTTGTTAAGCAATATAGGCTATCCCTTTTGTTAAGAAATTCTTATTGAATTTTTTCATTAAAAATTAAAAACATTCTCCAAATTTTTAATAATATAATAATGGTCAAATATATATATTGGAAGTCTTCCAATAAGATAACGGAAGGTACCTAGTATGCACCGATGAACATTTTCATACAGTAGATGAACATAATTTTTTATAGTAATTAGGTAATACTTTGCACACTATCAATGTACATTAATTTGTAAAATATACTATTTAAATATTATTAACATATTTTATTATATTTATTAAATTTATAAACATTGGATTTCATTACTGTTGTTTTTAATTGGTAAATCTGGTTCCAATCTAGGTTTACTTTCTATCTGTCAAATGTTGTTGTCCAATCGAGCATTTTTAGAGTAATCGAACATATTTTTAGTCGTATTAGTAGACATTTATATTTTTCACTTATACATAGATTGAATCAAATCACAGTTTATCTGTCAATTCATATAGAAAAGGTGTTAACTTCAGGGTAATCTTGCTACTCTGACTAAACATTTAGAGTCTTATAAATTAATCTCGAGTGTTTCGCCCCAGATTTATCAACCACGGTTGCCACTTATGGTACTTTAGTACCAAAATTGGTACTTTTTTTTTCGTTTGGTACTCATTTTCAAAAGATGGTACATTTTTGACGACCCAACTTTATTGTGGATATTTCCAATTAATTTTTTTTATAAATGCAACTTTGCACTATTTTATATTTTGTTCATTTATAACACTATGAAAAACACAGAATGAAAAAATAAAAAGGTCCAAAAAAATTTTGGACCTTTTTTTACAGAATTGGTACCTTTTTAAACCAATTTTGGTACAGAAAAACATTTTCAAGTGGCAACCGTGTTGTCAACTTCAAAATCCTGTTTATTAAAGCTAAATAAACTAGAGATAACATCATTTATGATATTATTCTACCACACAAATCTTAACCCTATACCACCTTAAACAAAATATTAATACTCTACAGAAATGAAGACAAAAGAAAAGGTGTATTGGCGATATAATTTCATAAACAAACAGAATGTGTAATATGAAAATCATTTAAAGACTCGTAAGAGGTCAGATCAATTAAATCTTCTTTACCCTTTTATTTCCACTACGCAGTAAGAATTTCGAATTCATATACACAATTACAAACATTTTGAACTTAGCCGTAAACGTATCCAAACAATAAGAATTCTACCTAACTCTTCACTTATGCAATTATTCTTATCTTATAATAGTGAATGTATTTATTAAGGCCCGATCTTTCGACCAGGCACCACAAAAAATTTCATTTAGACTCATTAAATTGCTCCTCTCCACGGAAATCTTTAGTAAAAGGCGAAAGATTTATTCGACAACTGAAGAGAAACCAGAGTAACTACGGACACATTTCATAGTATTTTTAAACAAACGCAACTGACAAGTTGATGAGAATTATATTCGTCTTCAGTAGCGTATGAAATTTTCAACCACCTTTTAAGCAAACTGCACGGTATACCTACCGTACTTTTGATCATTTGATAATGCTACTTGCATTGTTCGGTTATTTGAGCTGATTATGCGGTACTTCATAAGAACAATTATAAATATTTATAATTATTTAATATTATTTATTAATATTATTTTACTCTGTTAATACTTTATGCAGGCAAATTATAATTATATACTATTACTTTATTCTCATTTTCAAATAAAATTATTGTAATATATTGTATATAACAGACTCAGTTTGAGTTCTATTTAAATAAATTTTTAATTTGAACAAAATCACTATGGATAGTTTTTAATATTTCAAGAATACAGCATTCATAAAAGGCCGATAATTCGTTCAAATTTACACCTAATCCTATATTTAGAGCAATTTAAAAATGTATTTTCACAAACCAAAACAAAGTAGAAAAGATTTAAAATAAATTATTTTAATTTAAAACATATTCACACATTTTAAATTACCTAATTTTGATGGGAAATACAATATCTTAAGTTAGTAAGTATTATTATATCATTGAACTAAAAGTATTCCAATCACAAGTTAAACCTAGATTCATGTCAATGAGATTATCAAAACATTCACAGACGATTTATTTTATTTGAGCTCATATTGACATTGTTGAAAAAAATAAATGAGAATTACAACTTCCTCATATATTAGCTACATAGATTATTATGTATTGTTTAATGAGAATTATAATTGTCTCTTTCACTTTCCTTCACTTTTACATTTCATATCTTTTTCATTATGTATTTATTTCTTATTTATTATTCTGTTGAAGCTATTTGAGCCGGTGCACTTGAGCACTTTTACTCTCTTTTAATTGTGAGGTATCTTCAAAACCCGTCTTTACGCCTTGACTGGATTAATGTTTATCGCTTCATCAGACTAAACATTAATTGACTTCAGGTCTACATACCTCCCCGAGAAGCCTGTAACCATTCTGAGATTCTTATTTATGTTTATATTGAAATAAATAAAATGCAATCCAATTTTAAAATTAATTTAACTACTAGAATAGTTTTTTTGATACATTACTTATCAATATTTTGAGTTGTTAAAGAACCGACCTTAAGCCCTTTTAAATTAAATTTTATGAAACATTCTCTTCGAATTAAATTCTCCTCTGAGTACATTTATCTAACGTTTTCCATAAACCATTTTACGCTTTAATGTTTATGCTTTCGGGTATATTTTTTCCAATTATTGCGATTCCATGTATCTAAGCAGACATGCAATTAGTAGAAAAAATTACTGAAATTTCAAACTTTTTAATTTTGTTAATTAAACACCCACAACAACTCACATGCTCGCATAAACTTTGGCCCTAAAGATTATATCATCAACGCTAATGGCTTAATATCCACTGAAAAGGCAGAGTAAGTGAAACACAAACGTATTTTAACTTCGTATAGCAAAAATTTGAACCAAAAAAATGATTTACTGCCGGGCGTCTATGGAAAGCTTAGTACTTTGTTACCCTGAAGCAAAAAAAAAATATTGATTCAAGACGTTGCAATCATTTACAGTAAACGGCAAACAGTAAACAAAATGAAATGAAACCAAACCAATGGATACGAAAGGATTTCTAAGGATTTCCACACAATTTTCAAACACAAACACACAAACACACACACACACAAGCTCAAAAGCAATAACTCGCCTGAAGTACGAAGCGTTAGATACATTGTGTATATGGAAACACAAACAACAGCACCTACTCCCACACATGCTGAGATGCAACCAAGGCAAGAGCTTTAGAAAGTCGTTATCTTAATTACTTTTATAGCTTCGATCTCTGTTAGCCAAAAGAAAAACAGAAACAAAAACAAAAACAAAAACAGCAACAGCAACAATAAGAAACCAAAAAGAAAACAGCAAATAGCAAACATTAGGCAAACTCCCTTGCAAGGACTAGAAATGATTTACACAATAGCACACAAAAAGCTTAGAGCGGAGAAGCCATTTTTAACTAAGAAAAGCAATCAAAGCAGCATCCAACAGCATCCAACAGCTCAAAAACACAGCAAACATTAAAATCTAGAAAATCTTAAAAATAATAGAGAAAGCAAAAGTCACAAGTGCAAAGATTTACAGGAACGTGCCTCCTCATCGGTAGCAGTAGTAGCAGCAGCGGAAAAAATCCTTTAAAAGTGGCTCAAGTGCTCGAACACAAGGTACGGAAGAGTCGTGTATTGCTTTAGTAAGAAATTCCAAACAACAAAAAACGCCATTTTAAATAATACAAATTTATTTGCACTTCAAGCATTGCCAGAACAGAAAACTTAGTGACTCGAGCTAAATAAACGATAACGTCTTAACCTAAATTTCTTTTCTTTTCGTTGCTTTCAACGCTTTTGTGTTGAATTCATTGCGGGCGAAGTGCTACTAAACAGCACTTGCAAGAAAAATCTAGAAAAACTACACGAAACATCAGTTGGAAACTTGTTAATAAGCAGTGCTACCGAATTGACACTGGGGAGATGTGCTGTTCATCCTCACCAACTGCAGCGCCACGATAACCATCTGCGTAGGGGTTCAAATTGGTGCAGAGCTTTTTATTGCATTTAAATTTTTTATTCATTCTCTACTGCATTTTATTGAAGTTTTCTTCTTGAGCATGAAAAGTGCATTTGTTGGCTGACGCTTATCTGTGTCATTAAGGCACATGCAAACTGTAGATAGTCTTAGACCCACAATTAGCTTAGATGGTTGATAGCACACATGCAGACAGAAGTACTACTCGTAATGCAGTTGCGTTTATGTGGCAACAGTGTGCCATTTTTAAAGTTTTATAAATTCCACAAATGTGGCAGTTTCTTAACTCGTTAAATTTTTAACGCATGTTGACATTTGCCTGAAAAATTCAAACACTTTCACTGCGATGTTACTAATTACCTTGGCTGATATTCCACAAGATGAGACAATGACACTAATGGAGGAAAATCTGGGTTATTCAACATCGTAACATTAAAATGTTTAAAAATTCACAGTTTAATGTTAGCTTAAGAAGTTTAGTTTAGGACACACAACACTCAAGAATGTCTTTAAATTAAACTATATTTACAATCCGAACATATCAATTTAGTTAGAAAAAGCGAATAGAGTTAAGCATATACTGGATCTCTTTCTTTAAACTTTATTTATGAAGTTGTTGTTATTTTGACACAAGTCACAAATTTTTTTTTCTCATACTCTTTTCTAATTTCTACTACATCGAAAAATGTGTACGTATGGTTGACGAATGCAGAAGCTTTAAGGATGAAGAGAAAAAAGTGACAATTAAACACTTTCCTTATAAATACCCAGGCCTGGTAAGATTTAGACATTCTGCAAAACTCCGTAGAAGTTCCAAAAATAATTCGCATCATCAAGCGCACATGGTAGTTTTAAAACTAATATTTTCATAATCGGTTTTAAATTAACAAAACTGCGCTTATATGCAATTCAGACAAAAGACATGACTTTGCTATCCGTTACACCAACCAACCCCAGATTCGTTCCTATGTTATGTAGCCCAGTTTTATACTTATATTAATCGTGTGTGGTTTAATAATAGGCATATCCGTTTGTTTCAAAGTACGGCAAAAAAACTACACATCTCTTATTAAAGTCTTTAGTTTATACGCAAAACAACAACACTACTCTGTTGCTCTAACAGACTAGTTATGAAGTCTATAATCATCTAAAAGGCTGCAGATCTATTTTAAGCATTTATTAAAAATTTTTACGATTATTCCAATCATCTATGAAAACTTGTTTGTAATAAAAACAAAATTAATAAGATATAAATATTTTTAATTAATTTTTTTAAATAATTTTGTTATAATTTAAAATTTCCTACATTGTTAACATTGCTTTTAATACCCTACCTATTTCAATTTTGAATTTCTAAATAAATATTACAATTTAGTTCGTCTTAAATTTTAAGCATATACCAAAGACTTGTTAATTGTGAAAAATTAATAATAGACAGAATGCAATAGTAAAACCAATATTTCAGTAAGAGACTTTAGCAAGCGACTTTAACAAAAGACTTTAACAAGCGAATTTACCAAGAGACTTTAACAAGAGACAAGCAAGAGAATTGCTCAGCAGGAAGCATTTCGAAGCGGCTATATACACTTAAATTAAAATCTTCGCATTCAATTTTTTTTATTATTATTAAAAGTTTTAAGGTTGTATTATGACAAACATCTTCAAAAATTAATTAAATATGATTTGAGACACGTTTACCTTACGATTATATTGATTTCTATTTTTGAAAGGTATGGTGTTTAGCTAAAATTTGTAAGGAGTCAATTGATTATTCGACTAAAAATAATGAAAATTATTTCAAATTTTTTATTTAAATTAATTTTTTGCTTTGTTTAACATCTAAATATTTAACTTAAAATTTATAATAAAGTATCATTTCAGCACTAACGTGTTTTGCTTTTATATTACTTCCTATTAAACAAAAAATAATGAAAATAAATAAATAGAAAAAGCACAAAAGCGGATATGAACGTCGAGTGCCATGGAACAAACTTCCGGAAAAGCATTAAATATAAATTTCACTAAGGTAGCTACAACTTGCAGTACCACCAAAACCAATTTCACCAACGATATTGTTTGACAGCAGTGTACAAGTTTAATAATAAAAATATAGACAATATCTTCAGTTTTCTCTCCTTTTTCCTCTGTTACCCACTTTTCTGCTGTTTGCTCCAGTAACGCTTGCCATATTTAACAATTTTTATTTAAGTTGGCAACTTTAATCCACAATGTTGGACTGCAGTTTTTAATATTTATTTAAGCATCGATATTCTGTCACTGCTTCAACCACAGCAGCAACAAATTTTACTGTTGCAACCATAGAACTACACAGACTGCATGACAGTTGCTGCCGGCAAGCAAACAGCGAAAGCCAAGGCTATTACAACCTCAACGACTGAAGCAATATACCCTTACATACTTCCTCTCTGTAGCCCTCTATGCTGTTCCTTATTCTTTGCTCGTTACTTGGGCTTTAGGTTAAAGTTTCCATTTCCGCGAAATCCCACGTTGCACCTTCACTTCAACATTCCCGTTGCTTATTAATGTTTCGTTTATTGTTGGATGTCTTGGATCTCTTGTTGTACACTTTTTCCATGGCTTACGCTACAAGATGTCCTGAACTTTTATATTTTCACGCAACTAAACGCTGCCATTTTCTACTTGTACAGTTCTTGCCTGAACGCGTTTCGTTGATGTGAAATTCATAACACAACGTTCGGCTTACTCAAGGCTCAAATTCCTGTAAAATACAGCCAAGTTTAAATTTTGGAATTGCATTTGAGTTGAAGTGGAAAAACTTTTAACGAGTTTTTACTTTAGTTCACCTTATTTTACTAAGCTTTACTTGTACGCCAACTTCCCAGTCACTCTTAGCAGAGTTAAGGAGTGGATACTTAAAAAATTTTCTAAGTAATACTTTTAGTTGAAGTGGAAATTAAAGATTTTGGTGTTGCTCTCAAAGTTTTTATAGCCGTTCCTGCAGTTCCCGTAATAAGTGCTAAAATGCATTATTATTTGCATTAGAAATATTACACTAGAAATGTCGAAAAATATTTAAAATAATAATATTTGCAATATTTAGCAGAAACTCATTTGTTTTAAACTCATTTTTAAGTAGTGACTATGACTTTAGAAAAATTTATTTAGATAAAAATACGTGTCAGACTTTATTGATGAAAAAATCCCCAACTTCATTTAACAAATTAATAAAGATATACACTACTAACGAATAAAGTCACAAAATTAAATTCATTCAAGAACGAGTTAAGACCCTTCACCTTACTCACCCTACCAATTAGAAAAATAACTCAAAGATATCTATGTATAGTGCAATAAGTATATATGTTAAAGTACTATATTGCAGCACTAAAACAACGCTATACAATGAAAAAAATTTTGCACAGCAACACCAAAACAGCGAAAAAAAATCACTAGCAAACAAAACTGACATTGTGCTCAAAAACTTTCCCCATAGAATCAGATTAGTTCTCTGACTCCAATTTTGACAATAAATTGCGACCTGTTCACGAACCTAAACTTACTATGGCCTACTTAAATATTTCTTTTCTGCTTCTTTTCTTTCTGTACCAGTGATGGAAAGCTCTCAATACATATTACACTGGACACTCTCTTTTATCTAGAAGTATTTACAAAGATGCCTTCGCAATATCTGGTTTGTTCAGAATAAATCAGGCTCAATCAATTGTTGTTAGGTAAATGATGCGATCATTTAATCCATCGGTTATACTCCGATGCTTTTTTTTTTGTTTTTGGTTTATTATATTTAAACAAGAGGTTTTTTAATTAATATTACAAAAATTATTACTTATCTAAGGTGAGCATATAGATCTGAGCTGGTCATCTCTCTGCTGGTTGAGCGCCTGTGTCTAACATCGCAAAGTT
Source organism: Teleopsis dalmanni (assembly GCF_002237135.1). Taxonomy (NCBI): domain Eukaryota; kingdom Metazoa; phylum Arthropoda; class Insecta; order Diptera; family Diopsidae; genus Teleopsis; species Teleopsis dalmanni. The sequence continues at coordinate 9,747,113 of NC_051846.1, forward strand.
ACGCCTGTCATAATGTGTTTTAGCAGTCTTCTGCATTTTTTGCTTGACTGTAAGTATTTCAAGGTCACGATGTAAATCAGCATTTCATACGTACCACAGAGCGTTAACTCCGTTACGTTATTTAGAAATAATGGAATTTGATTTTCTCTTTTGTTAGTTAAGTCTACGTGGTTAGATTTTGAACTATTTACTGTCAGTTTCCATTTATTTGTCCAATGTTCAATTTCTTGAAGAGCGGTTTGTAGCTTGGTAGTAGACACCTTGTTGTTTGGACCTATAGCCATTATTACCATGTCATCTGCAAAAGTTCCGACAATACACCTTGAGTGCACTGGCAAGTCATATGTGTTCAGCAGTTACAGCAAAGGGCCTAGTATACTTCCCTGAACGACACTGCGATTTATAGTATATAATTGTGAATACACGTCAAGTAGTTTAACTCGATAGTACTTTAAAGTACTTTAAAGATATTTCAAAATAAAAAGTAGCTTTTTCTCTTTAGTTATGAAAAATATATTCTTTCCTACTGCATTACATTGAAAACTACAATTTTAATTAAAAATACAGAGTTCTTGCAATACTTCTATTATAGTGTTCTATATTTATGAATGAAATCTCAAAAACGATTTTGAGAGAAATATCTCTTTTTTTAAACTTATAAGCTTTACAGTAGTTCTTAAATAAAGTAAATAACATTTTAAACAGAATACCTGCTTTTACTGTTTTATAAAAAAAAAAATCAATTGCGGCACTCTACGCCTCACACACTCGACTTATACGACTTATAAAAAATTCAATATCATTAAATTTAATTGGCAAACAATCTACAAGAACTCTCGAGAGCTACAAGTCCTCAGCCTTCGTGCTTGTTATGAACAAAATCAAAATTTCTTGGAAATTTCCGAAAGCATACCAGTTATTCTGCGTTGGTGGGACGACGGATGGGGTGGTTCAATACAAAAGAATAATACAAACCACTCACCTTATTTATGCCGTTTTAATAATTTGTAATGTCGGTGCGATGTTTAACGTTAAATTTTATTTAACTTAACGTAAATGTATTAAAAATGACTTGTAAATGCCAAACAATATCGCTCAGCTCAGCTAAGTGTCTGCAGGCACACATAATAGATTTTTTTTATTTGAGACGTACTCGTAAATAAGGGAAACATAATTCAAAACAATTTTGGACACGTTTTTCGCATTTTTACAACAGCAACGATTTTCAGTACTTAAATTTTAAGTGACCTCTTCATACTCCCAACTAACAACAGATAAAATTAATATCGAACACGAAAAAAGAAAAAACGAAGAAAAACAGTCACCCTTCGCCACAAATGCGGAAAATGAAATAAAATTTAAATGAAAATGCTGAGAAAACCCCCCAAATAGCAGGAGAAATTCCCAGACAAATAATAACGCAACCAAAGTCAAGCAATAATGTTTGGAATATACAGGCAGTCTGTCTGCGGAGTTGGGCACCCACGGTCGCTCGGTACCTTCTACCTTTGCTGTGGTTAGTCACTTGGAGCACTTGGAGGAAGTTTGAGTTTGGGGAATTCGTTGTGGCCAGCAAGCAATTTTATTTAATAATATTTGTGGCTCTGTTTATTATTGCTGCTGTTGTTATTGCTGCTGTTGTTGTTATTGTTGGCATTGCTGGTTAGTTGTGTTGCATGCGTTATTAGTGGTAAACATTTTTTTATTGTTCAACACTTTCCTACTGCCACTTGCATGTGCTTTATTGCTTTTCAAAAATTCTTCGGTCAAATGTCATAAGGAAGTGTAATTTTTCAACAATTAGACGGTCTGCATGCAAAAATTATTTATGTTTGTTTTGTCTAGACTTGACTTAAGTTTCATTCAAACGATAACTTCTCATAATAATTTTCATTAAATTATAAATCGACCATAGCTCTGGAATGGTTTTCTTTGATAATTACGTTACTCATCCTTACGGCAGAGCTATTTTCAACTATTTTATGTCAAGTCAAACAACACATGTAATTGTTTACGATATTCGTTAATACTTTACCATATTACTAATTCTAAAAAAAGTTGTAACATAAGTTTTAGACATGTATTAGATATATCAATTGATAGTGAAATTATGGAACTTATTAAATTAGTTCTTACAACGTTTTTTGTAAGATGATTCATTTCTAAATATCTGAAGAATGATTTTTTGAAGATATAATTGTGTGACATTAATTTTTGAATATGATTTCGGGCATACTCCGCTGTAGGTTTGAAAAAAACCCAGTCTGGAGACCTAATATTCAAACTACATATGCCATAGATTGACAATAACTATAAACATTGATTTTAAGTGGTTCAATATTCTTAGTTTATCAAGTATATTGACAGCTTCATATATCTATTTGAAAAAAACTTGGATTTGGACAAAAATTGGTTAATGTTTCCAAAAGTCTATAAAGCACATCAATGTCTATTGATACCTTATACCGACAATTACTGCATACAGTTTTTTTGATCGATACAATGTTCTTGATTTATCTAAATAGATCAAGATCTTCATATATTGATAAGAGTTAAAGGAGGTGAATTTAACAAAAATGGCTTTATCATTAAAGAAAATGGACGAATAAGTTCAATAACCCATAAAACATCCCAAAGTCTAGTCATACTGTACATCGTTGAACTACAAATATAAATTGTTATCGGTTCATTTGGTATCGGTGTTATCGGTTTGTTTGATCTATTTGAGTAGACTAACGTCCTTATGTATACATATACATTTAAGAAAGTTTGAGAAAGGGAGAATTTATATAAAATTCAGACATCTTTTAAAAACAAGGTCAACGTTAATTTAAGGTAAAGCACATCAACGTTTTTTTTTTTTGGATTGTATTACTCTAGGATATCCCCAATTTTCCTTCGATTTTTAAGCTAGTCTAGCTTTGAATATTTCTGTCGTGTCTGTTGACCGTCAACTCCATATCGTTATTGAATAGAAGAAGTTAATAGTTTAGGTCACGTGTTGCATTTTCAAAGTAAGCTGTTTGGGGCCACACATCCAATTTTTGGTAATAGTTTTTTCCTTGAAAGTTTTTTTGTGTGTACTATTACTAATCGTGATGTTCTTGTCTAGAATTACATAAAACTGCTATGGTGTCGACCTTCATCCGATTAAGTTTTATTTTGAACAAGTCATAATCGTATATAGACATCTACAGGCACAAACTGCTTGGCCCCTCAAATAATAAATATCAATTACTTCATATAAGTCGACATTCTATCATCAGAGTAGACGATTGCGGTGTGTATTACATATTTTTTGATGATAATTTTAAAGTATGTATTTAATCCTTATAATGTTTCATGCAGAAAACGAACTCATACCATTCTACACGATCTTCTAATAATATTCCAAATATTAAGAGCACATTGGTATCTCTTGAGACATAATCACTACATAAGAATTATAATATTCCAAATATTTTAGAGATATTAGTTTTGATTAAGTATCTCATAAGGCATAAGAACAATGAAAGGCTACATTAGAACGATGAAATACCAAGTATTATAAATATATTTCTTTTCTTTTGTGATAATGTATTATATGAGATACAATTATATGAACCGTGACAAATATAACTACAATACTAGGTTTTGATTGGATGAAGCTTTAAAAATGAGCATTGAAAATATTTTTGTGATCTGAGTGACACACCTAATATAGTTTATATAATACAGTAAAGACTCTGAAACTCAGATCTATAATTATATATTTGATTGCTTGATTGATTGTATTTTATTTGATTGGCTATCTCATAGGATAGAATTGCTGAAAATATTACTGTAATATGAAATAGATCTTAAATTATGTACTTGATTGTAGTATTATATCATTCGAAATTTACTTCCTATATCACGAATCATAATAAATGTCACCACTACGTACGAATTGATTGAAACTTTTAATATGCGCTTGAAAGAAGTTAGTGAAATCTAAATAATTAAACATGCTATAGTACATGTAAAACAGTTAAGTCCCTGAAATAGATATATAATTACTTTTTGGAATTTTAAATTTTCTGAAATTCAATTACTAATTTCTGAAATCTCTTATAAAAATTTAAATTAAAAACAAAAAATTCAAATTGAATTTTAAACTCCAATTCCATTTAAAGGTGTTGAACCACAGCGCAAAGCCAAACTCAATTATGAACCCAAAAAACAACATTAATAGAAATAATTTAAATGGCCACAAACATAGAGCTTAACAAGGTATTTACGTTAAACCCATGCACAATGTCTGGGCCAAAAACGAAAATGAACCCCATATGAATTATCCGACATACACAAATAAATTTGCTGCTTGCAAATGTAATCTGCCAAATCTCCAGTGACTATTTAAATCATACCAAAAACAGATTTAAATGCAAACAACAATTTACATAAAAATTTTTCAAATCGCATAAAAACATCAAAATCCATTGAAAGGCCTTAGTGTGAGATACATCCTGTAAATTTATATTAAAAGTTTGCCGAGTCACAGATACTCTTTGTATGGTAAACATTTGCTACATGCGAACTGCATTAACGTGTTCAAATACACGGTACAGACACTACCACGTCAGGGTAAAATACTATATGTATATTTACCTCAAAGGTTGTTATTAATTTACATATGACATGTGAGTTAATTTCAAATGTAAATATTTAAATCGAACATTATTAAAATGTAATATATTTGCATGGATATAAATATACGAGTACAAAAGCGTGGGCGGACTACGGGTCTTTATGGTGGGACAGGACATGATACATAACATATAATAGCATATCATGCACAAAGACCTGCTTATTGATACTATAATTTATTTTTTTATTTTCAATATCTGCTTATGCAGTCATTTAATATGCAATTAAAACGTCATAATTAAAAATATTATTGAACTGTAATTTATGTTGTAAGCAATTACAAAATGCAAATATAAACTTTAAATTGCAACACATGAGAGCCAGTAATCCTTACGGTCAGTTATCTGCTAGCCCCATAATTTTACCGGCTTAAATTATTTTTATACTTTATCATTGAAATTTAATAAAATATTTGCTTTTAATTTTCTTTTCCAAAATGCGAGTATTTCCGTTTTATTTCAGTGGCCAGACAAATCAAAATAAGGCAATAACTGCGGTGGCGTTGAACCACATCTTCATAAATCCCGACACTGCTGACAATCATAAATATTAAAATTTTTAAAATTAATTCATTTTCATATTATTTTTTGAAAATATTATTTTAATTTTATTTCCCTTTCAGAATATATTTTCATAAATGATTTCAATCAGATTTATATATATTGTTGAGTACGTTTCGAATTTGACATAGTCGTTGGTAATCGCTGGATCCCGATAAAAAACAATAGTTGACTCTAGTTGCATTCAGCCATTTTTATTGCTCTAAATTTTAGCAATCGTCAATACACAATTTTTTCTAATTATAATAATATCATACAATTTATTTTCCAACAAACTGTCGTGGTTTGAAAACTTCGAAAACCAAATTAAGGCACAATCAAAAAGTACCGAAACATTTTAAAAATACAAAATTGGCAATACCGATGTGGCAGTCTACATAACACTCATTTTGGCATAGCCCGAAAGAGCCAATTTTGCCGTGCCCGAGACACTTAACATAACATGGGGCAGATATATTCTCGTTATCAGTTTGTTTCTCTGTTCAACTCTAAATGGACCAATAGTATAGACAAACATGCAGTTAGTACTTAATTCATATATATCACATATTAATGAATATATATAGGTATATGTACAGTGTATATGTATATTTATCAACTACATAGTCCCTGATTCAAATTACTATAAATCATATTTTCAAAATTGCAAATATATTTTCTTTAAAATAACCAAGCATAAATTAGGTAATCTCCCTATTAGGTCCTAATACTGCACTACTCGCAAAAAACCCCTGCTGATACTTATTAACAACACCAAAGACTGAATCTCATAAGGAACTAAAAGTAGAGTGAGACCAAATATAAATAATTTATTTTCATTTCCCACCTGTGTTTCTGTTGTGTCTTTATCTAAGGTGGTAGGTAACCATAGATGGTTACGCCCACTAGTATATTGAGGTTTTTACATATATTAAAACTTCTTATGGGATATCGTTTGGTGGTTTTTAAAGTATCAATCCAAGCGTATTACTTATTTAAATTGTAATATCCCACTTATGCTATAATCCAGGTTGACATGTATTCTCAAAATATTTTTCTGACTTCTACTGAGAGAAGACTATAATTTTTCCCTTTTTTCTACTATGACAAGACCTCTTGCTTAGTCACATAATAATATAGGTTCATGTGATAAGAATCTGTGGTCTTGTGGTTGTATTAATGAATATTTTCATACTTGTTTTTATGTTATTTAGCAAGGGTTATTTATACTCTTTCCTGGTCTAGTGATACTCTTTCCTACTCTTTCCTGATCAGCTGTGGGTCTACAAATCTTTGAAAATTTTGGATACATTGGATACCTAATGACATCATCCAAACAAAAAACTGCTTAAAAATTTAATCACAATTCCAAACACAATTGTGTCTTATCGCGTTCACTTTTATTACCACAAACTTGATAACTCCGCATAACTTCGATTCTGGAGATAACATACAGCATCGTATTTATATATATTGGGGATGCACTTCAAGTTAGATTGATTCTATGCGAAGTCAATTCTATGCGAGTTTTACTTGTACCCTTTTGGTTTATTTTTTTTAAGAACTATACCATAATATGTAGATACATAGAATTGTATTTTTAGTATTATATTATTATTACAATCTCGAACACGTGCGTTAAATGTACAACTATTAACAAATCTCAGACAAGAAAATCCATAAAATCTTGATGACAAAAGTTATATCCTACTGAGCACTGTCATGCTAGAATTAAAAACATATATATGTACTGAAGTGAATTTCAAGAACTTGTCATTGGTGTGATCTAATCAACTCTTCTTGTCCCAGCCTCCTTTAACAAATCTTCAGAGTCACAACTTAAGTTTCAAGACTTGTTTAAATCATACTCACTGACTAAAATTACATATTATGACTTACTGTCTTAGTTCATACTGAAGTCAACTTTGAGACTAAACTTACGATTGTGAAACCGGGCATAAATATATTAAAAAGTGTTCGTTAGCTGAAATAAATATTTGTAGTAATAGTTGTATTTACAAAACAGTATACTATTACTTATATTTCTGCATTTATAAATTTTTACTTAATATGCATAGAATAACAATAAAATTCAGTAGTGTCCTTAAGCAACTACACTATGAACATAACTCATAAAAATTGACTTTAAAAATAAAAAGCTGAAAAGCTAATATATACTATTTTATGAGGTTACTTTAATATTATAAATTTCAACTTTAAGCAAACTTATTTACCATATTTTGTGCTATATTGTGTTATCCTTTTTCATGTTTTCTGAGGCAAAAACTTAAGCAAGCGTGAATAATATGACAACCAATAATAACCAACACTCCGAACTGAGAAAATGTTCAGCTAGAAAGGAAGGAACAAAACTATAAATGGAAATTTTTCTCACCACAGTGCTCCAGATAGAGGGTTGCTATCTGATAATATGATTTCGAACCTCATTTCATAATTCATTTCCTTTACATCTTAACCCCATTTTGAGTTGCTTTCAATAAAGTTGATGCAGACCCACTTTCTAGTGCATTTCCCGTTCACTAGAAAGCAAGGCTCGTCTTCATTTTTCTCGTTTATGTTTTCTTACTTTCCTCTTCACTGCATATTATGTTATGCCTTTTATTTGTGCTGTTGCAAACTTAAAAAGTTTTAAAATTAATTTTTGAAAACAACTTAAATTACAAATGCGAAAATTATTACAACATAATAAATGCATAAATGGAACTCAGAGACTCCTACAAACACAACTTCTCTACCAAAAGACAAACAACTGCAATAGTGCAATTTATTAACAAAAGGAATTAAAAATGTTGCCGTGAAAGTAGCAGAAAAAGTAGCAAAAAAGTAACAGAAAAGTAGTTTTTAAGTAGTAAAAAAGCATAATAAATACATCCTTTAGTCTAGCTAAGTAAGGATGAGAAAGTTTTTCATTTTCTTTATTTGCGAATTCAACATTACACATTTCTGTAATTACAGCCAATAAAATAGTGGTATCAGAGTGCATAAACAGATAAAAGTGCTTAATTAGCACTTTTAGAATAAACATACTTTTGAGTTGCCTAGTAATGTAGTGACATTTTCTTCATTGTGTTATTATAGTAAAAAAAGTGGTGTTAGAAAGAAGATCCTCTTTTTCAGTTTTTAATATATGGTAAGTAGATATGTAGATACATTACTTCTTAAAGTTTGAACTTAAACTTAATTTTAAAATTGATTATTGTGTGATTGATTATCACACTTTCCATGATAAGCATTAATCTACGTTACCAACCTCTACCGGGTGGAAGTATGGATTGAGATTTGGTTTCATTGAGTCTAAAAACTGGAATGCAATATTTCAGTTCTTGACTGCTTGGAGAACTATCTACTTACAAACTTATTTTATTCCAAATAAGATTGAAACCATTTTCAATATCTGACATGAAAACTTTAGCAATAATGCTGGGAAAATGTTGGTTAATTACAGTGACAGGTCAGCAAATATCTTCTGCTAACCCTAAAAAACGATTTTTAGTCGTTTTACTACCACATTACTCGCTAAATACTTTTAAAGAAAATTATAGTCTAACAAGCTGACAAAAAATAATTTTCCAAGGAACCTGTTTCTTCTGGAAACCAAGAGTAGGGAGCGATAGAAGGGGCTCTTTCTCGTACAAGTTTCCACAACTTTTCCAATGAATATTAAAAAGAATGTGCAGTTTTGCTGTGTGTATTCCTATATACCACTGACTAGAGAAAACTCCAGTAAGCTTTGCAGTATTAAAACAGTGCTTTTTAAAGAGTAACCAAAATCTAGTCTTGTTACATGAAGACAGATAACAGGGAAGTGATTTTTCAAGAATTTTAACTTTTATTTCGACCGTTATTTTAATATATATCTATACGTAATTCGACTAATACGCTTCTGGCTTTATTCCTAATGTTAGTTAGAATTCCTAATTCCTAATGTTAGTTTCGAAGTAACAACTCAAAAATTAAAAACAAAATTATCTTATTACGATCTTACTGATAACGCTAGGGATATATTCAAGAAAACACCTATGTAGTCTTTTTTATTCGCTGCAATATTTCTATGCCAGGAACCCAGATAACAGTAATGTCAGCTAATAGGTTTAGTTTGTCAATATTTTCTCCAAACTCTTAAACCGTACTTAATATACAAGACAGGGCGAAACCCGGTATTGGATTGTTATGGCTATCTAAGTAAATAGTATTTATTCCTTAAGCAACTTTAATTTTATTAGTAAGAATTGAAGAGCTTTAATTACCACTTGGTTGTCAACAAATGTGGCAACACTACTTCAGTGACTTGAATCCTTGACAAATATTCATGCCATTTGTTATGGTAGTTTTAAAATGATTCAATATAAATTTTAACTCAATAATCTTTTTCACTAAATTAACTAAATTTATTAAACAACTTAATTTTAATTATTTTCATTTATTAAATATATTTATCTAAATTGCCACAATAGAAATGCATTTAATTAATGTGATTTAAATGTCATGAGCTCAGATGTTTTGCTTCAGGTAATTGCTCTATCAATTTGTGTTAATTAATAAAATCCAGTAATGTCATAATAATTAAAAATAAGAATATTATGTTAATTATTTTTTAAAAATATTATCGAACGAATTCATATTAAAATATTATTTAAATAAGCTTAAATGCAGCTTTCGCTACTCTGCTACTCTGCAAAATGACGACGTCGATGGATGCCTGTTTAGCCCGCAGGGAGTTAGTAGCTGTTGCTACTAACAATGGAAGCTGCTACTTTGACTATCATATTGTGGAATAAATTATTATTATGTTTTTAATATAAATTATTATGGAAAATAAATAAATTTAAATTACAATAAAAGGACGTAGTGCGTTTACGCTGAAATAAACAATAATGAAAAATGGTGTGAATAATGCGAAATTGCTGCAATGGATCCAGCCGCAATTGTTGAGCTGTCGCGACGCATCCTCACACTCTTCAAAGGACTTTGAACAAATTTGCATTCAAATTTGTTGATGTGTAAAATTGTGTGGTTGACTTTTAACGCTCATCAAATAAAACTTTTGCATAAATTAAACATTTATCAGATTTAATAATAATAAGAATAATATTAATTGTATGAAATCTGCCAATAGCTAAAAGTCAATAGCCACTTTTTGTTAACTCTATTATGAGAGTTTAACCTTTAAATACACTCATATACTAGCTATCATATATACGATTTCAGACATTCATTATCTTAATTTTTGGTTCATAAAAACGGTTTAATAATTTAAAGATGCGGTCAGCTGAAATTGCATTAGCTATGCTTAAATTTTTTTTTTAAATCATTTTTCAAAACACTTTGTCTGGTTATGACTTCATTAAACTCATCGTAAAACCATAAAAGCGCATTTTGTTGGCAGTTTTTCCAAAATCTGCCACTTCAAAGGAAATACTTTTCACCATAAAAACCAAAACTATATTATTAATTACAAAAAAAAATCATAATGACAGCACAAAAAAAAATAGATTTTCTTTTAATTGTTCCCAGACTTTCAGCGGCAATTTTATAAAAGTTTTATGTGGAAATTTGCCAAATTCTTTAGCCAATAGGCAATTATGAATTATGGCAATTACTTGGCAGTCTCCAGCAATAGCAATTAGAGGCGCATATCAAGCGTATAGCACAAGGCAGTTTTGGTAAGCAACTGCACTCACTGCTAAGAAGAACGACAAATCCACAAGCGGAAATTACCAGTCACACTCAACTCGCTCAAAGGCCTGAAGTGGGCAATTTCAGTATCAGCAGTTGTCAAATGTGCACTTGCAACTGCAATTGCTGATACGCCCTACGGGCCGGGCCGTTGCTTTTCCACACTTTTTCCATGAGTAAGTTTTCTGCTTATTATGGATATTGGCCACGATTTTAATATGCTCTGATTTTAGTAACGCGAACTGGCTGCGCTTTGTCTATGGCTCTGCTGTGCTATTCGCTTCATCGACTTTACAACGCTCAATGGAGTCATATACGTATTCTGACCATAAAATATTATAGGAATAAAGTTCCTTCATTTGTGGTTGCTATGGGTTATGGCAATCATTGACTGGAATTGTTAAAGTAAAGCAGCAGATGAACGCAGTTCATGCAACATTACTAGATATGCATTTATAGTTTTCCATTTCCTTAAAATTTAATTTCCTTTTTTATTTACATTAAAACTACGAAGATCAAAGAGAACATAGATGATTTCTTAATATAAAATATATTGAGTATTAAGTGCGTTTCCAAAAGTATATTTACCCCATTGCTTTTTTTGCAAATAGTTTTCATAAATATTATTAATATTTTGGGTTGTTCAGGAAGTGTTTTTGTTTTTGCCCAATGGATCGCTTAATTATTTTTTTTTTCGCAGCCAGCTTCATACCAAAGATAATATATTTTAACAGCTGATGGAGCAAGGTTTGCTCATGAAAAAGTTGAGTTAATTCCACGTAGTAGTTTTTAATTAATGCCATTTCACAAATTAGTCTTTAAAAAGTCAATTTTGTAGAGACCTTTCAGCGCAGTCTCTTGTCAGAAACCCTGTGAGAAGCTCAATATCCACGCTGTTCTGCCCTTTTGTGCATTCACAGATAATGTGATTGGATATTTCAAACTCCATTTAATAGAAACAACATATATTAGTCCTTAAGAAGTCAATTTTGTGGAGATAGTACCTCAAAGCGCAGTGTCTTGTCAGAAACCCTGTGAGAAGCTCAATGTCCACGCTGTTCTTCACTTTTGTCCATTCACAGATAATGTGTTTGGATATTTCAAAATTCATTTAATAGAATCAACATATATCAGTCCTGAAGAAGTCAATTTTGTAGAGACGGTACCTCAAAGCACAGTCTCTTGTCAGTAACCTTTTGAGAAGCTCAATGTTCAAGCTGTTCTTCACTTTTGTGCATTCACAGATAATGTGTTTGGATATTTCAAAATTCATTTAATAGAAACAACATATATCAGTCCTTAAGAAGTCAATTTTGTAGAGACAGTACCTCAAAACGCAGTCTCTTGTCAGTAACCTTTTGAGAAGCTTAATATCCTCGCTGCTCAGCAAGATGCTTAAGTTTCTTTTAAGATATATTTGAAGTGTCTTTAAAGCCTAAAATATTTTTCTTATCTTACTGAATAATTTTCAATATTATCAGCGTCTAGTTGTAATTACTTAGAAGCCTTAATCAAAGATGCCTAAGTTACTTATAAGATATGTTTTAATTGTTTTCTAGACCTTAAGTATTAGTTATTCTATAAATCATTTAAAACTTCCTTAAGCCGCTACTGAAATATCAAATAGTGATGTTGTCAGTTTAAATTAACTTCCGCTGCCATTTCGTTCGTGACAATCACTGCACTTACTGACCAACTTCAGAGCTTTACCAACTTTCTGTCAAATAAATGCAAGAAAACCAATATGCCACCAATTTTTATTGCAATTACACTTTACTTCGCTTTCCTCTCTTTAACTACTTTTACTATAACCAATTTAACTTTTCCACTGAAATCCAAATTGCCCTCTTACAAGAATTTGCATAATGCATTGACGAAGTTACTTACATGGACGCATATAGTAGATGCCCCAGTCTGAGTAACTGCATTTTCTTTAATATGGAAATGGCACCATCAGCAAAGCACAGTTGTCTTTAAATACTTTATGGTGCCACAGTGCAGCGATTTTCTACTAGACGCCATTCAAGTCAATCGCTGTTTTACTATTGGCAGCTCCATAAATGTGCCAAGCTAAAGGAAATCCCAGCACTTGTGCATTATGATTGCATGTATCTCTGCTGCTGCCAATATTCTTGATGAAGTTGTTTTTGTGCTTCTGCTGTTTGTGTGTTGCTGAGCTACAAGTGTTGTTATGGTCCAACAATAACATGACATTTTTATGTTGCACATGAATAAAGTTGTTAAATGTTAAATTGCACCTGCTCCATGTTGTGTCTATTGCACGTTCTACTCCACGTTCGCCTCCCCTCCTCGTGCCATTTTATGCATTGCGTACAGTTTGGTGCGAAGTTGGTATGGTTGCGCAGCAAATGCTGCATGAATTGCACGCAGCTCTGCAACAAAATCGTTTCTGTTGCTGATGGTACTTGTATGATTGCATCAAAATTTACTCACAATTTAATTTCGAATCTTAAGTGCTATTAAAATGATAATCCAAACACTTTAATACTTAAAAAGATTTAAAAGCAATTATATGTAATAAAGTTGTCGTTCGTTTATTTGAAATTACGGTAGTGATTTACTTTGAGTAACACTGCAATTTGCTAAAAAAACAACTCTTTTTGATTTTTATGTACATTTTTAGATTTAGAAAAAAATCATCAAGAACCTGAAAATTAATTATACTTAACATGATTAATAAAAATAAATATCACAAATTTAATATGTTACCGTAGAGTATATGAATTGTTCAACTACATCGTATAAGACTTCAACTTACCAAACATCTCTAAGGAATGAATGGAGAAGATTTGCATACCAATGTAGAAACTTCATTCCAGTAATTAGGAGAGAGGGATATGAGCAGGAGGCTTAGCACCTAGCAGACAAGGTTTATCTAAGCCAGAAAGTCGGGCATGGCGTAGATAGATTGGGAGTGGGTGAAGGTGGAGTGGTTATAGCTTGGTTAGCGGTAGACCCTGTGACGAGAGTCAGATGAGCCACGGTTGTAGAGAAGAATGGTGGGAGCATCAGAAGTAAAGTTTGAAGTATTGGGGGGTCTGAAACGAAAGTCTTGACGTCGAGAGGAAGGCTGTGCAGCCGGGTGAGTTACCATCGGGCGAGTGTCAGGAGGTACCCGTTGATGCGAGTGACTTTGACTATGTCATAAATGACGGTGACAGTAAACTGCTTGCGTTTGTAGTTGGTTTGATCACGTAAGAGCATGCGCTCGAAGCCACACATTCTTTTCATTAGAGCGGAGACTACTTTACCCTCATAACTCATATATGTGAACTAAGGAAAAATGGTAATTAACAACACTAAATCGACAAACTTGAGTAAAGTGCTAGTAAGCAGAACCATAACCGATAGAAACGAGTAAAAGTTATCGGCGAAGTTGAAAAATACTACCATTTTTTTAAAATAAAAAACTATACTTCCAATTTTTAGTAGATACTACAAACAAAAACTTCTTATTATAATTCTGCAAATTAGTTTTCCGAAATTTTTTCCTCATATCTAACAATTAGATGAAGTTAAGCTTCTTGACGATGTATCTATTTATTTCTAGACGGCCATTTATTGAATTAATGAATAACCAAGCTCGGCCTGCCCTATTGAGCATCCGTGTCTATCGCCACTCGAGGAGGTGACACCGGGGAACTTGCTTAAGATTTAGTAGGTCCATCCTTCAACGCACTCGCCGATTTTTAAAACATTAATATTGACTAGTTATTTGCGCCCGACTGATTAATATGTCCATCCTTCTACCTACAATTATGAGGAATGTGGAATCATTTTTCCACATTCCTCATTTCCGTTTTTTTTTTGTTTTGAATTTTCTTAGTTGGAGTAAGAAGTCGTTTAGGTAGACCGTGAGTCCGGTGGAGTGATTAAGTACAGAAAAGCATTATTGACGAGGTTGGAGAAGGCACACACGCAACAGGAGCACCTAGGTTACCAGACCTAAACTCTGTAATGCGAGTTATTTTAACCATTACTTACCTACTTAGGTAAGTAATTTATACTTACACAGTTTTAACTATGACACTTGCTTCCACGAGTATTATTTTCCTCCAAGTAGAGAAAAAACAAAATTAAACGTTATTCAAAACAAATTTTTAAATGAATGGAAAAATTTTAGATCGTCTAATGTTTACCAAAACTACCTGAGTTATAAGCAAATATCAAGACCATAAATCCTATCAAAACCAACTTGTGGTATTTTGTCACTAAAGTGTCATTAACGCAAGTAAATTTTTGCGTGCTATAAATTAACCACATGAGGAAGCCAAAGGATGTGCGTTATTTTGTGTGGCTCCACAAAAAACTTCCTCCATTTGTCAGTTAAACGAGCACTAAATTAACTGAAAACTCTAAACTGCAATGACAGCTCCACAGCCACTAACATTTTGAAGAGTAACAGAGAACTAAACCGTTTAAATAAGTCAGGATTTTTGGACCACATTTATTTTCTGTCAGGACA
Source organism: Teleopsis dalmanni (assembly GCF_002237135.1). NCBI lineage: Eukaryota > Metazoa > Arthropoda > Insecta > Diptera > Diopsidae > Teleopsis > Teleopsis dalmanni. The sequence continues at coordinate 9,762,503 of NC_051846.1, forward strand.
GTTGTTAGCCTTGCAGTTGCATCGTGTGTAGACAAATCAGGAAAAATCTCTACTATCTCAAGTGAATCATTTTTTTTTAAGTTTCTTTCGTCAAACTCAAGTCAATCAATTTTAATGGACTGAAAATATCTATTCTAATAGAACTTCTACATTTCATACTAGAAGACTAACTTTATTTTTTCATAAAATAATTAAAAACTTATTCAATTAAAAAAATTTAGTTTTTTATTAATTTTTAATAGCCACTTTGTGGTTCATTGCATTTTTTTGTAACAAATTTGTGTCCAGACGTTTATTTTATTTTGTTAAATTGTGAATTAAAATATTCCAAATGCGTATTGAAAAAATTTGCTTGAATTTACAAATTCTATTAACCGCAGTAAAAATTCCATGCTCAATTGAACAATTGCCAGATCGAACTTAATTGCTTTACGAGGAAATTTTTCGCCGCAGCTTCGTCCCGTGCCTAAGCGTTAACCGCAATAAATCAGCGTTCACCCAGCAAACTAAATTAAATATGAAAAAAAAAATTTATTGGCCAAAATGTTGCGGTTGAGTAGCGTAAAAAAATAAAAGTTTTCTGCTCCTGCACTGCAGTGATTTTACAGCAAAAGCGAAACACATCCGCAGCACCAGAACGCTCCACACCACAGAGTGGAAACCACTCAGAATCAGTTAATAAAAATGCTAAAAGTGAAATTTAACCAAAAAATCCAAGACGACATATATAAAAAATATATAAATTAAATGAGAAATTTCTACCGAAAGCGCAAATTTCATGGTTGACCTCATTTTGTAAAATTTTATCGGACGACGAAATGAAATTATCTGCTGCAGCCGATACGATTTGTCGCTAAATATGCAGAACACACAAGACAACTGAAGTTGGTAAAGTTTAATAAGATGAAAAGGGTTGCCAACATTTCAAGTTATGAAAAGAAAATATATACGAAGAAAATTAATGTGTTGGTAGCCAGGGGTGGTGTCACTGCAGTCACTGACGCAGGCATCTCAAGCTTCATATATTAGGATAATAAAGAATTTATAAAGAGAAATATTACTAACATATTTACTGAGTTGTATATCATAGATGTAAGTCGTCCTTGGCCATGTCCAATAGCTTCCGCCAGCTAGCTCAATCGGTGGCATTCTTTCGCCAGTTAATAATACCGAATGCCTCCACACCGTTGCTTATTTGATCCTTTCACCGTAGATGCGGAACTTCTCTATCATGTTTTCCACAAACGGGTAGCAAATCAAACTACTTCCTAGCCAGAGGAAGTAGTTTCATTCGCATAAAATTACCAGGCCAGCAACCAATATGGCTACGTCGAGATATAGCTTGTAAAATTCATTCATTTCATTTACTTCGACACTCTTTGCTAACGCGTAAGGGACCATAGATCTTCCGAGGAGAATATTCCAAATGCCTTCTTATCACTGCTGGTTATTGCCCAAGCTTTTGTACTTTATGGAAGGACAGACGTGATAAGAGACTTGTAGAGATTAATTTTCGTTTATCAAGAGCGGGCCGTATTCTGCAATTAGTCAGCCCAAAGTAACATCTGTTGGTAAGGGTGATTCTTTGTTAAATATCTAATTTGTTATGGTTAAAATAACGTTTTCAAATATCTGTATTTATATTTAAAATGGATGCCAGGAAATTATTTTCGCTGACATTTTAGAGTTGAAAATTGGTCCATTCAAAATTATGAAATTATTGTCATTACACGAGTCAGTCACTCAATCGATATTTTCAAACTAATCCCCAAATAGTAACTCTATCCACAATACCATATATACTTTGGTGTTGTAATATACTTTATTCTTATATATCCGTAATTCTTTAAACAGTTTTCTAATATTAACTTATATTCAGGTAAAAAAATAGTAACTAAACTCACAATTGTTGTGATGGCACCTTATTCCCGTTACCAGTCACTACCCTATACAGCTAGTACTGCTTGCAGATACAACTCGTTATGTTTTGATCTATCCGAGATACCATAGTTTGTTTGGAAAATTAATCATTCATATATTAATACTGATATTGACAAATGGTTTTACATTTATTCTGGCATCAAATTAAATATTTTTTCTGATAAGGATTTCTAACATATAATAAATATGTTTTCTAGATACTTTTTAGACCCCATTTTTAACGCACATTAGAACAACTCCAATATAAAAATCAAAAAATGTTTGAATCAGTATATGCAATCAGGTAGTTGTACAATCCTAAACCCTCTCCGCAAAATTAGAATGTAGGAACGCGAAAGCAAAGAGGTCTTCTAAGTAAAAGAAATTTATGAGAATTTGACCACCTTCTACTTGATCTAATGAAAGCGTTTCTATACTTATTCAACACGAACAGTATACGTATAGTCAACTAAAGACAATAATTTTCGATATTCAATGCGTTATCAACTAATATATCAACTATATATTGTAGAAGTATTCTCTACTTCTTCATTCACCGTTTTCAATATTTGATCCATTATTAACTGTCATTATTTAATTCTGAAGTTTTTAACACTTCTTCAACCGTAGTCTTCAAAATTCAACCTATCATCAATTAAATTAGATTATTAGAGGTTTTTCACTTCTGAAACCAGGGTTTTCAATTTCAATGTGGTATTAATTCCAATATATATATATATATATATATATATAATTGGTTACAAAACTAAAACTACTGTAAACTAGTTAATGCCTTAGAAGTCAATAGTTACTATATATACTAAAATATATCTTCTACTTATTTGACTAATTTAAAAATATTCTTGCTTGGCAACTCTTATTTTCTGTTTTATTACAGAAAAGTGTCTTGTTTCTTCCCATCTTCAAAATACTGCAAAATCACTTTCTGTAAGATTTATTGTCTGTAAAGGGAGAAATGTTTATGCAGTTTTTACGCTAAAGACTCAGATTTTTTGGTAATTGTTTGAACCTTAACGCAATCATTGTTATCCAAAGTATCTTTCATCTGAGATTCGCACTGTCCACGTATTTTGAATGCAGCGTTCACATTCGCTTCGCGCTGTGATAAGATCAGAAAATCAGAATCGACCTTTCATGCGTATTGAGGAAGTGTTTATGCAGATGCGGGAATATTAATAATTTAATGGAGCCAAGTGTGCAAAACCGGAACTCCTGGGGCGCAGATTTTATTTTATTTTGTTAAAAATTTTTTATTTTCTTATATTTTTATTCGCTGTTTTCAATATCTCGCACCACATGCACAAGTGCGCACCCATATGTCTCTGCTTTTGGGTTCATTGAAAATGTTCTGCCCAACACTTATTCTGAAATAAGTGTTGATATTGTTATGAGCATTCGTTTAACGTGAAAAAGTGATTACTTTGATTAATTTAAATTTCACTTTTTACCTTATTTAAAAAGTGCATTTAATGTACACATGTAGAAGATATATTACACGGATATATGTGCGAATGAGTCCCCTTCCACAAGTATCTTGTGAATACGCTTTTGCTGAATTTCATGTATTTTCATGTATTTTTTATTTTTCCTTCCAATGGGCATGAACGTTTTGAAATATTTTCTGCAATTTTTGCTGTCATGTTGCCTGATTTGTACCAGCTATTCACTCTAGTAGACAATTATTTAAAGTACGCATAGGTTCCTCAAGTGTTCTATGCCTCAACTTGTCTCCGACACGCGTTAAAGTGCAATAAAAAAGATAAATGGATTTCAAACGCACATTTTATGCGTGCAATTTGTCAGTTTGCGTTTCTCCAGTCCAACAAAAGAACCAAATCGATGGAATAACTGAGAGCTGGAAAGACTTAGACAAAATTTTTCAAATGTCTACGCCCTAAAAACATATTCTTACCATATGTGCAATTTTGCGATTGTTTTTTTTTGTGTCTTATATTTTATTTAATATCTTGAAGTTAAATGATTCTGAAATGCTTAAAAACTTCTTTGCGATATGCGATGTAGTCAAGCAAAACTAAGTTTTAATAGTTTTACACCAATTCCGAATATGACTATGAGTAATATTTTTACTGCGGATTTTATGAGTTTTGCTGAAAAAATCAATCAACCTCGAATACTTTTTGAAATATAATTTACAAAGAAGTTAACTTAAAACTTAAGTGATACGAAAATTTGTTAAATTCTTTAGCTTAAAACAATGAGTTCTCATGACCTGGATATTAACATTAAATCCGATTGTCTAAACTTTTGTCATTAATATTGCATTTATTTTACTTTTATTTGCTTAATGACCCAATTTTATAAAAAAGGTTCTCAAGATTGTTTAATAGTTATTAATAAAATAAATTTAATATAACAAAAGATAAATTCGATTAAAAATAATTAATTAATCGCGGTTAAAATTTGACATTAGAAACTGCGCTTATTTTTTAGTTCCTATTTTCAGCCACTGTCCATTTGCTAGGCATACTCTTAGGCTGGACTTTCCTCTTATAAATACTTCCAACGCTGTAGAGATGAGGAGGCGAAAGAAGCAGTGAAACACTTCTTACCATATATAGTGGCCGAACTCTAGCATGAAGCATACTAAAATTCTTAGGTATCTATATTCTTTGACCTTTAAAGGATATATCTATTTCTAAGACTAATCATATATTGCGTTTTATCAGGGCTTTAAAAAGTAATAATTAAATTATAGTTCCCAGATCGTAGAAAGTTTTGATTTTCTGAATTATTAATATTGGAAGCCGATAGTTTTGTTCTTTTACTATCTACGCCTTATTTTTCTAAGTACTAATATGTAAACCTATATCACTTAATGTGTATAATTTGTTAGGCACTCTTTCATCAAGATTTTTCGTTAAGGCGACAAGGACGATATCCTCGACTTAATCTAGCTATTGTATAAGTTAAATGACTCTTTGCATTGCGTTTTTTTTTTCATTTGCATTTTTTTCTTTGCATTTTAATGGTCAGTATAAAATTTATACTGTTGGGGACTAAATAAATACCTTTAGTTTTCGTGATTACAACAAATGAAAACAAGCTTGATTGTCTTATACAATATGTAATGATCCAAAAAAAGTTTAATTTTTTTTCTTATTATATAATATTAAAAATATATGAACTTAAATATTTAATATATAGTTTAATAGACATATAATCTATACCCACGAAGAGATATCAATTGTTTTTTTTTGCGCTTTGCTCTCAGCCAACTGAATATTTCCACGTCGTTGTTATAAATGATGCTAGGACCCTAGTTTTCAGAGATATGCCAAAGACACCTATTCAGAAATGTATCCAGTTTATATAAAACAGCATCACTTAAGATTTAAATTTCGGATATGTGTAGTAGTAATGACTTGATGAAAGCATTGACAATTTGCAATTGATTTGATTAAGATTTGCAATTGTATTTCATAATTTCCGAAACCTGTTATTAATAACCGCTTTTCTACCATCCTTAGCCTAAATAGTACTGCCTAATCGTCAATTGGCACACATCTTAAGTACAATATCCTTTGACGATCAACAGTAAAGTGTTGTTAGCATTTATTTCCAGAGACTTGATTTAAGATGGTTAGTAGTTCTATTAGTTATTAGTTCTTACTCCCATTTTTTCACATTCAAAATCAACGTTTGTGATTTGTGATTGCATAAGATCATGCCTATTCGATTATTTTATTTGCTTATCTGTTAACACTGAGATGAGTTTAGTCCACCAAATTTTTTATTGAAATAATTTGGGTTCTTTTTTGAAATTTCACAGAAAGTTCCTAAAAAAGCTAACCGCAGACATACTCAACCGGAACTTAACGGATGTGGTTTGGGACAGTGTCATATGATATTTTTAAGTCGGCTTTTATTTTTTTAAAGCTGCACAACATATCACTACAAATTTTTATTAGAAAATATGTATCCTTAAATTTATACAAAAAAAATTATAAAATATAAAAAAATTTCGAAATTTTCAATATAATTAATATGATTATATTAAACACGAATAATATTTTTTTTGATTTATTATTAATAGTACCAAAAACTTAAATCAGATCTGTATTACATATTTTTATGATATCTCAATGGAATTATTTTTTAATTTAGTTTATTTAAAATAGTCTATGAATTTATGATTTTTATGATGTCTACTATATAAAAGTTTCTCAATGCCAGAGAAGCAGAATAGGAGGAAGGCCAAATTTATCGATGCATATATTTACCAAAAAATAATATGACCTAAAATTCCACTTTATAAAAACTCCTACATACTCCTAGAAAATGTAAAAAACAAAAAATTCCAACATAATTTCAAATACAAATTGACACTTTCTCTATATAAATATTTACTTCTAGTGTTATATACAGAAAGCTTCAGAATAACTTCAACAAACTGCTCCAGAGCGCATTAATTTGTTTATGTTTATTAAGCTAGCAGAAAAGTTTCCATTAAAATGCGAAAACAAACTCCAGGACATCTCGACCAATTTATAATGTAAACACGGCACCGAAAAAGAATTGGAGAAATAGTAGAAATCGAAAAGGATCTGAAAAAAATGAAGAAGAAGCAGAGTAGGAAATGTGTCTTTCCAATTTGAATTGCATTTAATGCTTGTACATTTTATGTCAATATTTGACATCCATCATGAGAACAATCCATGAAGTAATAGGAAAGCATTAGAAACGAAAATACGACAGGACGAGAAAAAACATCAATGAAGAGGCAAAAAGGGCAGCATTAAAAACGATTTATGAAGGGAAAGAAAGCAACAACAAAGAGTGGAAACAGTTCCGATAACTTCGCCAAACATGCCGCAAACAATTCTCAGTTATTTATCATTTTCATGTCCAAAACTGTTTACTTACGGATTGCCGACGAGTGGCGGTAAGGCCAGCTGCGAGGGTCTAAGATGCTAGGCGACGTGCTCTGCTGGTACTTTTCGAGACATCGATTGTTTACTTTTACAATCAATGCAAATTGTCACACCAAAAGTGGCCAATAATGAAGAAAAACAACTAAAACAATGGGAAGAGCAACAGCAACAGCAACAACAAAAACAACAGCAAAACAAAAACAACCTGAAGAGTAGCAATAAAAACAATGACAGAAGAAAAACAAACAACAGAAATTGGCATTAAAGGAAACTTTTATTGTCTGTTTGTTTAAATGATTTTGCACACGTTCCAATGGCGTGTAACTTACAGCTACCGAAAACAAGGGCCAATGCCGCACTTGTGAGCGGACACAAGTGATTGTGTCCAGCACCGACTACTGCCACGTTGGGAACTGCATGAAGTACCAAGTGTTAAGCTTTGTTAGAGCAGTTGAATCCGTAGCTGAAACTGCACACAAAACATGGAACTAACACATGACATACGATTTGGAATTTTTATTACTGGCAACTAAGAACAATGTTACAAGTCAACCAATGAGAAAAGCACACAGCCACTCACTACACACCGGCTTAGAGCTGAGAATGCAATCGTTCCAACTTAATATGTACCATTTCTACATCCGGCGTCACATTCAGGATTTCAATTGAGATTTACCTGTACGTGACTGAAATGCACAACTAAACAACGCAGACAAAAGTTCGATATGTTTCTATAGTTCTCTGAAGGTTGCAATTGCCATAAACTTGGTAGACGACTTTTTATTCCAGTTACAACTTTTTTTGGATTTTTGGATTTTTGGAAAAAATACGAAAAGTCTTTGGGATTTGCCTTTGGCCAAAAAACAATTACACTTTTAAATCTATTTTATGACTGAGGAGTATTGTATTGATAAATATTTTTTTTCAATTTTTCATAAATATTCAATTGGTATAATTGCTTTCAGGGTAAAAATTTCTCTAAAAATTAGCAGAATTCAAGAAATCATTCTTTATAGTTTTTATCAACTGTTTTCAATTCAACCAAGTTCTGATCACAAAAAAATAGCTATTTTCAGGAAAACATATCATCTCATTGTACATCGCATTGATCTTATTGTAAAACTTTTAATCACAAAAATATGACATATGCTATCTATACATAAGTTGTTAGAACATCTTTGGAGCAACCCTAGAAAAACATCAGAACTGATATTAAACACTGACGATTTCCAAAACTACATCTTCCTAATTGCATGAATAACTTGGCATTATTCTCGAATTCAATGTGTACTGAAGAAGAACATTGAGAATATAACTGAGAATCAATCGTCTATTATATTTACAATATTTGGATAATAATGGGTATTGTTACTGTATAGTATATACTTGACAATTATTAGACCCATCATTACTTATGGATACTTCGTCTGGTGGCAGATTAAGAATACCAAAAACAGTTAGTATCTTTTAGAGAAAGAACAGAGATTGACTTGCTAGGATAGTTCAGTTCCAATCAGTAGTCTTAAGAACCCCTAAATACATTATTTCATATTTTACCTATGTGGGCGTTTGTTCAAGGCTGCATCTTTAAAATTGATCTCAGATTACGTGAGTCTAGGTTATGAAATGGAGACTACTATAGATGTTACACAATTTCGGTTTTAATTAAAAAAAAATTATGGTTTAGTCAAAAGTAAACTACGATGAGGTAAAGACTACGTATCACCAATACTGAATTTCAATACTAAAATATCTACTCTCTACCCAACCAGAGAAAACTGCGAATCGGGAGCTCTGACAAATGAATCTTAACAGAATCTTACGAGTATCTATATAAATTCAAAGGCAATTAGTGAACCAGCAGCTCTTCAGCCTGTAGTGTACTAGGTTGGTTGCGATAGTACATAATAACGACTTCTTTCGATTTTTATTTAATTTTGATAAGAAATATTGAACTAAGAAATATTTTATCCATTGACAACTAGAAAAAATTGATTTGAAAAATTGATTGAAAATAAAAACTTTGCAATTTTTCCCACAAGTAACAATAATCCTAACACATCACCACTAGTGTCTATGCCGAACTCTTGAGAAGTATCTGACTTCACTTTAACTTAACACAAAATTTAATTACTTCAAATGTTTATTACTGTTTTAGTTCCATTTTTAACCAAAATTCTCTACATACGCACTTTGAGTCTCTAAAAAGTGAAAAGCACTTCGTTGAACTTTTAAACTTTGCTACAATTCGCTTAAGATTCTATTAGGTCTACAAACATACACTTTTAGCAACAAAAAGATATTTTCATTTGCGGTAACAACATCACAAAGTGCTAAACTATTTTCCATCTCTGCGAACGTCAAACGGGGCTAATTGTGAAGTGGCAAAAACGCTGTCGAAAGTAGATGCAACACCTTGCAATTTCCACAATAAACATGAAACGCATGTGAAAGATACTCGCAGCGAAGAGCTAAAAATGAAAATCTATTTTTAATAAACAAGAGCGAAAATAAAACCTTAGACAGCTGACAGCCACATAAACTGGAAATCCAATCAAAGACAGACAGAAATTTCTTAGAATGCGTTTGAGAGTGGCAGCATCCAACAGATTTCAAATGGCGTTCAAATGCCGCAAAATACCAGGCGAGCAGAATATCACAGTCTGGTAGTAGCAGACTTTCAACTAAAACTTTTCAAATGTGATGTGAGGAGTTGCTGGATGCCACTCCGCTTCACTCCACTCCACTCCACACCATCACTTCTTCAATCACAAAGCAACAAAAAATTAGTCCACAAACGCATTCACTGCATGGCGAAGAATTCGCTGAACTATGCGAGTCGGAAAAGTTGCTTCGTGCGCCTGAAGATTTTCAACTGCGAATGGAAAAATTCAATGCAAATTTGTGGAAATTTTAAATGAGATTAGAACTGATGTTCCCACTGGTTTTCGATGGCTAATATTGCTGGAATTTTTTTGCTTGTGTGGTGGCTGCAATTGAATATTAAAACAATTTGAGGAAAAATAAAAATATTTGTGAAATGATCGGAATAGAGTAAAAAAACGCTTTGTCAAATAGTTGACTTTGTGAAATAAAAAAATGTTTTTAAACAATTTTTTTGTACTTATAAAAAATGATATGAAAACTATGGAATAAATTTTTTATTCTATAAAGTTGTAGTTTTTATGAAAAGGAAATAGTTAAAAAAGTAATAAAGTCATTTACTGCACCATTTTTTAATGCCCAACAAGTCTTATTTAAATTATTTACATGCATTTCTCTTGAAAAGTTTTTATTATGACTTAAAATAGTTCCCATAAAATTATAAGGTTTCATGTTTATTATTTGCATTCACTTTATCACAGTTTTTTATATTTACTAAGTTTATGTTAGTCTACATATTTAACTATATACTCGAGTATATTACTGACTTATATTTACTGAATATATATTTGACTTCTCGCCTTATTATACTCACATCTTTCTATTCCATGTGTAAATAAATGCAGTACAGATATGAAACCCTAATGGCGGTTTAGATAATGAAAACTATTCTAAAAAACATACAATTCACTGGATAATAATGAAAGTGCCACAAAAGCGGAACTGTTTAAACAAAATACACTACACTAAAAAATAAATTAATCTAAATCAGAGGATAATAAGAGGACTGCCTTTTAAAACTTGCTTCTAACAATCAAAAAACAGTGGTTAAACAGTGAAAATGATTTTATTGTTTTACGAAGTATTCTCCATGATAATCATACATTTTTCCATTCAATTGAACCAATTTTTGAAACAGTTTTGTCACTCCGAAACCAAAGCACTGGTTGTCCCAAATATCCCAACGGTCAGTCATATAAAAACGCTTTCCACACATTTTATTCTCTATTTGAGCACAAGAAGAACTCATCGGGTGCCAAATCGGAAATGTATCGTATGTTATGTACTCATTTAAAATGTGATAATTCATTTATATGTAATTGCACTAAAATATAATAAATATTTTGAATATTTTATAATTAATTGATATTCATAGTATCAAAGGAACTACTATATATTACTTACTACAGGCCGTGGTAAGTTAAGATAAATATATAAATATAAATAAATCTAAATAGTGAGTTAAATGATACCTAAAACTATATGCAGCAGTTATATCTTTCTTTGTACTTCTTATGTAAGTATGTTTTTAGTAAATTATTTTCTACGCTGAAACTTTCTAATATTCCGCAAAAAAAGTTGAAGGTCCCATCAAAGGCTCAAAATTTATAATTAATTCTTTTTCTTTTTTGTATTATAAAACCAGAGTATGCCATACGAGATAATTAGGGAAAGATCCGAATATTTCCAGTTTTGCATTTCATTGAGTCCCGGACTTTAGACAAAGTTTTTATATTTACTTCATAAAATCGAAGTATCTATTAAAAATTAATAACAATTATTGTTAATAATTATTGTAAAATAAAAAACAGATTAACAATAAAAATCTATTGCCTTCTTTTGAGTATCAGTATTGGAACTAATTTTAATCCTGCAATACACGAAAAAGGAAAACAATTTTTTATTGTTAAGCAATAGTGGATTCAGTAATAAAGCATAAAGGTTGCATCCATATTCTGTTATTCTCTAAGAGGATAGAAGATTCCATAAAAACTGAGAGGACTAGTCTTTTGGGTAAATCTAATTGAGCAATAAATTAACATGGAGTTAATTTTTTAATCTTTGCTTTTAATTAAATATTAATTATGTATTTATTTATTATTCTAAATAAGGAATAAAATTTTTTTCTTATTTGAATATGTGTTCATTTTGCCTTTCGTTTTACTTCAGTATATTCAGCTCTTCAAGTCTAAAAATTGCTATTATTTATATTAATTTTAAATCAAGCGAACACATAATTTTATTTAAAATTCTAATTATAAAATGAAATATTTTTCTTTTTGATTTTTCTGTGCTTTTAGTCTTTAGTATCACATTGGAAGACTCAGCCCTTCAAATAAATTAATTTGACATAAATTGCAATTTAATTAAATGAACTCAAAATTAACAAAATCTGAAAAAAATTATTTAAATTATAAAATTTTGAATTTATTTATTGACCTGTGTTTTTAATGATGTTTTTTGGAACTTTTTGTTAAATAATTCAACTCTTGTTAAATATTTTTTAGAATATTCTTTATTTCGACTCTTCCTGAGAGTTATCAGCAGGATCACGATCTAACATGAATTAATATTAATAAATCTATAACATCCTCTTCATATCATCCTATTTATTCCATTGTCTATATTGCACTACAGACAATAGAATAATTTTTAAATTAATACTAATAAATTAAATTAATATTAATAAAACTATATCTACATCAATATTATTAAAATAATATTAATAAATTAAATTAATATAAATAAATTAAATAAATATTAATAAAACTATTTCCACGGCATACTCTTTAAAAAAAGTTTAATTAATATTAATTTATGTTAGATCGTGTTGAATATAGAATATATTTAACAATCTTAAACAAACGTTGAATTATTTAATAAAAAGTGACCTATAGCCGGATAAAAAAATATATAAAATCCATCATTATTTAAATTATTTATTGACTTTACATATAAAAAATAAATTTTAATACTCTTAATTATTCAGTAAATATTTTTTTTATTTTTTAATGATTTAATCCTCTTATATTGTTTCAACCTATAAATAGATACGTCATGGTTTACTCGTACTAAAGAGTTAAACAACAATCCTGGTTAAACTCCGCATGCAAAGGTAAACTTAACTTCATACGTGCATTCCTTATATTCACATTAATCCTACCACATTTGATTTGAATAATTGGATCGTGGAAGCTTTACAATAAACTAAATAAAATCCACATACATTTCCACCAAATTGAATTAACATTATAGAATCCACACAAATATTTTATTGCGCAAAGAATGAAGTTCACACATAAATTCAATTCAATAAAAATATGCCGTATTTCAGCTTCTCATACAAATCAAGTTTTTGCCTTAGTGGATGCACAACCATTCAACTGCATTCAACTTCAATCCACACGCCACAATCCACAATGAATGGAAATTGTGTACTCATTGTGGACTACATTGTAACTGAGAGCATACAACATACAGCGCCAGCAAAGTTAACTGCGCTGCTTGTGTTCGCTGTTGACGTCGGCGGCAGCAACAGTGTTTATCGCATTGGAGCAGATTGAATGTGCATAAAATTTATGTTCTTTTTAGTCCATTACGGCGAGTCTGCGAGTGTTAACGTGTTGTAGGAGCGAGTAGACCGTTTTAAACAATTTTTAAGCGATTTTATCTAAACACGTTCACCGTGCAAACCTGCCAAACGTACTAAGGCCGAACTAAAAGTGTTAATTGATTGTTTAAGTTTTGTGCAATTCTCCAATAAAAAAAACTTAAATTATTAAACAATTTTCTTGATTAAGAAAATTATATTTTCCACATGCAATTGCATTCTTAAGTCGAGTTTACTTACGAGTTCCAACTCGAAACGGAAAAAAGATACAAAAAAGTTGTTGTAAAAATGTGCAAATTCATTTGATTGTTGTTATTTTTTTTCTTGTTGTTTTTTTTTTGGAGTTTATAAATTCCTGAAAGTGTTTCTCAAGTGAATGTAGTAGAATTCCATGGACGCAGCAGCTTACAAGTCGCGGATGTAGGAGGTGTGTGTGCTTATGTGTGTCCGTTGCAGAGCATCTTCTAGTTACATTTGTGTCGCGGTCTAAGTAACATTTTTGGTTACGTCTCGAAACGTTGCTCCAGAGTCCGCGGCGTCGGTGCCAAAGAACGCGTATCTTTCATTTATTTTTTGCCCAAAAAAAAAAAAATAAAATAAAAATACAAAAAGTTTTTTCTCGATTCGTTCATTCGCTTTTTGTAACGAAAATGGAAAATGTTGCAGAATTTCATTAAACAAGTTTGACACATAAATTTTGTGGTAGTGAAAAACCTGTTGCATATCTTTTGGATTCACGAAGTTCGAAGAGTTCGAATTTTATTTCAGTTTGCACTGCACGGAGCCACAGAAACAGGAAAAGGTACGATTGAAATGGTGAAATAATTAAAAATATTTAAATACACTTTTTGCCTTCATAAAAACATCATACTTGCAGTAAATTTAATTTGAATGAAATGTAAATTGCAAATCACATTCAGCTTAAATATTTCTGCCTCACATTCAAACCAACCGAGTTTGCTACTTGTGGATACGGCCTTAAACTCCAAATAACTTCAAAGTATTTTTATTTTCATTGAGTTGAGGTTTTTGCATTAAGAAGATTTATGTTCGCAGCTGCATGCACGGCTGCTACATACGATGTCAAACTACAACAATAGAAAGATACGTTTTGCTCAGTACTGCATCTTAAAGTAGTCTTCCAACGCGATAATATTGTATATACATTCGTGGTATAAAATTTATTTAAACCGTTCATACTTAGTTAACGTTAGGAACCTTCCTCACCATCACCAAATTGATTTGCTCTCAAGTAATAAACAATTTAACTCGGATTATTTAATTAAAGATACATTTTATGACGACTCTATACTGACATTGATTGATTTTGTAAACCTTTCATTAAATATCTGTTGCCAATGATAGTGGAGTGTTCTCAGCGATCATTCCAAATAAAATATAATTTACAACTCCATTATAACATATCAGTATTAACTTAAGTTTATAAAATATATACTTCTGAATCTAAAAAAAAACACTTAAAAGGTTAATGGCTAACTTTCTTTTTGCACTAGTAAGCAATATTCGTTACTAATCTACCACATTAGTTCCTAAATATGTAGGTTAAAGGTTGATATTCTCTTAGCTGAATGCCTTGTTAGAAGTATTTAAGTACTTTTTAATTGTGACAGTATTTAAAAGTATTTGTAAATACTTATTTTTTAAAAAAGTATTTATTTAGAAGTATATAATTAAAAGTATTTTTAAATACTGTCAAAGACTAGTTCTATTAATTAAAATTTTATGTTACGCTTAGACTATTATACTTAACTCCTCAGATATACAACAATATATACCATTTTTTATAAAATCCTATACAAAAATATGTGATATTTTAGTAACATATTCATCATTTTCACGATTTTTAATACAGGTACTTAATGTAACTAGATCAAATCACTAGTTAATTGTGATAGTAACTAGTTACAAAATCAATAGTCTGTGTATTTATGTACTATAACTAGTAACATTCGATTGCACCAATAAGTATGTGTCCATTTTCAAAGAACTACTTAACTTATTAATTAGCTTATTTAATTCTTTATCGAACTATTAAATAACATTGTTCTCAACTGGTTCAAATGGAACCAGTAGAATTGATTGGTTTACCCTTGAATTGTATAAAAAAAATTGAGTTATTGATTTGAATGTGAATATCTACATGAAAGGAGCTACACATAGTTCCTTTCGTTAGTGCCAGAGAGAGCGGTTATAAGATTAACCCTAGAAGAGCAAATGCCGCAGTTGTAGCAGTAAAAAGGCAACAAATTTATATTAATTATTCCAATGAACGATAAAAATAACACTAAAATAAAATTGTTACTTAAAACTTAATATTGAGAAATTGAATGGTATTGACAATTTGTGACAATATTATTAACTATTTCTTACTTTCAGTAACAACTTATTTGAAGTATAGTCTATCTTTTAGAGATAACAAGCGAATTTGCTTAGAACGAAAATATTTAAGAGGAGTAGTGAAAAACAACTTAAAGAATAAAAATAATAAAAATTTAATATATTAATTTATAAAGGTTGCAACATTCCATAAAGAGCTGCTTTAGGGTCACCAAATGGAAACACCTCAGATCAAGTTTTTCTCTTCAGTTCTCCAACAATAAAATACTTTTGTTGAAACCTGAAATATTTTCTTACAGACAATTAATGGGATTACCAAGTTTCTTACATGTAACAGGATAAAAGAGAGAATAAAATAGAATAAAAAAATAATTAGAGAGATAATAGAGAATTAGTTACTCAATTTCGATATTCTGACTTTCCTTGTTAAATCTCAGAAAGTTGGCTAAAAAGAGAGTACAAACAATATTCATACTCAAGGCATCATAACCAAACAATCTCAATTTAGTTTTTGTAATAGTTGAAAATACAACGTTCATAGTTATTCATTAAAACACGGTAATTAGTTTATACTAGTTTATATATAATAAATAGCATAACTTGATTTAAGGACATTTCATTACATCACTTTCTGGGGATTAATCGCGGAAGTCCCCATTCTTACCTTATATGGCGTATCGGCATTTGGAACTGTATTTTCTAATGTTTGAGGCACTAAGGTGGCTATTTTCAGGCGAATGTTGACCTTAAGTTCGTTTAGCGTCCTTAGTTAATATAAGCCCTTGATATCAAGCAATCTCAACCGAAAACTCTGATAGTGTCATATCAAGTGAATGAGGATGCCAGTGAAAATCATCATTTTTTGATATCAAGCTACTGAGGAACTGCTCCAATGCAATCATTTCCAGGGACTAATGTTTCAAACAGTTTCTATTACTTGTCATTCTCACCTTCCTTGTCAAAGTTACAGTGTTAGCAGATGGCTTCACCATATTTTTTCGACTCTAATGAAATATTATATTACGATGTTCTGTATTGGAACACATTGAATATATGAAGTTATTAACTTCGAAAGTATCCACAATGAACTAAATATAATGTCCTTCATTGATAATATATAAAATTTATGTTAGAATTCTATAATTGGAGAAATCGTTTATATTTTTTAATAAGCCAACAATTTTATCAGGACCCCTCTAAATCAAACTAAAATAATTTATGTGTCGTCTTCTTTGTTTACGAGAACATTAAATAATTGCCTTCGAGCGCATTCCACTTCTCAATTATTGCTCTACAAGTTGTGGCAGGCATTACCTGATGCACAATCCATTACACAACGTAAGTGAGTTGTAAGTCCAAACGCACGCCTCACAAAGACACCCCGCCGTGAAATGGTCCGGACTCCGGAGCTGCGCACCCCACACAATTTTTTTGCGTAATTATTTTATAGTGTAAAATGGCATTAAGTGTGTAAAATTCATACAATTTTCTTTATTCCGGCTTAAATTGTATTTATGTACTTGCTCACTTGATATCCACTTATGTACAGCGAAAGGCATGTGTGCCTTAAGTGCAGGCACTTTGAGTTTTAGCATAAATTGTTGCTAAATTATTATTCTCAGGCGTATTTGTTGCATTTGTTGCATTTGTTGCATGTGTTATAAGTTTTATGATGTTTATTATCGCGAGGTGTATTTTGCGGGGACAACAACAAAGCGCTGCTTGTGTACTGCAGCTGTAACATTTCCTAACCAACTTTAATTGCAACAATTGCAAGTGCAACAAAGCTTCACACAAGATACTCTCAGTGTAGATACATTTATTAATATTCTCATAAGTATGGTGTGAGCTTTGTGAATGGAAGAGGATGAGGTGAGAGGTGCGATGTTTCTGGTTAAATACATGAAGCCAGCTTTATATAAGCAATTGTTTACTTAACATGACTTAAATGTTGTGATTATTTCTGATGTCTTCATGGGTTTCTGTGGTTGCAACTTTGCTCTCATCCTTCCTTGCTTTGGATTTTGTGTAGGAGTAAATTATTTATTTATTTTATTACTATAGATTATCCATGAAAATTCTTTGACGTGAGTTTTTACTAATATTTTATAAAATTTGTTAAAAGCGGTAATAAATTTTATTATCGAATAAATAAAAAATGTCACATTTGAATAACGAACTATGTTGCTCTGAGTCAGAATTGAGAATGATTTGGCAATAAAAATTTATGCAATATATTTTTTAAGTTATATTTAGGTTTACTCAACAGAAGAGAAGGGAGTTATCTCAATTCATTAATTTATATTCATATTTCTTAGTTTTGTTTTACTCTGGCTCAGGTTCCATTAGGCTATCATAGTGATCCAACAGAACCACTTAGGGCTAGGAACCCATTGTGTTGTTTTATAAAAGGTACAGAAATCATAATAAATCTTTAAAGAAGTATGAAATTGTCTTTAATGAAATATTTTGCAGCTGCTTAGGAATAATTTTTTTAACATGTTTAGCCCAAAATTGCGTTATTGTATAAGATTTTTTCCACCTAGGTAAAGCATAAAGCTAATGTTATCAATTTAAGTCGAACTCTATTAGGGGATTAATTCAAATCTTTTACATTACACTCCACTTTTCTCTCCCAAGTCATGACCAGAGTACAGTGTCCTGCAAGATCTGTCATGGTCAATGGATCTCACCTCAGTGCTTGTCAAATAATGTAGCTATTTGGTGTTCTTAAAGTATACCCTATTTAGCCAAATTTGCATTTCTGAATTTCTTCTGCTGCTCTAGTTTGTGCTGTTCGAGCTCACAGATCGAATTTGGGTATTCTCTGGGGCTACTAAAACCTCAAATTGCACTTCACTATTTTCCCCCAAGTCATGGCCAGTGCACAGTATCGTATAGAATCCATCAAACGAGTGGATTGCACCCCAGTGCTTGTCGAATTTACGTTTTTGAATTTCTGCTGCTCCTCTAGTTTGGCCTGTGCGAGCTCATACATCAAATTTGGTTATTCTCTGTGAGTACTAAAAACTCAGAATTTTTCGTAGACATTTTTTATAAAGGTCTTAATTTTGGATTGGACTGCTGTGATACTCTTCCCAATTTGTAGCAGCAGTACCATTCTTCGGACCGAACAGTAATCATTAACAAAACAATGTATTTGAGTAAAATATCTTAGACTTAATAAGAAGTAAGCAGTGAGATGTTAAGTTGATTAAATTAAATTGATTCCTTAAAAAGAATTACAATGCCACTGCCATTTCTTTTTTCGTAACGAAAAAATGAAACAATTTTATAACGCGAGAGCATAACCTCTGTTACCAGAACTACGATAAGGCTATTCTGAGACAAGAAGAGGGATTGACCTAAATTATAGAGTTAATAATGTTAAGGTTTTATAGAATAAACGGAAGAATTATTAGAAAAATTACAGTATTTTTATATTAAACTTCTTTGACACATGAAATGATTAATGTTTTTGTTTTTACTGATATTAAAAATTCCTGCCTTCACACACCGATTTATATGTTAACTAAATATTCTTTTTAACTGTGAGTTACATGTTTTTGTACCGTAATCATTGGATATATTAAACACTGATCTTTAACCGTATCATGGATGTACCTATTAAGAACATTGATTCCAAATTTCTACAAGATCATTTCATACACGATAATAGTAGAATTATATTATCTTCTCATTGAAGATTTTCGAAAAGCTATATATTTGTATTTATAATCTTATTCAGAATACTTACAAGTGTTAACTAAATTGAAGTTCTTAACGAAATTAAAATGACGTAATCGCATTCATAATATTAACTTCAAATAGGCAACAAAGTTATTTTTTATTGCCATTAAATATTTTGCAATAACTTTTCAAACGAAATTGTTTTAATATACGAAAAATAAAAACACTTATCAATTTAATAAATTAAATAAATTTAATTAATTAAATAAACTTAAATAAAATTTAATTAATTGCAGCAAAGGCAACAAGTGTCGACACAGGCCAACCGCAGCGAAAGATAAACTTTTTGAAAACTCAAATGAAATTTATTTGCATCGCTTTCGGTTTCGGATGCTGTGACGTTGGTTTGGCCTCCATTTTCGCGTTCATAATTATGCACAAAATTCAATTTTAAAATTTTCAAATAAATTTTATAATTTGAAACACATTTCAGAGTTTAAAGGGAAATTTAATGTAATAATATTATGGAAAAAAAAATTAAAAATATTTAATTAACATCAAATTTAATACATGAGATGTTGAGACTCATCGAAAGGGTGACAAATTCTCCATATACAAAATCTACCTGAATCACATCTTCGCACATAAGACCTTAAAGGAAATACATTCTGTTGTACTGAGTTGCGATTGCCGTAATTAGTGTCTAGCATTACAAATCCAAAAGAATTTTATGAGCGGATGTTGGTGCTGTCAAACTCAGTGAAATTTACTTAACAGAATTGAATAAAAAATGCATTTTATTATATATAAAAAAAAAAAAAAGAATCCAAAATTATATCATGAACTCAACAAATCTGCTAGGGGAACTTGTTTTTCTACTTTAACTATTAAATAAAGAAAAAATTAAACTGCTTTAAAATCCCACAGAATAACAGCAATTGCAGAAGTAACAACAACAACAACAACAATAACAACAAATACACTATGGAAAATCCTATTAAAAGTTACCTGTACTGTGGCAACTGTTGCTGCTGCTGTTGTTGTTGCTGCTGTCGTTGTTGCTGCTATTGCTGTTGCTGCTGCATTCACTATTAGTAAAAAGATGAAATCAGAATTACGCTAAGAGCCAAATTGTTGCCAATGAATAAAATACGTTGCCACTTCAGCTCCAGCAATAAACAAAAACTACACATGAGAGGATGCAAGTGTTGCATTCACAATTCATTTTTTGCTTAGTTTACAATATTTTTTTTATTGTATTTTATTTGTTTAGATTATATTTTTAATATTTTTTATTTTTTTTTTTTTATGTTCAATTTTTCAAGGAGAACAAAATAATTCATTCCAAATATCAACCAGCAAAAAATGACCTTTTGAGTTTTGTGCAATTTTGCATAAATTCTGATTATTTGGTTAAGATTGTGTTAAAGTTAAAATGACACCAAGTACTGCACAAAAACAAAGTCACGCTCCTTGTATTTAGCTTAGCTAAAAACTTAATTTCAAAGTTTCCAAAACTATCTGGCTACCTAAACTAAATGGAACAGTCACCACTGCAATGCCATTTTATACTCGTAGTTTTAAGTAAAAAAATCGAATACTCAAATTAATAACAATTGTCTCGTTTATAATTATCTAACCCAACACTAAGTCGGATTATTAAGACAAAGAATTAAAACACATTCCAAAAACGAGACATAAATGTATTAATATACAGGGTGTTTATATAAAAGTTTATGCATAAACTGAAAAGATGATTTATTGACGCAAGAAACCCCTAATGTTCGAATAACCCATAATATCTCAAAAACAGTAAAAATAGTTTTTTTCGGAAAGTAGTGAATTACAACAACAAAAAGTTATTTTTATATTATTTTAATGAATTGAAAATTTAGCTGACCCTACAGCTGTTTCGAGTATTGCCAAATACCCAACATCAGTGATCATGGAAATAATTCGTGTATTTAATTATTTGTAAATACTTATTTTTGAGACTTCCAGTACCGGAAAACAAACTCGTGCCCTGCTAAATTTGAAGCTCACAGTCAGCGCACCTTAACCAACTGACCCAAAGCCGTACTTGACTTTTATGTTCGCACATTTTTCTGGAGTTTTGTTAATTTTGCTGTGAAAGTTTTATTAGCAAATTCACTTGCTATGTTGATATTAGAACGAAATCATAAACCAGCCGTAGAATAATTGAATTAATTAATTATATAGCTTTTTTTATTTTTAAATGTTAAATTTCAATACTATTCTGTTCGTAGTGGCATTATGTGTTGCATGATATATATATTCTTTCTTATGTATAGGAAAGACTGACGTTTTGTTTATTGGGTCTACTTCTAATTTTGAAAATGTAATACGATAGAAGATTAGAAACATTCAAAGATGGGTTAGAAGATTATGATTTGCATTACTGTAAGACCTGCAGGTTATCCCTTTGCCATAGTTGGTTGGTGCTTGCTTTGTATAGCAGTTCTGAACCTTGTTAAAAAGTCCACTCTCCCCAACCAAATTGTTTGATAACCCACAAAAGTTTTTCACACAGAACATTTTTGCCGTCAGATAAGTATACAATAATCGATTCATTGACTTACACTTAATGGACACCCCATGACTACTTCAACATAATATATAAAATTATTAATTATTTTTTTAAATATACAGTTAAGTTATAAGGTTTTTATAATTTTACTTGTAATTCTATTATAATTAATATGATTTTGTTTTTATTTACAATCTGTTTTTAATTTACAATAATAGAATATTTTTTAAAACAATAACATATATAGTTCAACTCTAAAGCCAAGAACTTTTATAACCTTCCCGTACAATGGCTGTACACAGGTTTACAGGTAACTCATTAAGATGCCATCTTAGCATACTTATATACTTTTATCAACTTTCGGGGTTTATATTATTACAAAAAATATTTTCAGGGTCTCATAAATAAAGTAGTTTGAAATATATCAGGGAGTTTTGACCATATATCTAACTCATTGAATTGCAGGTTTAACGTTACGTTTTATCTTCTGCTAGATTTCTGGGAATTTTTCTCTTACAAAAGGAATTTTCAGTCCTGATGAATGGAATAAAATTGCAGACCATAAAGATTTAACCACATTTAAAAATGTTTTTAATTGCCACCTTTAGAATGTTTTCAAAGTAATTTTTCAACATTAATGATAATGTTTATAATATTAATTATTTAAATTAAATATAAGTGAAGAAGTAGGTGCAAAAATTTAAGATAAATTTTTTGAAGAATACGAACAATTATATAGAACAGTTAAATCATATTAAAGTTAACAGTTAAATAGAATGAAAATAAATTATTCTAATTTTTCTCACTAATATGAGAATTACTCAATAATTATTTAAATTATTATGCGATTTCTCAGTTTTTTCTATTTTCACAATTATTACACAATTTTATATAATTTGATACATTTTTATTATGTGTTTTATAAACTTGCTTTGAAGTTCCTCTTTGAACTGAAAACTAATTCTATTGTTTTATGTGTAATTATTAGAATTTTATGAGATTTTTATAGTTTCTATGGCACAGAAGTATTCACTCAAGCAGTGCCTATGATGATCACAGAAACTTAACAAATAAATTTTCAATTCCATGCACGCTTCATAAATTCACAAAGATAATGGCTTATTAGAAAATTGATGGCAAAAATTAAATAATTCAATATAATCCATTGTATCCCAAAGACAATAAAATTTTAATAACTTAATAAAACCAACGCAATAAAAATATAAAAATAAATAAAAATAATTTAAATTCCAGTTTCGAAGTTAATAAAAACTTTTGCATTTCACATTGAGTAGAAATTTATTTATAAACAAAACACAAACTGAGAATTATTAAAATTTCAAGAAATTTAACCCTTTTTTTAAAACAAATTTTTTTTATTTCCATTTAAAGCCGTAAAGAATTCATTATTAAAGCAGAGAGAGCAGACGTGTCCCTTAACATTTTCTTTCTTGGTGGTCTAAAATATAGTTCGATATGAACTAACGGCAGCGCACGTACGTAAAACATGCAATAAATAAACTCGATTAGTTTTTAATTATAAAAATCATGTATTTGTTATGTTTGTAGATTTTTTTTCGGGACTCAATTTAAGGTATTTAAAAAAAATTTTGTATGCTCATAATGTCTAATGTTGAGCCTTTTCTGAGTTAGTGCATGTGGACACTTTTAGTCTTTAATAGCTGGTGGATTTCTGCAAAGTCCCACCCAACTCACTGACGTATTTGTATATTCCTAATAAACTTCGTGATTATTCAATGGTTGATCTAAGATCTGCGTACCGCCCCGTACGGTTAGTAATTACTTTGAGATTAGATAGTGCTAATTAGGGCAGCCTGTCGATTTTCGCAAGTAGCTTCAGGGCTTTGTCCTTTATGTATTTTTTGAGCGGATCTATTATAAGGTCTCTTAGCATATTATCCATGCGGTTGTACTTGCAGCTGCTGGATAGTAGAGTCGGCAGTTTTGCTATATGCCATTATAATATACTATACTAAAGCAATTTACTTATTATGGTATATCAAATTAACAACGAAATGTTCACATGTATATTTCAATTTATTTCGTAATTTTAATAATACATTTCTCATTTGCTTGCATGCGAATAATCAAAATATTTTCAATGGGAAGACCATAAAAACTAAACATTTAACCAAGTTTATCCATATCATTTCGTTTGCTAAACTCTTAGTATGTATTTTCCCATAAGAAAGAGGCATATAGAAGCAATCGTGCCCCGCCGACCACAGCTACAGTTAGGCAAATAAACCCATTTCAGAAAACACCTGTTCACCTGCCAACCAAGTTGCATGCATTAAAGACTTAAGCAAATACGGAAAAAAGATACGAGAAGTTAACATTGTGGATACGTGAGCTGCTGCCAGTGTAGATTGTTATTTTCAATTATTATGATTATTTTAATTCATTCGAAGACAAGAAACGCGAGCAAACAGCACAAGATGCTTTAATATATGCTAAATATCTGTTAAATTGTTTTGGGAAGAGCGCATAACAAAGGTAGGTGCTTTCAGTAAAAGCTGACAAGCGAAAATTTGTTCGTCGAGGCACATATCCAGAGCTCTTCTACCAGTAGTGAAGTTAGAAAGTGTACTTGAGCTTGTTTTTCTCATGAACAAAATTTCAATTTACATAAATTTCTTATATATTTAAACATAAAATATAAAGTATGCTTATACATATTTTGTTGTTGTTTTTCTTTTGTTTTGAATTGTTTACACTCGCATCCAAGGGTGAATGTGTAGGTTGTGCTACATAACAGCACTCAAAACTACATGCTGACATGCTGCCTGCGATGTGCATTTTTCAATGAATTCTGTTAGCATTTCATTTACGGATTTAAGGCAAGCAGCCAATGCAGTGCAAAACTGTTAAGTTTTTTGTATTTAATTTTAAAGTAAAATAAAAAACAAAATGGTACAACTTTACAAAATGCCAAAAATTGTTGAAAAATCGTAAACAAGTCTCAAAATATTATGAAAAAA
>NC_051846.1:9787307-9795043 GCF_002237135.1 Teleopsis dalmanni
AAAATTCCTAATGAGGATAAATTATAGTATAAAATTTTACTAAGTTATGTAAATAATAATAAATGATATCAAAACAATTTCAGATAAAGATTAAATGAACAACCACAATTTAATTATTTTTAGCTGATTTAGCAGCATTTGTAAATATTTATTTCATCAACAAAATCGAGTCATATTGACCACAACCAACATCGAAGATAAATAAGGCGGTAATGATGCTCGAATGCTTCAATTTATAGGCAGACTATCAATACATTCAAATGGGTTTTATCAACAAAATTAAATAAATATTTTGTCAACTACCCCATCAACACATTTATGAGTTGTTTTGTTTTAATGAATTTGAAGCTATTTTAGTAGAAAAACATCAATAAATTTATTATTTCAACCATAAAATGTTAATAAACAATAACAAAGTGTAAGCAAAACAGTTGCATTTACTAAAACTTGTTTATTTGTTAATATTAGTGCTGTTTTATATCACATAAAATAATATTTCATTATGCTTAGAGTTTAATTTAATATATTTAACGTTATAAAATAATAAAGAACTTGAATCAAAAATGTATAAAATTTATTTAAATTAAAATAGCGGAAGAGGAGTCACCCTTAACCTATTATTATTACGGCGTATTTGCGTAATGGTCTTTAAAATATCCACATATATTTTTTATTTGATGAAAATTTCAACTCTGCGAATTATGTTTCCAATTATTAAGTTTCCAGATCCAGTGAATAAATGCATGGATAATTTATTACGGGCTTGGTCCACTGCACTTGTTAATCACAACCCTTTTGCTTAGCGAATGAAGGCGTTAAATTTATCTAAGAATGTTGCTTAGTATGCTCTGGATACTGTACAACTACTTTTATGATAATTCATTAGCAATACATTCTTGCCATCCCAAAAAAGAGTAATTATAACATTACAAAGGTTGGGTAAAGGCACAGTCATCGTCTCCTTAGAAGTTTTCTCATAGTTTTTTATGCTCTAATTTAACGATTTTTTGTTTAGTCACATGTTATTAGGAATATCACAATGGAGTCGTAAGGCCTAAATAAGTTAATCAATTAGATCGACAGCCACAATAATCCACCAATAGTTATAAATTGAACAAAATGTAGTCCACAAATTCATTTATAGATTACATAGCTCTCCCATGCTTTCTCTCCCATGTTTGAAATCAGCGAAACCACGTGATGGAATAGAATCCCTGAAGCTCATAAGCAAAATGGGGCTTGTTAACAATAGAATATTATTTCCATGATATAAAAAAACAATATAAAAAAATTCAAGCATATTAAATTATATATTCGTCTTTATTTTTGCTAATTCTTGAAGTCTATCAACAAAAAAATTTTTGTTATTCACAAATTATTATATTTGATATATTATAATCTATAGTGTTTGTTAAGTTTTTTTTTTTATTTCTGTAATGCATCTATTTGACGATAAAGAGCAAAACATTTGGAACATTTTACTCTATGAGCAATCATATTAAAAATATTATCCTGAAAATGCATGTGACAGAACACTGTTAACCAAACACATATGTATATTTTGTTTCCTCGGTGATATAAGTAAATCCAACGAATTAATCACATATATTGTGTTGAATCACAAAGTAATTATTTTGTACTAAATCAGAAAAAATCAACATGCCTAAAACTATGCAGTTATTATTGGCTACTTTTTCTGTACTAAAATTAAGAACGTAAACATGTAAGCAATTAATATGAACTTATAATTACTGGTTTTAGATGAATTCCAGAAAATATATTTTATAGATATATTTAACCTAAAGTACTGGAAATTTGGATGATAGTATTACCATTCTAGGAATGTGTCAATAAATAAATTACTTTGATCAATACTATAGATGTACATATACGTTATATGGACATATGAACAAGTTACTCTATATATTCACAATGTGTTTAGTATATATAAAAATAGTTTGATGGAACTGCGAAGTTATTCGATGAATCGACAAAAGACTTCTCAAGTGAAGTCCATTATGAGTTGATGATACTATGCAAATGATAAGAAACCTTATTAATACGTCTTCATGCCAATACACATCTAAGGAGTATGTCGGAGTCATAATCTAAGATAATCGGGATGGACATGTTCTATGGGAAACGTCCATCAAATATTATTAATACATAAGGCCCACATCAGCATCCATAATATCAACAATATTTAACATTTTGGCAACGATTTTACAAATTTATGTATTTGTGGAACATTTCTGTTTGCCTTATTTCTGTTTGTTTGCGCAAATTTCCTTTCATAATGAAACGCTATCTACTGAATATATTGTATATATGTTAGATAGTGAGAGAATTCTATTGAATCAAGATATCATTGTATACATTTGAGCAATATGTAGTAGGTATGTAGTAACTTTTAATGGTATATTTGATGAGAAAAACATATTTGTTTTGGTTAGTTTTTATATTTGAGGTCAATGTTAAAATTTTGACTCTATCTAAACGTAGTTCGGTCATAAGCCTAACAATTTTCTCAAATGGGTCACCAAAAATAAAAGTTTTGTGTTGTTTTTATGCTTTACGTACTTACCTATAACATATATGAAATGTTAATAGGTGTAGAGGCATATTGATTCTTAATATGTTTGAAGTAAGTAACTAAAATTGTTATCATTACTATTATTATTATTATTATTATTATTTAGAAGCATATTATTATTACTATTACTGAGTCTACAATCGTTTTCTTTCATGAAATCTCTACACCCTTTTCGATTGCGAGTCGATGACATCTAGTTCATTTAAGCTCTAAGCATACTGATATATATTATCTGTCTAACACTGATAACGCTTATTTCACTGCCTTCTTCCATAACATTTGCAGGTTTGAGGGTTTTTCAAGCAGACTTTTTTTTCCTCTTACAAATGAGATACTTTAAACATCAGCGTGTACCGAGCTATATCTTTGTTACATTTGCTTCCATATTTTCATAGAGTCTAGTTTCTGTTTGTGGGGATTCCTAATACAATAGTCTCAATTTGGTAGGGAATAATAATTTTCTCATAGATTTTTATAAATTTTTTCAATCTTATTCGTTATGTATACGTATATTGATCCTCTGGTTAAGATTACTTCTCTTAATAAAAATATAAGGCTAAGGCTAGAAGCATATAAGCAATCTATCTTAAGAAGCATAGGTGGTCTTGTAATTAATAAATTGTCTCAGAATTATAGTTCTGCCATATCTTTTTCAAATTACAATATTTATAAAGTTAATATTTGTAACTCGAAGATAATTATAGGCATTAGAAAATTCAGCCGATAATATTCTATACTAGCACATTATTTCTAATATAAAAAACTAATTAAATTTAATTTGATTTTAATTATTGCCAACTACATAAACTTTTTTATTTAATTTTAAATTACATTCTCTCCTCTTAACTTATTTTATTCCATATATACATAATGTATATATATATACAATATAACCATTATATATTATTATAACATATATTTACTAAATCATTATTTTTAATAATTAATTTTAAATATAATAACAACTATATACACTAATTTTATAGAAATCTATTACACATTAATATAGTATTAATTAATTATTAATTCTAAAAATGTGGTTAAGAATTCGTTGACTTGTAGAATTGCATTTGATTTACTGAAACTTTGACCAGCACAACCTCTTCAGCTAATTTTTAATTTATAAATCTCATGTATAACCATTCTCCGGGTGCAGTACCAGAGTATCTTCGGTTCACGCGAATTCCATGCTCTTTGTTTGTAAATTTTGTAGAATGCCTAAAATTTGCAAGGATTCAAATGTGTCAAAGTCATCAGCACAGCGCCCGAGTTGTTGCTTCGTACGCGGTAGTCTTAGGGTTACCGGCAATTGTTCCGCCATTACGGAATGATGCGTAACCAAGGCTTTGAGTGTAGTAAACTCCTTTTTAGCGCCTTTCAACTTGTAGTTATCATCAGTTGATATCACAGTGAAAAATTTGACTTTCGTTTCTACACGTAAACATAGTTCAAAAGTGCGCGACTTGCGACGCACTAAGAAAGTGCCAGGTGTTGCCAACTGCAAGCGCTCCAAAGCTGCTTTAGTGGTTATGCGTGGTTGATACCAATTGCTTTCCATTAGTTCAGGTAAATCATCATCGTCGATATTGTATCGATATTGTTGATATTTCGTGGGTGATTTTTTTGGACTGCGACGTTTCGGACTCTTTTCACTAATCAATTGGCAACAATCCGAAATGCCAGCATCGGACTCATCCGTTTGTGCGGCTGATTCTTCCGTTTCAGTTGAACTGCAATTGTTACTTTGCCAACAGTTGAGTGAGAGCGCAGATTTTTGTGGGCTGTTTGAGGATTTTTGTGTGCTTAGCTTTGGTATGTGTGGTGCACAGGCCTCTTCATCGGAGTTACTACTACAGCTGCAACTGCAATCTGTAGCATCCGCCTCTTCCTCTTCATCGGCATTATATGATGAGTCTAACATGTCAAGCTGTAAACAAAAAATATAAATCTTGTTAATTGGGTGACTTTGAAACTTTTGTTTGGATTTAGTTACCTCATCATAATCACTAGTTACATCTTCTTCATCTGTGTCACTAACAACAGTTTTGACATTGTCGTTTGGTTGCTTGTTTGTTGTATTGTTGCTGTCACTGTTGCAATTGCTATTGCTGGAGTGGCTGTTGTTAAGTTGAAAGAATTTTTTACGCAAAAAATCCTTCATGCAATCATACACCTTAGGCCTTTTAGTGGAACTAACAAGCACTTCTCTATCATGTTCCTGACCATAGCATTCGCCTGTTGTATTTTGCGTGTAATAACCTGAGCTAACTGTACAGGAGTATGTCGTTGTGGCTGTTGGAGATGAGTTGCAAGATGCTTGACTGACATCTAAATTTGTTGTTGCTGTTGGCAGGAATTTACTACTCCATTGTTGATACTTTTTAATCGCCAAGTCCATGCTCTTCACAGTTACTGTTGCTGCTGCTGTGGTAGATGTTGTTGGTATTGTAGTGTTGTGATATTCCGTATAGAGTTCTGAATATGCCGGATATTTTCTAACTTCTCGACTCTGTAAATAAAAAAAATATGTTTAAAATTTGACGTAACTTTAAAGGAAAAATATGAAAAATTCAATTAAAGTTTAAGTAATGCAATTATATGTATTTAGAAGATGTTTATTTTTAAGTATGCTTGAGATTTTTAGACCTTTTTTATATATTATTTAATATTTTTTAAAATTTAAGTCCCTGAAAATTATATTTGGTGTGGAGAAAAAATTCGAAATAATTTTAGAAGACTGAAATGTTAAAATTGGAATCATTATCTTTTAAACAGGAAATAAGTTAAAATTCTCCAAATGGACAGTTTTCTTGAATAGAGACCCATTTTGGAAGAACAATTCTTTTAAACAAATTTCTTCTTATTAAATCTTCGAAAAACTTTTTTTGGGTAAGTTAAAAGAAGCTTAATCCTTATACTTCTTGAACAAACAAGTGTCAGTATAATATGAGTGAGGATTAAGTGAGCTTTAGATTTTCGCTTTTGCAAGAAGCATATTTGCTTCTTCATATTCGAATCCTATGTATTATTATGTTAAGCTTTTTCCGAGTTAGTGTATCAGTGCACTTTTAGTTTTTGATAGCTGGGGGGTTTCTGCAGAGTCCCACTCATCTCACTGACTAATTTGTTTATTCCTTATAACCTTCGTGATTATTCAATGATTGATCTAAGATCTGTATGCCGCCCAGTGCGGTTAGTGATTACTCTAAAATTAGGTAGTGTTAAGTAGGGCAGCCTGTCGGTTTTTGCATATAGCTTCAGGGCTCTGTCCCTTATGTATTTTTTGACAGGATATATTCTAAGGTTTCTTAGCATGTCATACGTGTGGATGTACCATGGCACTTTGAAGAGTCTTAGGAGAGCCCTACTTTGAGCAACTTGCAGCTTCTGGATAGTAGAGTCGGCAGCCTTGCTATGCGCAACAAACCCATAAAGTAGTACTGGTCTAATTATCTGGCTATATTAATAATAAAAAAGTTTCTATAAACGTTCGGAGTGGTCTGCTCTACTGAGAGCCTAAATCACTTTTATATATTTACATATTTATATTGCGTATATATATGTGTTACCTTGTTTTATTACATGTCTGAGCTATTTAACTACAAAAACTATTTAAAACTATATAAATACTAAAGTCAAATATAATATTTGTTTTTGAAATAAATTTTCTAAACTAAAAATTTTGTTTGCTTTAATATTTTCTTCAGTGAAAAAATATATCAGAGACAGAGCTCTAAAATTATTCACTAAAGTTGATATGCTAATTAACCTCGCCCTAACAATCCTCAAGTCCACTTCTGGACTATCAGGAAGATATGCTGATTTAAGGTCCGTCATCAACAAAAAGACAAATAAATGATATGTTTTTTTTTTAGCCTAGTTAAAGCCTAGTGTGGGGTAGAGATAAGCCCCCCAGCCATTGTAGAGTAAAAGTGCGTAATAGCACTAACTCAAAAAGAAAAAGAATCAAGATCAAAATAAAATTTATATTTGAATATTGTTTAAGTCCACGCCTACTTTTGCCTTTTTGATGTAAAAATAAGTTTTGAATGTTTGACAAATTATATCAAAATATCTATGATTAATCGAAAAATATGCACATAAAAGTTATGCCTCCTCATCTATCTCAAGCAAAGCAAAATCTGTTTCCCAGAAGCCATAAGGAACACACACAAATTTTTAAAAATCAAAGCAAAAAACACAAATGCAACAAGGACATGGACTAATAATCTTCAAAAGGGAACACCTACTTTTTTCTGAGAACCCACATTCTTTGACAAATACATATGACTTGACATATATAATGCAAAAAGGACATGGAAGTGAGAGAGTGTGCTGATTTCGAAATGCTTTCCTTTGGAGGAAAGAACTTCAATGTAAATGTACTTGCAAAAGGCATATTTTGTAGTGGAAAGAATATGCAAAGATACAATTTTGAATACACAAAAATTTTAATTAAAAAAGTATAATTCTTTTATGTTCTGATATGAGTATAGTTTCCACACAAAAAATGTCCTTTTGATGTGTACTTAAATTGCAAATAATCCATTTTGGCTGCACAAAAACGTCCAAATTAAATTACGCATCTTTCAAAAGAATTCAAAAGTATGTAGTTTCTCTGTATTTTTTTCAAATAAGTAATATTTTTTAACATATTTTGTGCAATTTGCTTCATCCTTAGAAGGATGTGTTCTATTGTTATAATTTTTGAAAATTTTGCTTACTAAAAGACACGACGTCCTACACTTTAATAATGTCACATTATGTTAGGTCAGTTTAGATATTTATTTTTTTTTGTTTTATGTTCTGAATGCTCATACAACACATAAAATTTAATGTTTTGTTTGACAACTTATGTCAAACATTTTGTACTGTTGTTATACGTCAGTGCACCTAATGTCCTTTTTGCCTGCATAAAAGTTTTCAAATTAAATTTATTCATACACTTGGTGTTAACCGAAATACAAGAAAAGCCGTAGTTTCCTTTTTATAATATTATTTTTTATATACAGTATTGTCTCTCCGTCTGTTGGTCTGTTGGTCTGTTGGTGTATGTTCTCCTTTTATATGCAATTCATGTTTCCCATATCAAAAGGCAAAACTACCAACTGACACACATATCCTTGGAGTATCTCGTGCGTTT
>NC_051846.1:9795143-9806949 GCF_002237135.1 Teleopsis dalmanni
GCATTTACAATTGTTGTTATTGCAGTTACTGTTGTTGTTATTTGCTACTAACATGCATACTGTAGTATATCGTATTACTTACACAGTCGACAATAGTAAATATCTGTTTGGATTTGCACGGTGAAAAAGCATGTCAATAGATTTGCAGACTACTGCATTAGTTAGCATATATTTGAGATACAAATAACAAAAAAAAAAGCTTTACATACTGCATTAGATGAAAGTGTAGTAAATATTTTTACACTTTAAAGTGCTGAAAAGGTTAATTTAATACACTAAATCCTGAAGTTTGTGCTGCATTTCTTGCACTAAGTCGTTGTAAGAACTAAGAAGTGTAGATTTAAAAAACACTTTATATGATAGCAAGATACCACAACCTAAAAAATTTTAGGTATAGGAAAATAGTTTTCTAAATAGTTCTAAATAGTTTTCCAAACAGTTTCCAAAACAATCTAAAAATAGTTTATTTAGATATTTAAGGCAGTAGTCACTTCTAAAGACTATGGATGGTGAATATTTAACAGTATCCGAAACAAAAGTCAGTTCAAGAAATCACTATTAAATGTATTGATTGAATATTAAAAAAAGGTATGAATATTAAAAAAAAAAATTTAATTCGATCATTTCTCTCTTTTCCTATTCTATATGTACGACAAAAATTATTCTAAATAATTTTTTAAAACACACAGTGGACCTCTTGGTGGACCATTTCTTTTTACACAAGGCTATATACCTTATGGTTTTAAAAGTAAACGTTAATAACCAACCACCCAAAGTCAACTTATGATCTGAACTACGATCATATCTTTATATAAGCATATTGTTTGGTCCTTACCATTAGGTATGAAATACAACATCATTTAAAGTATATTATTTCTATGCGGAATATTCTACAATACTGGAAAGTTACTTGATACGGAGAAGCAACAGTTCGATCATAACGTGACGAATGTTTCTCTTCCAAAAGTTGAGTGTTTCAGGGTTTCATTTAAGAAAAAAACCCTTCCAAAAAACAATAGCTCGCAAAAAATTTGATCGATTTTCGTCTTTAAGGTGGCAAAAATAAATTTAGTTATCATGTAGCTATAGTGATCTGAATTAATGGTTTATATGATACTTTCAATTCGATACTTTGATGCGATATTTTCAAAAATATATACGCCCAACACACCTTCAGATCTAATGTCACAACATACAGTGACTTTTTGTATATGTAATGATCTTTCTACAGTTACTACAGCTATACTTCCAAACAGAAAACCTTATAGTGACTTTTGGTCGATGTAAAGGTCTCTCGACAATGAGACACTTTTACCTACCATAACTTAAAAGTGTCTTCGTTGACACTTTTTCAAACAACAACTTATTTTTAGTTGAAATGCGTTTTAATGATGTATAGGGTTTAAATCATCTACCACAGATGTAATTTATTCTTCACAATTTTGTCTATACTACTCTTAGATAGACGACTATGTTCACCATAATTTCCTCTCAATGCAGGAAATAAACCAATTAGTGTGTTATCAAATTTTAACATATTTAGTAGTTCCTGAAAGATCCATGTTGTGAATTGACATATCTTAAACAGAGTACTTTTTTTTTATTGTCACTATCATATTATTTCGCCATCATATTTAAAATACCTTGAGTGATAGTTATTCATAAGATACCTTACTAAAGTATTCTACAAAATTAAAACCACGAAATGGACCTATTGGATTTTAAGATTTAACGTATTGAACTCTTTATTTTTAAAAGCGTTTATATTGCATTGTATAAAAATATAATATATTCTTTTTTATTCTCTTAAAAACAATTACTAACCTAACCTGTCTCGCATAATTCATAAGGAATTAAAGGCTTTCCTTTATGTCAACTACATAATACAAGCATTTTTCTATCTTTAATCCGAACCCTTTTAAGAAAATACTTAAAATTTATTGTTTATGACTGGAAAAATATTACAAAACATTTTATTGCTTAATTAGCATTTTTAACATATTTTATACTTGGAGAATGTTTAATTCAACAAAACGAATTCCATTGTCATATCGACAATAAAAATGTCACTAGTGCACACTTAAAAGCTGTTTTCATATAAACCAAAAGATATTGAGACATAAAAATATGCTCATCTGTGATGTTTAGTGTCATAATGACCCATATTTATGCAAATAGAATTTTGTAATAATCGTTTGGAATTACAATAAAATTATGTATTAAAAAGCACATCACCACAACGAGTGTAGATATAGACCATCACACTATCACAGATACTCCCAGATCAAAGAAAAATGTCAGAATGCATAAAGCACAAAGGCATTAGACAGTTCGCCTGCCTCAAGCGAAAGGATTTTTATGGCCACAAAAGAAAGCTTTGAGGCGTGTACTAATTGCAATAAATAAAAAGCAGCAGCAACGCATTTTATGATTCATAAAATTTTCATTAAAATAAAATCAGAGAGAAAAATCTTTATTTATTCAAACCAAAAAATCACAATTGGAAAACTTAGAGGCGTAACGGACTACATAACCGCCTTGTCAAAGAAAAATGCTTGAAGCGTTGCTGCGCTTGACAGTTCCTCTTCAGTGCAGCAAATGCTGTAATGCAGCACAGCTGTGCGTTAAGTTCACTTTTTTTACTTGAAAATTCACAAATGCAGTGCAGGCAGCATTTTTAATAAAATTTATCATAAAATTTGATTTTAAATGCCATTTAACACATGTAAGCACTATACCGTGTGCTATAAAC
Organism: Teleopsis dalmanni; assembly: GCF_002237135.1. NCBI lineage: Eukaryota > Metazoa > Arthropoda > Insecta > Diptera > Diopsidae > Teleopsis > Teleopsis dalmanni. The sequence goes on from NC_051846.1 coordinate 9,797,896, forward strand.
TTTGATGTATGGAGTTTAAGTAAAGCGGCCCATGACGCCAATTTTTTGTGGGGGGAAATAAATTGTATGCTTTTGGATACAAATATTTTGTCCACTTTTATAGTACAGAATCCACAATTTTACGAGCTGTGAAAAATCGACAACTTGCCTTTCTTTGAGGTTCACAAATAGTTATTTTAATATGTGATACCATTAAATTGTCTATTTAGAGCAAAATTTTGGACTCTTAAATCACCAATGCCAAAGAAATTTATGCTTTATTCAGTTTTATTTCAATTTTTAGTTTGCGAGAAAAATCAAATTTCAAGGCAAACACTGAGCAGTGTTAGTATTTCGAAGATATTTTTCTGTAAAATATATTTTTGAGAAAAATACTCGCTTGCCAGAACTCCCTAAGGCAGTGGCAATCATATAATTTATCATACTCCTAGACTGACTCGTGTAGCATATATGTTCGTAATTTATTTTCATATATTTTGAGAAATTGTTGGCATATTTTAAAAGCATTTCATTTAAGTTCTATGGCCAATTAGGCAAATGCCAGCAATTAATTTGAGTTTAAACATGAAACAGAAGACTACATAATATTTTGACATTAAACGAATGCCAATGCCTTAAGTCGCACATAAATATGAAAAACTATTCCGAACATAAATTGGGCATTCGAAATACTGGCAAATGTTTAATAAAAATGTATCTATTGATAGCTAAAGACATAAAGACACGAAAGTATTTGCTTTATATTGCAAGTAGTTAGAGTTAAGCTGCTTGCAGCAAGTGTCGCATTTGCAGTCACTACTGCCGCTGCTGCTATTCAGCTTAACTAAATCCGTTGGCACAAAGTGCCACGATAGCTTTACACACAGTTAAAGTATTCGTGAACACCCCTTTTGCAATACTCACATTATGTGGCACCATTTGCTGTCATTGTGAGTCAATTGATCCCTGTTAATGCCACCTTCATCATCATAGCTGCCACGCGCTCTGCGCAACCATCGAGTGCGCTAATAAATAATAAATCCTTTGGCACATACATAAATTCGTTGCCGGCTCATGCTGTCATCTAAGCGAGTTTGAGTTTCTGTGCACATCTGTTGAGGTAAATTTTATTTAGCGCAGATATATTTATGTTTTCTAAATTAAATAAATTTTTTTGACTATTGGCCAATTTGTTGATATTTTTAAAATTTATGCCTCTCGTCGCCTCCTTGCGGTTTGTTACAAATCTCGCTGATTTTCAAAACACTTGCCAAGCAATTATGTATAGAAAAATATTTTAAAGTAACTAAAAGTGCAGGGGTTGTTGGAAGCACTTAAACAACTGTTAGCAAACAATGCATTTAGAAAAAAATATATATTTTTTTTCCAACCAGTAGCAAACTACTTCACATATGCTCACAATAATGCACTTAATTGTGACTAAGCGTTACAGAATCTACCCGGTGGTCCACGAGTAGTGTGGAGTAGTGAAAATTAACTTCAATTTAAAAAAATATACAATTTTTTAATGAATGATTTCTATTCATACTTTTTTTCTTTTAAAATAACTTGATTCCATTAGTTGAAAAGTGATTAAGTTACTTCTAAACTAACGTTTATGTTTAATTAATTGCATTTATAAACATACTGACAAATATTTTTAATCCGCTATTATTTTCTAATAGTAAAGTAACTTTATATTAGCCCAGCGCTAAAACACATACGAAATAGACTCCTGGGAATATATACCCTTACAGAAGAGGCAATAAAGCTTTGTTAAATAGCTTCTATACTACTGTTTAACCATGCAATAGAGCTTAGAGAGTAACTCTAAACCTAGAAGGAAGCACAAAAGACCAACGGTCGCAGTGCCACATCCCATATCAATTATAATAAACTAACTTTACTATCTGACGGATATCATGGCCTATGGTATCATCCTAATATGATAGCTCTGCCTGAAGAGACAGAATGTTGTCCCCGGGGGTTCCTTTTCTCATCCGAAGTAAGGATATCACCAATATTAAATAATCTGGCTTTCATTCGAAAGGTGGGGTAACTTATGTTTAGTTAGAGTGGATATGTAACTCAGACTATTTATCATGACCTGCTTCCCGAGAGCCATCAAGCCGTGTTTTTTCGACTCCTTATTTACACTTCCCTTAATAATAAGTTTTTTATTTACTTCTTTAATTTTTTAGTGAATAATATTAACCATTTCCGTTTATTTTATCGGGTTCTATGTATTATATTTACAAGTTGTAAATACTGCGTTTTGGGAATTAAGAATAAATTTATATATAATTCAAACCTTGGTACTTGCAAACTCAAAAAATTATTTAGAAATAATTATATATAACAAATAATTCTAAGATCACCGAGAATGGGTATTTGACAGAACTCGAAGCACTTGTATGATCAGCCAAAAATTCAATTAATTAATAAATAATAAGAAATTTTTGTTGTGGGGATTCACTAATGTTCCAAATACGTCTCTATGAAAACAATAGTTTGTATAAAGAAACGTGATTTATTTTTGTACATAATTGACTTTAATAACCAAATTTTATATATAATTCTTTTTGTAGTTTTAATTTAACAATAAATAATTTCAGGCTATAAATTGTTTATTATTAGATTCAACAACCATTATATATTCTAGAAGCAATTGAGAATGTAATTAAAGATAAATAATTCCAGTTCAGTTAAAATTCCAAAACGGAATTTTAATTAGTTTTTTTTTTTAAATAAAAATCTTATTCTTCTCTTTTTCTTTCCAAACAACTTTAACTATATTGGGAAAAAAGCAGTAATAATAATTTATTTCTCGCTAAATGTATTTAAAGAAAATGAAAAACTTTACCATTAAATATTTAATGTTGCTGATTCTGTGGAAAAACTTCATTGCGCTGTCTTTGATTAGTGAAAAACCACAAAGTAACTTCAAAGAAATAAATTTTATGGCCAACTTCAACCACAAAACGCATAAGAAAATCCATAAAATGTGGCGGAAAAACAAAAAATTCTCAAAATTAATTAGAAGATATCAATCATATGGCTACTGACTCCCAAAACTACTCGTAGTAGTGATTTAACATATTCATCAAACATTTTTGTGAGACTCATTGTCCTTCATAAACAGAACCAACAAAAACGAAATGTATTCAAACGATTTTTGGATCTCTCGATAATTTTATTTCAATTTCATAAATGAAAAACTAACAAATTTATAATTTTCTTTTACAATAACAATATAACAATACAAGAAAAAAAACACATGCTGAGCTGTTACAACACCGCAACTGCAAGATAACAAAGAGAGTCCAAATTGTAACCATGAATCAAAATAAATTAAGAAAAAAATTGGAAAAATAATATTAATAATAATAATAATGAATCCCAAAGCAAGAAAACCACTTACGAAGATGCGCATTCTATTGTTCACCAACATTTTCCAGAGTCAGATTCTAACACCTCAACGGCTACATTTGCAGTAAACCGAAACCAACCAGAGCAGCATCATACATCAACATTGTAAGCCCACAAACAATGGCAGAAGAAATGCATTCATACGCACACTTCTTGATAGAACATAGAACAGTTAAAAGTACCTCTGTTATTTGAATGCTGAATATGGTGAAGTATTGTTGAGAGGATCATCATTATTTCATTAGCGTTACTATGCCCTATCCTCAACTCAAAACTCAACCCGAAATCATATATTTTCCATTTAATGCGCTTATTCGAGTATCTATTGTCTTGCACTCGTTGCAAGCTGCATTTTCGTGCTACGCTCCCCATACTCTTTCGACTGCATGCATTGTATCTATCTCTATTGTATGTATCTACTGCTGATACAATTTAATAGGCATTGCATGTATCTTTGATAAGCATTTTTCCAAAACTAACAATGCAAAGGTGTTTTTGAACTAATTTTTAATGGTCGCAGACACCTTTTCAGTATCGCATCGCTGTGTTGAAATATTCCTATTACATTCTCATTATCTGCGTACGATAACTTCCTTTATTTTATTGCTACGTTTTTTATTTATTTTTATTTATTTTTTTTTTCTATAAAATAAATAAATTAGAAACACTTTCTTTAATCTTCAACGACTCTTTTTTTATTCAGATACTTTTGTTCTCGAAGTTGAGCTGTAGGTGTTTTATTATGCCAGACTCATTTTCATATAAATTGTGCGCATGTGTGCCCATGTGAGCCCATGTGAGTTTCCTTTCTGAAATTTTCCCTACATTAAGTTTGTACCGAAAAATAAATTAAAAATTCTAAACTTGTGCTAAAGATAATAAAGCATGTAATATTTATGAAAATTGGAAAATTATACAATTTAAAGGATTTTTTTGTTCTCACTGCATTTGGTCATATCACATTTGGTTTTGTTTTGTATTTGATTCAAGCCGCTAAGGGGCGAAAAATTACTTCTTGCATTTAATAATTAAGTTCTTCAGTTCTCTCATATATAACTATCCATTTTATTATTTATTAAACAACATAAAATACATTCAAATCATAATAATGCTCGTGAAGATGGCTGTATTGAAAAGACATTCGTTTGCAATTAATGGATGAATATGATTTTGAACTAAAAAGTGGGAACCATAAAGCATAGGTGTGTTTTAAGTATGTAACCACGATTATTTGAACAAAAAATTTAGCTAAAAACCTTATTCGCTATTAGGTACATCAAGGATGGTTCAAATGAAACACGGTGTAAAAGGCCATATATAGGCAACATCCTTGTGTATGTTGTTAACTGAGTAAACAATCGACTATTTATATTAAAACCATTGCAAAACAACTTAATCTTGAATAAGTTATTATGATTCTCTTTTAATTGTATTTATTAAACCTTAAGACATGGCTTCAGAGGTCCGTTTGTACTTAATACATTCAAGTTATAGAATTATATGAAATCAATAAATAAATAAAAAAAACAGAAGTAAGTGTTTCTCTTAACGATCTTCACAGGCATATAAGCCACTTCTTAAGGATACATCTAGTGAAGCACCAAGTTGGGCCAAACTGCCTGCATTTTCATTTTCTTCAATGTACTTATGTCCAGATAACACATATAACAACACAGAAACGAATGGTGACAGCTAGCCCATTTAGTATGTCAATTGCTTCCCAATATTTCTTAACTAGCTTTGATGTTATGATAACGGATTAAAGGGCTCTAATTGCTACCTGGCTGTCCATAGCCCATGGGTACAGCTATAGATAGATAGAAAAAGTCTCTATATCTTTACAGTCATAATTGTATTTGCTTGATTCAGTTATGATTTATTATTATCGGTGATGGTTGCAGCTGTAATGTCCTGTGCTGTGGTCTGCACACGACTCGACGTCATTTGAGTCTGGAGTTATCATACGCATATACTCTCTTTTGAAGAACTCTCCTTTTCCCCGTGTATATTAGTCTCTGATAATATAATACAAATTTTTTTGTTACGTTTTTATAAATCCCTTTAATAATCATATCATTTGGCGAGTTTCGTAATAGACTTTAATTTGGCTTGTTTATTTGGTTCCTCATCACTATCATGATATCCATGTCCCATATTAAATACACTTTGTTTCTGTGTTCTACTTTTTTTAGGTTATAGAAGTATTCTTTTTTTTTTAAATGAAGCTCTTTTTACTGCTTTCAATACTGCCAATTTGTCTGAAATGATTCATAGGCGGAGGCCGGTGACATTTCTTTATAAGGTTGTACAAAGATTCAAATCAAATTTATAGCAAAGTGTTATGTATCAAATATTATACTATTTTTATATAAATTTTCGAAAATCAAATTTAGTAAAAAAATTTTATGAATATATATATAAAACAAATAAGAAAATATATCATAAAAATGCTGTATTTATAACACATATCAATATATATAACATATACTTTATATATTTTTGAAAGTATCTAAATTTGTGAAATTTTAATAGGTTTTTCATTTGTGCACAATTCCTAATTGAAAAATTCTAATCTCAGGATTAAATAATAATAAAATATTTTTAAAAAAATAAGAAAATATTTTTCAATTATTTTTAAACATTTTCAATTCAAAAATTTTCAATTATTTATTTATTTAATTATTACAAACAAAAATGAAAGAGAAATATTTTAATATTATTATTTGTTGTCAAAACACTGGGAAAAAAATGCTATGAAAAGGACATTTATTTTCAACTTTAAGCCTAAAATCATTGTAGGATTTTTCATATTTTCATTTTCGATTGCTTTTGTGAAAATTCAATTTTCCGACACAAGCACCACTCGAGCGAAAAATCCTTTCACTTTTATTTGGAAATTGTAAATTGAATTTATTCATAACTGAGAAGTTATTGCTTCGTTCCGTCATAAACTAAACTGCAAACAGGTAAAATATGAACTTCAATAGAGTTTCAGTAGAGAGTGCTGTATGCACAATAAGAAGAAAAATGGAAATTTCGAAAATTTCAATTATTTTTAAACATTTTCAATTCAAAAATTTTCAATTATTTATTTATTTAATTATTACAAACAAAAATGAAAGAGAAATATTTTAATATTATTATTTGTTGTCAAAACACTGGAAAAAAATGCTATGAAAAGGACATTTATTTTCAACTTTAAGCCTAAAATCATTGTAGGATTTTTCATATTTTCATTTTCGATTGCTTTTGTGAAAATTCAATTTTCCGACACAAGCACCACTCGAGCGAAAAATCCTTTCACTTTTATTTGGAAATTGTAAATTGAATTTATTCATAACTGAGAAGTTATTGCTTCGTTCCGTCATAAACTAAACTGCAAACAGGTAAAATATGAACTTCAATAGAGTTTCAGTAGAGAGTGCTGTATGCACAATAAGAAGAAAAATGGAAATTTCGAAAATTTCATAAAAGGTGCTCGAACCTTTCAACGAGCCGAACAATAAACTGTATACCAACTACAAACACATAAGGACATGTAAGGACATAGAAAGGCATTCGCAAATAGAATTCACAGCATGGAAATGGCAAAATAATGAGCATTCAATAAGTACGAAGCACTTACGCAGCTCAATTTTGTACTTGAAAAAATCATAAAATGCGTATGTGAACTTAAGAGTATGTAAATACGCATGTATGTCCTTAGCAAGGACTTTTCTATTTACTTGCAGTGCTCGTTTCACAAGGTACAAGTATGCAGCAGCAACTCTGATTGAATTGTTTGTTAGGTTTTTGTAGTTGAAACTCAACTTACTGAGCTTGTTAGACAGTTGTTGGCATACATTGAAGGATATTTCATAATTCCTTTTTAACATTTTTCATTTTTATTGTTTTTTATTATGAAAAAAAATGTTTCTTTGTTCTTACGAGAGCACTGTGTGCAGTCAAGCATCTGTGGTTGATGGGCCTGTCATAGGTATAAGAATTCGCACTAGTTAAAGTGACAGAAAGCCAAGTAGACAGGCAGGCAGGCAGGCAGGAAGGACGACGTTGAGGCTGTAATCGAAAATTGATGAACTGCATTTACAGCATCAACAACAATAAAGGATACTTGCTGTGTACCTAAAATATTTAACATTTTAACAATGCCATCCTGTAAGTGTCATCTCGAGTACAATAATTATTGATAACGGTAGCTGCGGAAGGGAACATCAACCTCTGCCAAAAAAAAAAAAATCCTTGACAGATTTTTATTTCATTTTTTATATTTTGTAAAGGAGAAGTTGTCAGATCAACTCATTTTTAATATGAAAAATTGCTCGTGACACTAAATCGATTGCTTAAATATCAATGAAGGATTAAAGGATTGAGGGATTTGCAGTTGTCAAATTGGATACAATATTTTTATTTTATTCTGTTTCAAAAATACATGATATTATTTTTAAATTTTATATCGTACTTTAAATCAAAATAATGTAAAATCAGAGCATTGTTAAGCGGATAGTGTTAAATAAGAATAAAAAAATTATAATTTAATTTTTTTGTAATATATATAGTAGAACTGCTGACACATAATAACAGGAACAACATATTAAATAAAACTGATTTTATAATGGACTTGTCATTAAAACTACGTTTTATGAAATGTTAGATTGGAGTAATTGCTATTATTGATAATAACCATTGTAAATGTTAATATTTTTGTGACCAAATAAAATAAAATGAACACTTATTAATAACCATTATTAAATAATTATTTAAAAATGATTAATTATATTTTAAAACGAGTGTTCCATGGAGTATTCTTTCGATCCCTATAAAGATGTCATGGTGATAGGAAATGATAGCAGGTGATAAGATGTGACGGAAATATGATAAATGCAACACACCAAAAAAATAAGTAGTATTACTCTTTAAATAATACTTTAATCTCAACTCCATGTACTATTTAGAAGAATTTGAGTATGGATATTTAATACTATATTGTATATTATATGCATATTCAAAAACATCTAAATAATTGTTAAAAAAAAATATGAAGTGGAAACCTATAATATTCCGACATAAGCCCTAATTGCTACTGTAGCAATTCTGTAAATATTGACAAAACAAACCGACCATTTGGCATTAGATCCAGATATTTAGCAGTACTTTTTGATAATAGCTTTGTTTATAATCAGTCTTTCTATTTATATAATTTGTATGTACTGAACCGCACAAAAAACTATTATTTTCTTTGTTACTACGTTGAAATAAGCTGTTGAGCCAGCTTGAATAATATTGATGTAGTTCTACGTTCTTTGCAACTAGTTATCACAGCTGTGATATCAAACAAAAAAAGAAAGATCGTGCCATTAATTCAGCACATCTATATAGATTTTACAATATCTCTTGAAAGAAAATTAATCCTGTCAGTCGGTTTGAGTCTACCCTTCTTATAACTACCTATGAATCGTGATGTGACACAAAAGCACATACTCTTAGCACGACTCTCTATTGATCCGACCTACTACGTCCTACGTCGTCAATACATTCTGTCAATTTCTCTCCAAGTCTGTTCGCCTATTGCCACAATAGTACTTCCTTTGAAGAAATTATTAACTAAACATACATCCTGAAGAAATTGTTTTCCAATTAAATTTCTTT
>NC_051846.1:9807049-9815738 GCF_002237135.1 Teleopsis dalmanni
TTGTTATCTGTCGGTATCTCAAAGTATCTACATTGTCAAAAGGAAAATCTTTATAAGTAAATTTCTAGTTGAAAAAGAATTAATTCTATATATATGGTAGGTGTATAAAATATTTTCAAAATAATTTTTTATTAACATTTTATGCTTTTTTATATTATAATCAATTCATGTTCTTCTTAATAAGTTCCCATGAGAATGCTCGAACTCAAATTCTAATTTCATTCACTATTTTAATAGCTATTTTATAATGACGTATTAATTTTATATGTATTTATAGTGTATTAAAAAGTTTTTCTTTTTGTATTTTTTTTTGTGTTTAACTCTAATTTATGACAATATATAAAAAAAAGAAATCTAAAACACTCATCTACGTATTTGCTATTTTTATTCGCATTTTTCTGTGGGCACTTGGCGTGTGAGTAGTGTCTTTCACCGTTGGTGGTGTCCACATTCTCACATAATTATAACCAATTATATTGTGTGTAGCATGTTTTACGTCAAAAATTATTTAATTAACTGGAGCTAAGACGACAGTGGCGGAATGGTGGGACAGAGAATTCTACAAAATTATGATATTACGTCAGCTTCGCAGATAAATTAGGTCAATCATTGACTCACACAACTGCCAGCTGATGTTCCTGCTGTTACTACTTGCTGCATTCAATTACAGATATCGAGATATCGATGCTGATGGTCTTTTATCAAAGATACTTACACAATGGCCGGCAATGGTGTGAACGATACATGCACATTGTACTCGTAAATGGGCAAACTCAATTGCCATAATTTTTATCATTCCTCCAACAGCTGCTAACTTTTTTAATTTTCAACCAACAATTGCCTTGGTAGCCTTACTCTGCTTGTGGTTTTCTATTATAAAAATAAATGCTGCATTATATTGTTAACTGTTGCTTTCATATAATTACTAAGCTATTTGTGTTTATACTTCAGTTTAATTAAAAAACGAACGGAGAGTAGATTTAAAATTATTTAGGTCATTTCACTGTTGTTATTTGATTTCATTTGGTTTTTATTATTCCTTTTTTATTCTTTTTATCTTCAGAGTTCTCTTTAAGTACTAACGAGTAAATATTTTTAACCAATTATTTAGGAGTAATATATGCATGACACAAATGCTGCATCTGTAGCCTTTCTCATATTTGCAACTGTTGGTTGCCAATTTTGTTGCAGCTTTGTTTGGTTCTGCTGTTATGTGGTTACTACCGTTGCAACATATGCTCGATTTGTGTATGTTGCATATATAGATTTTTTTCTTTGAATTTTGATAAAAAAACATATTTCTTCGAAATAAGTTATTGATCGCTTATTAAAGGGTTATAGTTTTTAGGACACTCTTTTTTATGTTGAAATTGCTATTTTTGTGCTTGTTGCAGTTTATTGAAATGACAGCTGTTCAATTTTTACTTTAAAAATTGTTGTGAATTTTAAGTGTTACATATTCCAAGTCATACCTGCCAAAATGTTACATAGCATTCAATTTTTGAGAAGTTAATTTCTTAATAACCGGAATACATAAAGCTTTTGGGAACTACATTTTGATTTTTGAAAATGAAAGGTAATCTAAGAGTTGTGGAAAACACACGTATAATTAAATTCATATTTTGATACACTTTACTCCAGATTCTGCTAAGTTTCAATATTATAAAATAATTTGCATCTCATTATTGTACAATAATGAGAGCTTAAAGCTTCCATTTTAGGCTCCAGAAGCTTTGCGACCATCATTACTTTTGTCTACAAATCAAAAGTAAAAACATAAATAATATTAAATTATTGGAAATTGGAGTTCTAAGCTTGGCACTTACAGTCTAACCAATTATATACAGACTATAAACTAATTAAATAAAAATTGGAATATTTCCTACGATCACTGATGATGAGCACTTAGCAATACTCGAATCAACGTTGTATGGTCAGCCAAATGTCAATAGATAAATCAAATTTTTGTTGTTGTTTCTTCATTATTGTTCGAACCCTTCTAATATTAAATTATTTTTATAATTTTTCTTTCTATATATGAAACTTTATTTTTGTAAAGAAGAAAACTTATTTTTTAAGATGTATAGGATGTATAGAATTTCACAAAAAAGTTCCACATTACGTCAATCAGATTTTAGTCCCTCATTTTGAAAGTGCAATGATTATTATCTATCAAACAGCTTATTCACCAGAACTTCCCTGTGTGATTGTTTTTTTTTTCCTCAACACTAAAAGTGATACTTTGGAGTATTCGTTTTGATTGATTTTCTACAACTTATTCAATTTGACTGCATTAAAGTCATTAAAGTCAAAGCCAATTGATATCAATTAAATAAAACCTAGCTTTTACTTGACCAACAATTATTTACAAATTATTAAATATTGTTTACTTTATTTAATTATTTCTGATACTTTTGTTAAGTATATTATGTTTTAGTGCTTGATTTTTTCTATTTTCGTTCTCATTATATATGGATTAAAATAATTTATTGAGCTAGTGGAGACATTTATAAAAATAAAATTTTATTTATGTTACCATATAGTAAATGAAGGTATTATTAGAAATTCTACTTGTAGTAACTACTATATATACTAGAAACAATTTTTATTAAAAGAAGTAATATATGTTATAAGCACATTACTTCAATATTAAGGTCAGTTGGTGGTTAGTTTAGGTCAACGGAAACCGGTTCTATTTCCGTTTTTATTAGATTTATAACATGCAATAAAAACTATAAATAAATATTAAAAATAATAAATTATTCAAAGTACAAAGTATAGGCGCCCACCCACACTAAAGTATGAATTTGTACTAGATTTTCAAGTTGAAGTACTGCGCAAATTCTCATATTTTCACATGGCCTGGCCCCCTTCTCAACATTTTAATGTCAAATTTCACCGCAGGGCACTAACTTCACAAAAACAAAAATAAAATAAAATGAAAAAAATATATAAGGAAAATCCTCAAAATGTCACCAAAAGAATTTTTCACATTTGGTTTGGATTCGAAAAAAAGTTAAGAAAATTTGTAACATTTGCAAGGGAAGTTAAACGAAAAAGTGCTTCACATAAAAATCCCTACGCAATCGTGTGACATTTAACCTCTTTTAGTATTTAATTCCATTTTTAATTTCTTTGACATATAATTCTTTTTTTTCTTGATATGAATTTTATTAAAGATTTTAAAGCACCTTTTTTTATATTAATTGCATTTTAAGATTTGCAAACCCCGTCAAGTTATATGCGGCATGGATAAGGATAAAATTAGTGATTGTTATTGTTTTTTTTTTTTTTTTTTGAGCTACATATGGCTGTGCAATGGTAGTGGAATTGCTTTAAGAAAAAATAAATTTTAAATTGCAAAGAAAATAAAAGTGGATGCGGAAATTGCTCTCAATGCAATGAGGTCACCAGACCCCGCTGGCATTTATACTAAGTACGCCAACGCAGTAGCCAAGTTTTCCAATGCGCTTACCCACTTTAGGGTTGTAAGTTGACTCATTGCTTTTTATAAAGTTTTTTCTCATGCGATGCTTTTATATATATGAAATATATATACATATATAATCTAAAAACATATTTTTTTTTCTTACATTTCACTTTAAATTATTTTTGTATAAATTTTCTTTTATATTTTTTCGGTATTTTTGTTTTTTGCAGAAGTTTACTTGCAAAATGAGGTTACGCAAAATAAATATTAAAATGCAAAAAAAATATATATATATAAAAAAATAAAGTAAATATGGTCTTTGTAGTATTATTATGGTTGCAGTATTCCGTGGCATTTGTGCATTATTTCATCGTATAGTATTAGTGGCACATGCAACTGTGGTACGCACCTAGTATACATTAAATTCTTCGCATAAACGTTGGTTTAGATTAGTTACTTTGCTCACTTGCTCAGGTAACCCATGTGGAGTGTGCTTCTAAGACATGCACTTCTGGTCTAGAAGCCATACGTGCCACATGCACTTCTTGCATATGGACACTTGGAACAGTTGTTGGTTGCAGGAGTATCAAGCAAATTTATTTAATAAGCGTTTGCATAATACTTCCATATGCGCTGGAATTTGTATTTTTATGTTAAATTTTTTGTTAATACCAAATGAATTTGAATTTACTGAATGTAGATTCTATTACATAAAATTTAAAAAATATTATTTTAAGTGCAGCAGTCACGTTTTACGAATATTAATAATTCATTAGTTTCAGCGGCAAATTAAATTTATATATGTAAGCATTTATTTCAATTTAAAATATTTTTAAGAATATTATATACATTTTTGATATATTTTTCACAGTGATTTGCAAAAGTGTCTCAACAATATTTATGAAGTGCAATTTTTATATCTCTTAAAATGACCCCTAACTATTTAAAAATTGTTTATATTATTGATAAAAGAATGTATCACACGGATACATCTTTGATTACAGCGGGAGACGTTCTTTGTCATTGATTTCAATGACTGGTTTCAGGATTTAGACACAAGAGCATCTGGAAGGAGCGCCTGTGCTACACTTTTCTCTATTGCATTTTATACATGATTTTCAGTTTTTTTATTTTTATAAATATTTTGTTTATTTTTGTTTAGTTTTATTTTTTTTTTATATTTAATTATTTTTTTATTTTTGCTATTTTTATTTTTATTTATTTTTATATATGCTTTTTATTTATTTATTTTTATATATGTTTTTTATTAATTTATTTTTATTTATGCTTTTTATTTATTTATTTTTATATATGCTTTTATTTATTTGTTTTTTTATTTTTATTTATTTTTTATTTTTATTTATTTTTTATTTTTATTTATTTTTTATTTTATTTTTATTTATTTTTTATTTTATTTTTATTTTTTATTTTATTTTTATTTTTATTTATTTATTTATTTTTTTTTATTCTTATTTACTTGTTTTTTTTTATTTTTATTCTTTTGTTGTTTTTTTATTTTTATTTATTTTTATTATTTATATATTTTTATTATTATTTATTTTTATTATTATTTATTTATATTGTTATTTATTTTTATTTATTATTTATTTATATTTATTTTTTCTTATTTTTTTATTTATTATTTTATTTATAATTTTTCTTCATTATTTTGTTTTCATTTCTGATTATTTTTATTTGTTGTTTTTATTTTTATTGATTCGTTTTCATGCTGCTAAGCATGTCATCAATCCAGTGCCATTTTCGGTGAGGTATCGTCACTCCTTACAGTTACATTATGAATTATAGTTGCTTATCGGTAACACAGGCTGACTATTATTTGAATAGTAATACGAAAGCTTCGGATAAGCGATATTACTATACAACATAATACCTGATATAAATATCTTAAAATATTACAAAAAAAAAAATGAATGAAAGTATATTAACAACTATTTATTATAATAAATAATTTTATTGAATTGCTAGAAACTTTAATAATCTAAATAATTACCTCAATCAATTTCCTGTCTCGAAATTTTATTGGTAAATGTAATTTGTATTATTTTCTATATTTTTTTGTATTTTTTTTTGTGTTTTTTATATATAAATATGTATAATATTTTTTTTTTTGTACAATACGATTTCAGCTAATTTACTGGTAACAAAAGCTGTCAAAGTAGCCTCAAACAGAACTTTTGTACTTCAGTTTTATTTTGGTTTATTTACTTTTATTTATTTTGCAAACATACACGCAATTCTGATTGTAGAGGCAACCAGAGGAATCCGTAAACCCATATTACGAGTACAATTTCATGCTTACCAAAACATGGTCGACTGCAGGGAAACTCTAGTAAAATTGCATGATTTTGACTGACAACAACATGCGAACCGGCGACAAAAATAAAATCAAACAAACTTTTCACCATCAATTATGTTCATTGACATCGAATGTATTGCACAATGAAATAAAAGCTAACAAATTGTCGATCTACTACTGTTCAGAATTTTTGGAATATTTTTCCAGAGTAATTGATTTAACCACATTGGCAGTATATATATAAAAAATAAACAGATAGGCAGTTAAACCATTTCTTGTTAAATTGTATTCTTTAATTTAAAGTAAGTGTAATATAAATTTGGATTTATAAAGAAAATACTAACAAAGTAATTAAGTGTATAACACATAAAGTATCTCAAAACAAAAGTACAAATAAATCGTAAATTAAAATCTAAGCGATAAGTAAGTACATAAATTGCTGAAATTATTTCGTGTTTAAAATTAGTAAAAATAATTTTAATCAAATAAAATTACAGACACGTGAGTTTGTATATTTTAATGCAAAATTTTTATAATTACTAAGTTCTAGAGAGTAATTGAAGTGTTTGTAATAAAAATAAATTCTTATTTAATCATTTTTAATTTATTGAAATTATTTTGAATGAGTAATAATTAATCATTCAATTTTGTTAATCAAGTAATTATAAAGTAATTTATATATAAACACTAGTATGTACAAGTTTCTTCTATCAAACAAATTACTCAAAATATATAGTAAATACTTATGGTATGTGTGTATAGTATTACGTTTGTTTTGAAATTCGCCCTATTAGTACTCAATTATACTCCAAAGCTCTCTAAGCGTGTGTACCGCCTCTTTATGTTGTCAAACCTGCCAAACTCACGCACTTCAATTTTGTCGATTATTCATGGTGCTAATTTTTTTTTTTAGCAATAAACTACTATATTTTACCACATTTTTTAATTATAATTTTTTGTTCGATTTTCCCAATGCGTTCCTTATATCGTGATAATGACGTCTGATCTGTTGTGTACCACAATTTTATCAAATCAGAAATATTCACACATGTTTTTTAGTGCAATGACGTGTTTTTATAAATTTTCAATGCGGAATTTATAATATTTTATTTATAAAATAGAGGCCACCGAAATTTAAAGTGCTTCTATAGTGGCGCGAAAAAAAGGAATTTAATTTTATATGAATATGTATACATAATATATATGTATATTTTTTCCGTAATTAAAAATTACATTTATCACATTTTAACGCCCATGTGTCAAAAATTAATGGGTGTGCGTACGTTTGGGTCTGACATTTAAGACTTTAATTGATAAACTCTATGACATAAAATCCTATGTGGCTTTGACTTTAAATTAGAAAATCTGTTAATTGAGGTGACAGTTGTCCACTACTGCGCTTGATCTTGTCAGCTTCATTTCTCTGTTTATTTTTGCTGGAGTAAAGTTTGATACTACGTCTATTTCTTCATATAAGATACGAGTAGCAAAAATACTTTGAATTGATTAACTAAAATAACTGCTATTCAATTAGCGTCATTTTTGTAAGTTATTTTATCATAAAGACTTCAAACAATATTTCTTAATACAGTGCAATAAGTAACAAAGTTTGACTTTTAGTAACTTTAGGTTGATTATTGCAACTTAAATGAAAGGGTTATATTTTTAAAATTATTTTTGCATAATGAATAATAAAATATTTTGCATAAAAGTTATTTTAAAAATACTTAAAATTTATAGCATGTACTATCAAGTTCTATCGATGTTCTTCCATACCACAACCTTGAATTTATCCCAGCAGCTTTGATTGCTTTGCAGATTTTTTTACTTTATTGCATACACCTCTACACACGGATATTGAAATATTAATTAATCTATGTAAATTCCTAATACTAATTTCTTAACATTTAGATGCTTTGAAACCAGCTGTTGTTGATTGAAAAATGCGCTTAACTACCACAACTCTCAAGACCTGCTCACCTTCCTCCTTTCATTCGATACGCTGCACCTAACATTTGTATCTATCTATATCTTCCTACTAGCTTACACATTTGATCGATTAAGATTTATGTGTATGATTAAGTTTTGTGGTTGTTGGGGCAATAAAAAATGAAAAATTATAATAATTTTTTTGTATGGCGGCGCCAAACCACCACATGTTACCTAATTTCTGGCCGTTGTTGTACTCGTATTTCAATTCATTTTATTTAAATTTCTTTTAAAAAAATTTTAATTTAAATCATTTTGTTTCACTGACATCTTATAATAAAGAAAACTTTTTTCTGCTCAACGTCAACTTATTGTCTTGTTGCTACGTAAAAAAACGTTGCATGAGATTTTAATATTAAGAATTTTCAGTTGTTTTATATTTAAAAAAAAAAATTATAAAAATCGATAACCCAGAACATTTGCGTTTCGCCTGCCTGTCTAAGTCTGGCCATCTCTATCAAGCGGCCGTTTGCACCCGATGGGAATTCGTGCGTACCCGAACGTCAGGCAGACTGCCCTTTGAATCTGGCTATCACGTCTTTAATCATGTCCGAACCACCAAGTATTAATGCTGACCGGTATTCTCCGCTGAAACAGATTACCCCGGCCAATGTGGCAGGGCTGAAAGTGGCATGGGTGTTCCGCACGCATGACCTGAAAACCCCGAATGACCCCGGTGAAATTACGGACGAGGTTACGCCCATCAAGGTGCGGGACACGCTGTATCTGTGCTCCCCACACCAGATCCTGTTTGCGCTGGATGCCGCAACAGGCAAGGAGCGGTGGAAGTTTGACCCCAAGCTCCAGTACAACCCGACATTCCAGCATATGACATGCCGTGGTGTGTCCTATTCTGAAATGCACCCCGGCGATGTGACGAGCGATGGCTCACCCGCGCCAACGGAGTGCAGCCGCCGCATTTTCCTGCCAACCAATGATGGCCGCCTGTTTGC
>NC_051846.1:9815838-9834482 GCF_002237135.1 Teleopsis dalmanni
TTTCAATAGTTTAAAAGATATAAAGAAAAGAAATTAAATATGTGAAGCGTGCTATTCAAGTGAAACGGAGTGTATATACACACATGTGTGTATAATATATAATTATATATAAATTATATTGAAAAAATTAAATATTAATATAAAATGTAATATATATATAAAACAAAATAATATAAATGTATATATATGAATATAATAAATGCAAAAAACAAAAAAAAATTAGATGATGATAATTAAGTAATAATAATAATTATTCTGAAATAATTATTCTGAACGTTTTTATATGAATATTTCATTTGAGTAAAAAAAAACTTAATATATTGGAAAATTGTATTAAGAAATCTAAATAAATTTATGAAAAATGAACATTAAAACTTTGTAAGATGTACGATATATGCCTGAAGACTTTAATTTCTTTTCTTAAATATATGTATATATAGCATATATGTATATATTAGATTAATACTTTTTTATTGAAATTTTCGTAGATCCATTATTGATTTCAACGGTATAGTTTGACTTTAATAGATTTTAACTCGATTCTTGTTAAACAAATCAGTACATTTCCCAGTACTTTTCCATTTGCTTACTCTATGTAAATGTCCTCAATGGGATAAGCTGTTTCTATGAACTTCTGATAAAAACGTTGAAATGCACGTCTAACAAAATAAAACATAATATTAATTTTTATTTCAAATTAAATCGGAATTATAGTATATACCCCACAGCTTCTGCGACCGGTCTTGTCGATTCAGACCCCTTGAAGACATGACAAGCAAAACGCTGCACAGTTGGATGCTTTGTTATGAAGCCAATAAAGCGATGATCACGGGGATGAAATGCACAAAATGATACATTTTTCAATGAATAGAAATAATCTATGCAGGGTTTCTTTTCCTTTTTATTCTATAATTGAAATAATTTAAATCAAAAAAGGACAACAATAATAACAACAATTATAGCATGACAACTTACATTCGGTCCAGAACGATCCACCATGCGTAGACCTTGATCAGATACTTCTAAAATGCATACTTGACCTGATGGTGAGTTACCATATTCACCTACAATTTTACGCACTGCTTGACAAACCACACCGGTACCTATAAAAACAATATTAATTTAAAGATATATATTGAAAAGAAATTCGTATTATACGAGTAATAATAGATGAAATTTTTTTTGATAACACCACATAACTATATATGAGCACATATGCATACTTGTATAAGTGCTGTCATCAAATTTTACCTTTATGAGCCAATGTCTCTACTGAACCCAAATAACCCAGCAGATAACGTTCTTTTTTAACTTGTTGCACAGTTGGATCGAACTCATTGTAATCAAGATCAACAGCATACGCCGAGGGAAATATACCCTGTCTACCGGTACGTAAGTTAACACCTTCACACCATAAATCATCGGCTTCCTTTTGCACGTATATAGCATCCCCTATTTCAATTTCGATTTCATCATGATGACGTGGTATGAATTTGTGCAGACCACGATGTGTAGCTTCCAACATCTCCAGCTGTGCAAAGGGTATGCCACCGAAGGGTTGTGAAAATGGTGACTGAGAAACGGGGGATGTTATTTGTGGTGACATACTTTTAAAATCATTAGGGGAATGTGCAGTGCTATGACCACTGTCAACATCACCTAAACTCTGTAAACGTTCTGAGTCAGGACTTGAGTCCTCATCAAGCAAATAGCCGCATTTGAGTGTTAGAAACGAACGTTGATTTTGTCTTAGACCGGTGTTATTAAGACCATTACCCAAAATGAAGTTATCGTTTAGACTGCGTCCGCGTGTCATCTCATCTGCTAGTGTGCTTTGTCCGTAACCACTACCTAAAAGATGTAGAATGGAAGCTGCAACGAATGCATGAATAAAATTTATTTCACTACATTTAACTACGTACAACAATCCAATTGTGGCTTGGCAAAAATAAAAAGAAACTTTGTGGATTTTGATGAAAACTGAAAAAATAAAATTCTATCTAATATCCATGCAATCAGAATGTTCAAGTCAGTTCTATCTAATAATGGATTAGTTGATATCTTGTATATAACCATCATTGACATTAGGTAGATCAACATTTTGGTCAAACTTAATAAAAAAATTAGGATCTCAGAGAGTCAAATAAATGGAAAGAAGTAAATATATCCTTAACTGGACCATTTAAGTTTATGACGTGTTAGAGTTAATAAAGTGTATAGCTACGTCAAAGCGCAAATATAAATATTTTTAATATAGCTTCGTTTTCAAAAAATTTGATTGATTTTATTTGGACTCGAAGTTCAAATTCTTTTATAATCCTGTTTTAATCATGAAGAAAAAAAATACATACGTAGTTTTGGACTTGTTCCAGTTTCAATACTCTTCACACATATAGTTTTGTTGCAAATCAATTATATTTTACTTGATTACTATATATTTTTCTATAATTAAAAATGTTTTTTTTTGCCATGTCTATAATATTATTTATATCTGTCACCCATATGTTCGATATTTCTATTTGTACTTAGTACTTAGAGAATGTCTCGAACACAACCTTGAACCGATTAGTTCAAAATCTGACAGCTCAGTTTGTATAAACACAAACAACACTTCTAGCTATAGAAGTGTAGATAGACAGACAGTTTAATAGGCAGAAAGATAGACTGGCAGAGATGAACAGATGGAGAGAAGTAGAATTCCCTCTTGTATGTTATATAAGATGAAGCAATGAACGTTGATAAACACTTAAGGGAGTGATTTCCGTAAGCTGAAAATAAAATTAGCGCTTAAGCTGTGACCACGTCTCACCTCATCTACTCCCTGAACCTAGCTTATATATATAGGTAAGTATATATAAAAAAGAATAATACGAATGTAACACTACAAGCACCGAATAGTTCGATAATAAATAGTAGCTATAATAATATACGAGTATTGGTTAAATATTTTTAAAATTCCAAAGATCGTCGCTATGAATTGAAAACAAATCAATAAATCTTATAGTATTTCCATGACTGGATAAAACTGGAATAAATATAAATGTAGTTGCTTGAAATATTTCTACAGGATTTCTACTCGTTCACGTACACTACCACTATTTCTAAAATCACGATTTGGTTTTGAAAATTTTACAAAGGGCTTGAAAATTATTTACAATAAACAAATACAATACAACAACAATGCTACAAATGACATATTTATACAATGAATAAAGATGGATGTTCCTGATTTCAACACCAAACTTACATTTCTTGTTCTTTGGTATCTCCGGTAATTTTCGTCTCCTTCTCTGTTGCTGTTGTGCAGCAGCTGTGTTTGGTGACAATAACTGTTGGGTCTCCAATGGATTGTTATTAGCACCAATACCACCAATCGCATCCTGATGACTTAATGGATGATGACGATGTGAGTTAAATGAGTCATTTGTATCCAATGAACCATCAGAAGATAATGAAACAACCTTTAAGCCATCGCCGATTTCATCATCTTCAACGTGACGTTGTATTTTGGATTCGCAAGTAACAGCATCTTCCTGATCGGAAGCATCGCTTTTCGATGAAGGAGAATCCTCAAGTTCGTCATTCGGTATGAGTCTAAAAATAATAAAAACATAACAGATAGTTTAATTCCATTAATCACTTTCATCAACTTCAAGAAGAACTTCAAGTCAAGAACAATTTTTGATTGCATTGATTTTTCCCATCCGCATACAACGTACAGTTTTAATGGTTATTTTGGCCTCATTTGTTTGGTATTTTCGATTTTATTTTCGAAATATTTCAGATTTATTTACTTACGAGTAGAAGTTTTGTGGATTGTTTTTCTTATTGCCCGCTGAACTATTGTTCGTTATGAGATGTGGCTCATATAGTGGGCGATAGAATTCTTCAAATTCACTATCAGCCATACTGTGTGACGGGCTTATTAAGCCCCGTAGGCTTGTTCACGTGGAACTTTACAATTAATTTTCACTCCGTCGTTCACTTTTTTGCTTACACTATTTTAATAGATTAATTCAAGTCTAATTAAGATAATTAATTTTAGCAAAAATCAAATCAAATGTCGAATGACTTCTTTTCTTCTTTTATGCCAAAATCAATAATTTCCTTTTCTGCTCGGATTACACTACACTTAGCTTCAGATACGTAATGTTCATGGTTGTGAGTGCCTTGGAACTGACTTTGACAAGGGATGAACCAGCAGGGAAATTTAGCTGTCAACTCTTTATTTTGATTATGCGTAATGCAGAGTAACTGTTTATGTTTACAACACGTTTGGCTCCCACTTGTGCTCGTATAATGTGGAGGGTTAAATCTGGAAACAGGATGTCATATGGTCGTCATGCGCACTAAACCAGTTTGGTTTTGTTTTCACTGACAATGGAACAATGGGACTAATCGGTGCATATATTTAAATAAACTGAAAAATTAAAAAATATTTTTAAATAAAATATTTGTGACCACTCTCACTTTCATATCAGTATATTGATATATCATTATATTAAAATTTTGACAAAATTGTTTCGTTTCGCCGTTTGAAAAATTTACATTTATACTAACCTCAGAACTCTGAATTTATTTTTATTTAGACCCCCTAGTAACTCACTAAATCCACTTTTTTTAGAATTTAGTGTGATTAAACATAACACTCAGACCGTTAATGTCCATTGTATTACTCGTTGTAATCTTATTCCGGTAAGTTACAAATTTTCGGATCTTTTTTAAGAAGTGAAGGATATATGAGATTAGAAACTAATATTTAAGTTACTTACGGTACACATTCGACTACTTAAAGTGTCAGTATTGACAGAACAATTGAATTATAAGAAAAGCTCCATTATGTCATCGTTCTCTCAACAAAGTGGACATTTTTAGTTCGGTTCATGCAAATTCGTCCGCAACCGCATTACTGGATATGCTAAACTGAAGGGGAACCTATTCAACAGTTAAATCGTTGTGTCTACCGACTCAATATAAACATATACATTTGCATTTTGGTGAGATAATTGCGTAGATCAGATTCTCAGTCATATTTGCATGTATTCTATTTTATATATAATTTTAATTTTTTACAATTTGATCTACAGTCTTTCTCCGAGAATCAGTGCACCGGAGTACCCATTGTATTTTGGAAAAAAATTGTTTTTCAATATATTATTTGGATCGTGCCATCAATAAACATTCATGGAACATTTTACAGTGCTGAATCTTTTGGAGATAATTTTGGATTTTTATAGCTTGCGTCATAATCGAGTTAAAAGTAAATATCTTACACATCCATATCTCCAAATTCATTCGATTGGGTATGAATTTAATACATAATTACTATTTTTTAGTGGGTTTTTAGAATTTGAACGTGTTGAGTGGATGTTAAACGATTTATATTGTAAAACGGCAAACCATTGGTTAATCATTTGTCTTGGATAACAGTATGCTTTAATACACGTCACTAAAATAGTGCTGTGAAATGAAGATACCGATATGTATAACCCAACCCTTTGTATAGAATAAAAGTATCGATTCCAGATATAGATTTAGAGAGTTCATTAGAGGTTGATAAAGTGATCATTTTTTAGCATTATTGATTAAATGATATTTTAGAAACATAATTACCCTGATAGTCATTTGTGACAGTTTGATCTATATTGTTAAACCGAAAATATTGTTCTTGCTCTCATCAGATCAGGGCATGAGCAGAGTATGTACAGTAAGATTTGACTGTTAGAGGTATGGATCTGTGTTAATCCTGTTTTGTTCTGTAGATAAATTTTTTCATCTTAAGTCAGTAGCTTTCATAGTTTTGTGATCTAAAATATAGATTTTTGATTAAATAAATTTTATAGTATTTAATATATAAGCATTCTGTAATCCTGTCCGGTGGTTAAATTTTGTTATCTTAAGTTTGGAAGAATCAATCGTTCGTTAGTGATACTAGTTGAGAGAGAAACTCCGATTTTTCAATTGTTGCAAGTCGATAACAATTGCACTAATCGCTTTACAATATAAAAATAGAAACAATTTATTTAATAAAAAATATAAGTTGAGAAAACTGAATAATAATATATTCTATTTTTAATGGTTACTTTAATATTAAATGTTTTTTTTTATATTGTATATTTATAAATATAAATCATAAAATTATAATTTATAATATATAGTTATTTTTTTTTATTTTCTTAGTTTTTATTATTAAAAATAAATTCATATATGTTTATTAATAATAATAAAATCAATAATCTAATTTGGTTTTTTTTTTATTTATATAAAAAGTGTGTTAATTTATTGACTACACACAATTATTAATATATTCTAAATATATCTAATTAATTAAATAATAATATATCTTAAATATATTATCAGAACAATTTACAGAGTTTCTTGTGTGTCAATATGTTCATTAGGATAGATTTGCTTATTGTATCATTCAAATTAGATTTTTCTCAATGATATAATTTTTTATGAAGTTCTTATTGGCTTACAAGTCCCAAGTTTCTATCTCCCCTCCCCTCAAGGCTCAACGCTAATTTAATTACCTCAATAGATTTTAAGGCTAAATCAAATGAACCATTGAAAAAGTTAAGTTGCTCGTGTCTTAACGTTTCGTGTTTTTGTTAATGTACCAAATGTACCAGATAAACTGCAAGTGAATCTATCTGTCTATCTTCGTATTTCCGCATGCGGGTTGAAGTGTCATTACTCATGTCGAATGCTTGAACTGCATCTATTTAAGGCATAACCAAAGCAAATCAAAGACACCCTCAATGAGACGACTTCCCTGAATGTATGTTCGACTCAACAACAAGTGGTAAGTTAGGAAGAGCGTCAGAAAATAAATCCTCTGGAGTGCCAACATAAACGGTTTGTTGTGTAAATAAACCTTTTATACTCGCACACAATCACTTAAATTGCCTGGAAAGAAAAGAATTAAAAATAACATAAAAGAAATAAATTGTTACAAAAACTAAGTTGGCGATGTTACCAAAACATGGGGAAGATGGTTGAGTAGATGGACTTGGGTGTGTGTTTTGTACCACAAACTGAAGGTAGGTTGATTTGTAATTCATACAGTTACCATTCGTACCATTCGTGCTGGAATAAACTATGCTCACCCACTCCACAATTCATTCTTTCTTGTACTTCTCTTATCGCCGGCAGTTGATGTCGTATCTGCCCATTCTTTCAAATCTCACACGCATATTTTAATAGTAAGTAGCATTTTTCTTAATTCTACTTCACTACTACTTGACATTGATTTCCCAGTTCCTCACACTGAAGAGAGCTTTGCAGCAGGCAAAGCCTTGACTTTTCCTTTCCTTTCTGCATCCTTTAAGTGAGTTTAAGATAAACAAATATTGGCAATAAGAGTGGCCGCAATAAAAAAGCGTTTCGTCTACAAGTTTCATTGACAAATTGACAATATTTAAAGAAAATCTCAATATTCACTTTTACCGAAGTGGGTGAAGTACTATAAAAGGTTACAATATATTTTAAGTTAAGACTTTCGAAGTTTGAATTTAAAATACATTGTGACTTGTTGGAAAGATAAGAAAGTGCCATAATTATATTTATAAAACACATACTTACTATTAGTAAAGTAGACAGTGGAGTTTTCTCGAAGGGACGAAATAAATCTATATATTATAAACTTCCTGATCACTGTAGGGTTTTTCAGGAGGATTTGTGTTCACTATTACAGGAACTATAGCTTCTCTAAAATTGGATAATGTATTTAATAGGAATATAAACAAACTATTAAACAGTTAAGCTGTTTAAAAATTTCTACGTTTAGTCCAATTTATGAGTCGTTGACGGAGTACAACACTTTTCTATTGTGTGTGTCGGGTCATAGGTACACTTTCAGCACTTGAAAGGCAGACTGATTAGACAGAAGAAGTGCTTTAGGTATTCATTCGGAACATCTTAAAAATCTGTGTATAAGGTCAGAATCATGCCAGCAGTCTCAACGATAATCAGATATGCAAGTTTGATCCAATTTATGTAATGAACAATCTAGCAACCTCATTGAGATGCCCCACAAAGATATTAGCCTTATAGTGGGTTTGAGCCAGAATAAAATAACGGTCACTCGCATTCCCCTACATAATAGATTTGACGATCAGAAAGGATGTGATATACCTATAAAATATAATGTCGGTACTTAGCTTACAGGTCCTGAACGTTTTACTTTAAATCCACTTGTCAGAGAGCATTAATAATTAAACAATTAAATATAATTATTAACGAAGATCCACTCTTTGTTACAGTGTTCTTCTACAGCGACTTATAAAGGAAAAAGATTTTACTCCTGCACAAATTCAACGTTGTTGTGAAGTCTTGAAAGCGATTATTAGCAGTATTTTTTCCAGGAAAAATATAACAAATGACATTTGCACCTTTGGTGGAAGAACCAGGCAACAAATGATATAAAAGTATTCCGTACTACCAAGTCACGACAATTGGTTGAGGTTGCTTAATGCGGTCAAGCATGGTATATGACTGAAGTTGTTACCTAAGTAAGAAAATTAGTTGATCAATTTTAAATATATAATAATTTTCTATTAATATATATCCCATGTGTTAGTGTTTTCCAAACAAGTTTTTTATAATTTATAATAAATATAAGGATTTAATTATGAGTGCTTATTTATTTATGGATTGGTTCCATTAGGATCATGTGGCAAAACAATAGACTTAACTTACAGAAGCGAGTTAGTTTTCAAATATTGGATGCTCATGACAATACGTATCTACCTACCTTCACAGAGCAGACATCCTGTATATCTTCATTTTCCTCGGTAGTACAATTCCGTATCATCTTTATTTGGTTCAAATAATATCTTTTTATTAGCCTTAGATTTTTGGGGGTCCCATTTTTTGACACACTCAGCGATATCTCCAGCATTAGCATTGACTAGACTCTCGTCTTTATAAATGCTTCTGGCTGGTTCCAGTTCGACATTCTTTTACCCATTATTACGAGGAATTGTATACTCAAAACTATAATTCCATTTATTTACTAACTATTTTATCTAAATCTTATAATAATATTATTCTCTTGTCTAAAACAAAATTAATTGAAATTGGGACCATAAGTAAAATAATAACGACACTATGAGTTAAAGTAATATACGAAATTAACCTTCTAATAGATTATAATAGAATTAATAGGTTTAACTATATATTGAATATAAAATCCTTAATTCACTTGAAAAAAAACAGATTGTTTTTCAACACGTTTTTTAAAGTTTAAATAATTTAATAATATTTCGAATGGAACAAATTTTTCATAATACTTTGTTTCTTGAGATATTTCATTATTTAGTTTACATTCTCAATATTGCCATTGTTATATTCTCTATATCCGTTGAAAAATCATATCATCGTGGATCTGTTTATACGAGTATTTGGTGTACTTATAATCTTTGCTTTCAATTTTTAATATCATTTCTTAGATACTTAAGGAATTTAGAGTTAGGGTAATAATGCTCACATTTTTGTATTTATTAGCTACACTCTATACCATATTTATAAATCATTATATATTGATTTCGATATCAAGGTTTATACATTCTGATTTTTATATGTTTATAACTGTTCTTAAATATTCAAGCATTATCGCCAGTGAAATATGTACGAAAACAAAGGTAAAGTTCTCAAGTAACACTTAAACTATTGAAATTCTCTGGCGTTGATGATATGCTCTCAGGTATTTTCATAAAGATTCTCAAAGGTATCCCGATTTCCTTCTTTAGCCATGATAGCTAGAAGTAGTACCGGAATATAGGTAACATAGCAACGATTTGAAAGGTGGCAAAAATCGTTTTTGCACTATAGGTGGGTAGAAAGAATCAGCTTTATCTGTAATCTTTCAGACCGATTTACTTTTATATTTTCTATTATTATAGTTCTTAATGTCAAGTTATTGTTGGAAAGTTCTTTTATCAGTAATTCCTTTCTTTATTTTCTCAAAAATATTTTATAATTTAATCCTTAGAAAACTCTTAATGTAGGGTGACTACTCCATTGATTCATAAGAATCGAATACATAAATTAAAGTTATCGAATTATTTAAAGACACATCGTTTTCTTTGTGAATTAATTTTCGTGTAAGCAAAATTTATTTAAAAGTTAAAATATAAAGAAATGTATTTATAAACAATAAAAAGTTTACCAAAAGTATTTTTCTAAATCTTGCAGTTCAGAATTAAGAATTTTCCTTCTTCGTTTCATACGTAATGATCCGAGAAAAGCAGAAGCAGAAGCAGAAGTTTGACGTCATTTTCAGCAATGAGTATCCTGATTTTGTTAATGATTTGGCCAAATCAAAGCAAACTACAGACATACTCCTACGCAATTTCTAATGGAGGAGTTACCAATGCCTTGCCAGTGTTGCTCAGAGGCAAATAAACTTGCCACAGATTCATAGTAAACGTTAGGAAAGTTAATTGGGAGGGGGCATGAAATAATATCACTTGAGCTTTTAATAATCATCACTGCCGAGAAATGACACACAACTTCAGCCAATGGATTTGAATAAGTTATTGGCGAATGTGGGAGATTGGAAGGAAAATATGTGAAATTCTATTGCTGCGTGTCACTAAAAAGGACAACACAACTTACAGGATTCTTACAGTTTGGACTTTAAAGCAGTTCGCGGTGCGGACTCGGTAATTTCAGATAATAAGCAACAGTGCAGTGGTCCAGGATTATATATAGCTCTATTGGATATAAAATTTGTGGAATAAATAAAATTTGTGTTCTGATATGAGTGCTTCTGGTAAAAGTTTACTTGGCCTATGGCTTTACCGTAGTGGCGAGCAGGAATGGGCCGTGAAACATGGCAGTCCTTTGCATAATATTAAAAAGAAAAGCTTTGTAAGACAATCAAAATCAGACATTTATGAAAAATTGTGTTTATTGGGTGTTAATCAGTTGCCTCCGCAGGATAATGGCGATGTTGGCATTAGTGATAAGAATGTGGATTATCGTGGTACTAGTAATCTGGTTTCTCCACCAGGTGATCGTATATCCATCATTTTCACATTGAAAAATCAAGTTGGAAATTTAGCCAGAGCTCTGCAAGTTTTTCAGGAATTGGGTATTAATGTATTGCATTTGGAATTATCACCTCTGGAGAATGCTACAAATCAGGTAAAGATGTAGTAGTTGTAGAAATTTTTATTATTGTTGCACACGTTTAAATTTTTTTAAAGATTTATTTATTTATAATTTATTAAGTTATAAAATAATTTTTTTATAATAAACTACAAAATCAAATGTGGTAGGGGAAAATTTGGTAAAAAAGTGGAGGGAGGATTTTTGCTTGTTTCTTAAGTTTTGGTGTTGTTTGGTGTACAATTCTTCAAAGAAAAGCCTAAGATAGAGTTTTTAGAACATTAAGAAGGATACAGTTAAAGTCAAAATTTAAAAAGAAGTCTATTCAAGTAACCAATTATTCCAGTTTTCAGCAAACCAAAAATTGAAAAATATTTAGAATAAAGAAATCTAATTACATAGAATCCACTACTCTTCTTTTAGGTCTTCTTTTAGACTTCATTTAAAAAGAATTCATTTCATTTTACTTGTAATATATATAATATATATATATGTATATATATATTTTAACAAAATGTTAATACAGAAGTTTTTCGTATTACCAGGCAAGTTGCCAAGTTCGGGTTCAGACACACCGAAAATAGTTGCAGAACTAAATGTCTATTGATTATTAATGTATGGCGACTAAATGGTATAGTTCCTTCAGCATTTTATCTGAAAGGTCTCCGAAGTAAGTTTCTGGTAACGGGCATGATACTTACTTACTTAGCACTTTTTCGTCATAATATATTATTTCATTCTGTGTTTTTAATGCAGTTAGTTATTAAATAAATGTTATACTTGCATGCTTGGTAAAATAATTTAATTACTTAAAGGTAAAAGATCGAAATTAAGGTCATTAATAGAAACTTATTTGTAATATCAAATTTAAAGCGATTCCTTGACAATTTAGAGTCTTTCTTTTTTGAGGATCTAGGCGATAAGCTTTACCAAAGGTTCTAGATGGATTGAACAGTAGCACAATAGGTCTATAGCGCTAAGTGGATCCCCTTGGGATCGCCGCTATAACCTAATCTAAACTACTAAATATTATAGAGCTCTTTAGAATCTTATATAACTTTACAGAAGTTTAAATGTTTTTCACTTGGAATTTCTTCAATAACATTTCTTCAGATTAAGAAATGTACTTTAAGATTAAGAAATGTCTACTTTATGTACTTTAAAACAGAAGTACATTTCTACTTTCTACATATTTACTGCTGCTTTCTAAATTTGTCGTTAGAGTTCTAAACAATTATGATTGATAATGTATATAGTATATTTGATTTCGATGTATGTTGTAGTTTTAGTTGTTTAATAATCGAGTCCAGTAGTATACAGATGATAACTAAAAAAGGGTCTTTAACATCTCATTAGAGAGAGCAGTTATATCCAAATTTAACTGTGTCTATTCTATTTTTATTACAATATATACGATTAGTATATTTATATATATTTTAATTCACATTTTCATTTTTAGATACTTTATTTATATTTATTTATTTAATTAATAGATTAGTTGATACAATTTCCCGGGCCTATATCGTCTTAATGAACGATATTCAAATTGTTGGTCTCCTATCCTGATATGTAAATATTCACAAAGGCATTTTTAGTTAAGAATCAAGCACATAATAAATCAAATTGGATGAAGATCAATTTTTTCTAAAACATTTTTCTTTCAGAGTTTTTAACTCATTGTGATAAGTTAGGTTAAAAATTTTTTTATAATAAAGTAATAAAAATCGCTTGCAAAAATCATCGTCAATGTCCTTTAGCTACTCTTGGAACATAACTTCTCCATAAAACTTCTGAATCTCGTGCTAATGCTATCAGTTTCTTTCAACTGTTTCCGATATCACGAATATCATATTTTGCGACTGCTCTTCATAATATTCTTGTTGTACGAGATTCCTTACTGTTGTCCTGGACATTTTGATTTAATGCGTTGCAGCTACAGATGGAAGCGGATTAGCATACTTGCACTATTTCACAGATGCAGTATCCTCTTCGAGATCAATATTATCATACAAAAAGGTTCTCAACATGCCTCCACCTAACATCTCCTTGGAAGAACGACATCTCCCCCGTGCAGCAAGAACAGTTCTAGCTCAACAGTTACTTGTCAAGCTTAAACACGTCTATTCCTAAAGTGTGCCAATACTGTTGTCCTGTCCTACAACGCTCACAAACCTCCGTCCAATTTACGATTGGACCCATCCCATTGAAGTGGCTAGGTTTCTCAATCGTGACCCGGGTTAATGTTTCATTAAATCCTAACCACCTAATCCATCCCTTATCCCCATTCCCCTCTCCATCATCACCAACTACTACCCCTCCAGTTTCCCATCCATGCAATCGTCTTGTGTATCCGTTCATGTTAACTGCTTACAGGTCTTAGCGGGCTACAACAATAACAACTTACACTATTTAAATTAGGCAGAGACTTGTTCTTGTTTGAATTAAGTGTAGAGATCAGCATTTATGGTAATAATAAGCCATCAAATTTTTAGGCAGTTTATGAGGAGTTGAATCTTTATTATAGCATTGTCTGCCATATAGCAAAACCTATATTTTATATATAAACAGCAAGTTTTTTAGTTTGATTGTAATGGAAAATATTAGCAACTTTAAATCATTAAGCAATTACAGAAATGCTGGATTTGCATTACTTATTCTATTCGGTAGTTATTGTAACAAGGATTTCTAGATAGGTATAGAATTCTAAGTGTTTTAAAATCTTAACTGACTATATATCTAGTAGTGCTGTTCCTATTATTTAATATTTGAACTATTCGGGTGTTCGAATAATCAAATTTGAGCGGTTTGAATTATCCACATTATCCACATTTATCCAAATAACCAGCGTTATTTGGTAATAGGGTAATTGGGTTATCGATATCCCGTACACGAATATCTGTATATTAATTGTTTGATATCCAGATATCCAAACACTCCACATTTTAGTTTGAGGTTAAATTAGCTTTTGGATGATCATATGGATTTAGATATATTTGGAAATTTTTACAAATAAAAACGGTTTTATAAATGAAGTTATAGAACTATCTCCAGAAATGAAGATATACAAATAAATTTGTTTTGGCAGTAATATTAGATTAGCTATAACTTTTTATATTGTAGTAGAAGAATTTTATATAAAAATTAACTATTGTCTTAATATTGTACACAATACTATTATTAATATTATTAAAACTAATATGAATATTATTAATAACATTAATATCGGTTGAATAATATTAATATAATTAATAACAATAATATTAATAACATTAACATTATTATGAATAATATTAATGATAGAAAGAAGTATTGTATCTAATATTTTTAATAAATAAATATTACACACGTAAGTATTAGAAATATCTTGATATTATTTATTATATTATGAATGGATCGTCATATAGTTCCATATATAGTTTTTGAAATATAAATATATGTATTTATTTATCAATATCAGGCGGATGTGCTTGTTGATGTTGAATGCGACTCCAAACGCCTAGATCAGGTGTTACAGATGCTAAATAGAGAAGTGCAGTCCGTGAACTATACTTCGGTGAAGTCGAATATGTCGGTAAGAGCACCATCGCTTTCAGCTTGTTCCAGTTTTGGTAAATCTATTAAAATACAAACATTACATTCGTTCTGATGTTTTTATTGCTTTTCAGACTTTGGGGAAATGGTTTGGTTTCCTAGAAAAATATCAGATTTAGATAAGGCGCAAAATGTTTTGATGTATGGTTCAGAGCTTGATGCCGACCATCCTGGTTTTAAGGATCCAATATATCGCAAACGCCGTGAACAATTTTCGGCAATTGCTAATAATTTTAAGCAGTAAGTAAAAATGCGTCATGCGGTGTAGTGTGACTAACAGAGTGTCAGATACTTGATGATTCATAGTCCAAACAATTTATATACATTTACTAGAAATATTTTAAAATTAGTGTCTATAATAGAATAGTTTCTATTTTGAGTTTAATTTTCATTTTGTCTACTTTGATACTAAAACTTTTAATTTAGTGGCAATCCCATACCACGCGTCCAATACACTGAGGAAGAAGTGAAGACTTGGTGAGTACGAGTAAATTGGCGTCCAAAAGTAATAATAAGATTTTATGGTAACCATTTATTTGCATTTTCTTCTTGCAGGGGTACAGTATTTTGTGAGCTACATCGTCTTTATGTGAAGCATGCGGTACCTGAATACATGGAAAATTGGCCAGACTTAGAAAAATATTGTGGTGTGTATATTAAATGAATTTTGAAATAACAATATTTTAAGAAGAATATGTTGGTATGTTGACTTTATAAATTATTTTATCATACCATAAACCAGACGATTGGAAACCCTCCCTAGTACTCATGCCATATTAGCAATGATTCGCAATGTGGCAGTTAACTAAATTGTCTGTAGTTTCTTTTCTTCAAATCTAAAATTTTCTCTGTAAGCATCTTTAATAATTTCCTGTTGATGGTAGTTATCCAATTTTCAACGAAATTCTTGAGTGTGTTTCACTTCTAGAGAGAGTAGTAGTTTCAAGCATGAAACTTGTTTTATTAATGAAAGTCTATTAAAATAATAATAAGGTGTTATTAAATATCTTTATAAAAATTTTAATATAAAAAGTATGATAATGAATATAAGCTAGTTTAGTTTAGGTTGAAGTAACAACCCTGTGCATTGAAAGTCACTTAAGCACTTATAATGGCCTGTTGTGATGTCGTGAAAGAGACACCGTCCATACGCTAGACCTAAACAACCATTTTAAAGGCAGAAGTCGCAAACTTCTGGTGCATAAACAACGTGTGTTTTAAATGGCTTTAAATTAGTCCCTAACAAACTTGGCTATGTCCTTCATTTTAAAGAATGAGAATTCTATCAAGTCAGTTAGGAAAAGGTCTCTGAGATTCTGAATACTCTCCTAGCTAATGATGGGAACTGACACATTGAGGGAGTGTATATTTTCCACCTCATTTGCAGAATTACAGTCCCATCAAATGTGTGTTAGCCCCAAACACTTGGGGGTATTATGGCAAGCCTTGCTAATAAGCAGTGACATTCTAGTATATATACCGTAGTACTAAGTTTTTCCCGATTTAGTTAAAGCAGTTTGTGTGAATTGTGTTCTATTAGCACCAGAAGAGTCTTGTGACCTAACAAGAATCTTCATATTTCCACAAGTTCCTTGTAAGAAAAAAATATAGACTAATATTTTCATTATATTTCCAAACCATTTAATACTCTTATATTATAGGATATCGTAAGGATAATGTACCGCAGCTGCAAGATGTCAGCATTTTTTTAAAGCGCAAAACTGGTTTCCAATTACGCCCAGTTGCTGGGTATCTCTCTCCTAGAGATTTCTTGTCTGGGTTGGCTTTTAGAGTTTTCCACTGCACACAGTATATACGTCATTCTTCAGATCCTTTCTATACACCTGAACCGTAAGTTAACCGAAAAGAAATCATTTTTAATTCGTAATATATGTGTATTGTAATTGTTAGTGACTGTTGTCATGAGCTATTGGGTCACATGCCGCTTTTGGCCAATTCGAGTTTTGCTCAATTTTCACAGGAAATTGGTTTAGCATCTTTGGGTGCTTCAGACGACGATATTGAAAAGTTGGCAACTGTAGGATATATGATTATTATTAAGATATGATTTTAATCAAATAACAATTTAACTTTCAATATTTTAGCTTTATTTTTTCACTGTTGAGTTTGGTCTTTGCAAGCAGACAGACAATTCTTTTAAAGTCTTTGGAGCTGGTCTTCTAAGTTCCGTAGCTGAATTGAAACATGCTATTGAATCTAAGGAAAAAATAAAAAAATTTGATCCAGAAATAACATGCAGGGAGGAGTGTATTATAACATCTTATCAAAATGCCTATTATTATACGGATTCATTCGAAGAGGCGAAGGAACAGATGAGGTAAATAAAGATATTGCTACCTGTATTATTTCTGGAATTTTTGTTGTATTTGGTTTGCTATTGCCTCTTTTATTCTTTTATGTTGTTATCACTATTTTTAATTTAATCTTAATGTTTTGTTTTTTATGATAATAAAAAACAGAAATCATGAAAAAAACTAATGTGCTCACGATTTGTAAGCCAATCACGCTGGCCGTAAGCCACGCACAAACATTTTGATCCTCACTGATAGTACATAGTACTCTAGTCAATATAATCAAAATTGCCTTTATCTATATTTATAATTGAAATTAGTCAAGTAATCACATCCATAAGATGGAAAAAGTGGATTAAACTTTAGGTTTAGGCAATTAAAAATGATCTTCTTAGACTTATTGGCCGATTGTATTAACTTATAAGAGAAAAGTGAGCGGTTTAAAAACCACATTAAAAGGTGATATAAACCACCTCAAGGAAGAAAACATGATAAATAGAAAATTCCTTTAGAAATAGCTGACAACATAGAACATATATTAAAATCAAGTAACAACGTAAATAAATCATTGTGGGTATTATATGAAAAGTATATTAAACCAAATGAGAATTATATTTGTTAATAATGTCATTTAAGTAATAATAATTCTCACTGTGTATAAAAATAATTCTTCATTTATGACTATATTTGAGGATAATATATTTGAGAATTTAATATACAATTTTGACTGATATCTTATTGCATGAAAAATGTCTTTGCCTTCATATAAGTTAAATACGATTTGAAGATCTGTGTGTGAGCGAAATATTTTTTTTAATTGCTAGATAATTTTATTGTGTTAATGATGAAAAATAACTTTAGTCAATTAACCATTATGGAAATATCCAAGAAGCCACGTTAAGTAGCTACAATTTTCAACAAGTTTTTCGAGTATATAAGGGTGCATAACATGAAAGGCGTGTTCAATATTTACTATCTATGTGTAATCATAATTAATTCCATGTAATTTTACTTCCATGTAAAATGCTTTACTTGCGGTAAATCAGATAATCTAGGAGGTTATGCCACAGTTCCCATTTTGGAGTCAAAATTTGGAGTCCATTAAACAGAAGTTTTAGGAAAATATTGATTTCTCTTACAATAAAGACTGCAAATTCTAGTTAAAACAAATAGCCGTTTAAGACATGTCCTTTCATACACGAAAAAATAAATTGTTGTTTATGGAGTCTGTTCTGGTTTCCTTTGATAGTGACTTTTCGATTTTTATATTTGTCCAGAAGTACAGTCCAATGAATTCACCAGTCCATAAAAAGCACTAGATAAATACACTAAGTACATCGGTATCTGATGAATTGTATTACGATCGTGTTTCATTCAAATTGGATTAATAATTTATAAATGTTGCTTGGATGCTAGTCTCTTCTTGCTGAAATGATATGCCATTTATTATTTAATAATACTATGGTGTTAGTTAATGGATTAATTATCAGATCTTCACGTGTCACTATATTGATAAAATTTTGATCTTACTTAAAGAAGACTTTGCATAATTGAGAAAACGTTTTATAGTTTTGTTATGAAGTTCTCTCTCTCTCTCTCTATATATATATATATATATATATATAT
>NC_051846.1:9834502-9846387 GCF_002237135.1 Teleopsis dalmanni
TCCCATTTTGGAGTCAAAATTTGGAGTCCATTAAACAGAAGTTTTAGGAAAATATTGATTTCTCTTACAATAAAGACTGCAAATTCTAGTTAAAACAAATAGCCGTTAAAGACATGTCCTTTCACACACGAAAAAATAAATTGTTGTTTATGGGGTATGTTCTGGTTTCCTTTGATAGTGACTTCCCATTGATAGTGACATTGAAGTCACCAGTCCATTAAAAGCTCTAGATAAATACACTAAGTACATCGGTATCTGATGGATTGTATTAAGATCGTGTTTCATTCAAATTGGATGATTTTTTTTATTAAGAAAGTTCAAGTTAAGGCTACGTGACCGACCGCTTTATTCTAATTGTTGCACCTCCGAATTGGCACATAGAAGAAGAATATCTGTTCTAACCGATAATTTGATTTTGGAAGTGTATTTATATTAATAATTTATAAATGTTCTGACTTTAGTCTCTCATGCTGATATATATGACATTATTATTATAATACCTACTCTCGTTAGAACGGATTAATATCAGCTCTTTACGTGCCGCGTTATTGATTGAAAATTCGTTATTAAATCTTACTTAAAGAAGACCCTTGCATAAGTTGTAGAAACGTTTTTAGTTTTATTATTGAAGTTTTCCTCTTCTCTTCCTCTCTCTCTTATATATATATATATATATAGTATTAGATATAATATAAATATATAGTATTATATAGTTACATATATATATATTTTTTTTTTTTTTAATAGAAGTATAACCATACATTAGAATATACTAGAATAAGTTGTACAATAATTTTTATTGTCAGATGGATAGCCCCTGACTATCCTGACTATCTGAGGCAGAAACGTATCTCAAGTTATAATAAACTGGCAAAGCAAAGAAAAATCCTCGTTTCCATATTTTATTCATTATCCTATAAATGCAGCATAATGTCTTGTAAATTTGGAGATCTTCTAGAAGCTCGATGCTTATCATCGTTCGTTATGTATGTAAAAGAGATTAAAGGTTTAAGAGATTAAATTTTTAGATTAACTTCCATAATGTCTTCAAACATTTTGTAATTGGAAGTTATTCCAAAAATTTGAACAAATATTCATTCTAAAGCAAGAAAGCTTGGTTAAAACTTTGTTTAGGATAACAATCTATAGTATGTCAAAGCTATTTATATTTATATCTAGGTAAGCTACCGCAACTATTTGAAATCTCCTACAGTTTTCTTTTCATAGTATCCAATGATGGGGAGTGATACAAGAGATGGAGTGCAGTTTCCTCCTCGAAATGAGTTAGAGTACAGTTTTCTCCTCATTCAAGTTAATAATAGATAGATGTTAATAATAACAGATGAGATACAGTTTTATTCTCCACATAAGTTTGAGTACAGTTTTTTCTTCATTTCAGTCAAATATGACCACTGCGACCGATATACCCAGTTATGCTAGTTATGGTAAACCGTGGGGATCTGCTGGTATAGCTCTTTTTGGGAATGGTAAATAGCACTTGTTCGTCGAAATTTAAAAGTGGGTCCGGGACCCAACTCTAGCCACTTCTGAAACTACGTTATTAGTTAGTTGCTTTCGTTATAGTTGACTGATGTGCTTGTTTTTCTATTTGGATCAATTGAGTCTTGTGATATGACATGAATCTAAGTCTATTTAAACTTTGTAGTTTTGATTAGTTTAAATTTATTTGAATTAAATTAAATATTAATTACTAAATTAAGTTATACTATACTATACTCCACTCTATTGACTTATCTATCGATAAGAAAGTGAACGGATATTATATATAATTTTAATAATTATTTTTTAGGGCCTTTGCGGACAGCATACAACGTCCTTTTGGTGTGCGCTACAATCCCTACACTCAAAGTGTGGAAGTTCTTTCCAACGCACAGAAAATAACTGCTGTTGTTACGGAGCTGAAGGGGGACTTAAGCATCGTCTATTCGGCATTACGTAAAATATCAGCAACCGATGAAAATTTGGATGTGGATTGCATTGCAAATATGCTCTCCCATAGCTTAAATGTGCGTGGAGGTGACAAGAGTCCTTTGAATTCAATAAGCCCCGATAATTCGGATAATTCGCAGCGTTCCTTTGGAGATGAATAAAAAAACTAAATATTAAAAGTTAAAAGTTAAATAGTAATTTATTTGTTAACTTATCGTAAGAGAGAAAATTTATAGAAGGGACCAAATTTACACTTAAACTTAACAAATGATAAGCAAGTATAAAAATGTTTCTAAACTTAATTAATTATTAAAATTTTCTTGTCTATCTTTACGTCTCTATGGTTTACTAGTTATAATTCACAGAATTATGTACTTTTGAGTGTTAACACAAATATATAACCTTATGTATTAAATATAACCTTATGTAATACAAATATATATAAGAAAATTATGTCTTATAACGAAACTTAACATCCGAGAGTTTGTAAAAATTGCTTAAACTAATTAAAAAGTAATCGAGTAGGGAAGCTTAGTAGTTGTATTATTTATTATAGATCATATCACAGTCTCCATCCAGCACGAATTTCTTGCTTATGTAGCCAGAGGAGTAGTCCAACACCAACTTGGGTATAGTCCATATGCTGAAAGCGCCGAGCATTGGTGTGAGTACGCGTTTCAATTTCGGCAAAAGCAGAAACACATCCATTTTTTGGTACCAGGTCTTGGGAGTTTTGGACACTTTTTCTTCCTTGCGTTGGAGCTTCTTCGGCTGTGCCAAGTCCTTAACTTCAACACGTGGTGTGATTTGTATTTGGTCGACTGTTTCGCATACTTCTTCGTTGCTCAAGAGTATGCCAGCTACGATGTACATCATTTTAAAGTACCTACAGGGCGGAGTAATGAGTAGATAAATCAATTTTGATGAAGGCATTACATTAATTTCAATGTTATTATTTAATAAGATTAATTTTATTTATGTTATACACACCTGACTGTGCGTGACATCATGAAGTGTATAAGAGCGCAACAAAGTATATTATTTCTTGAGATATTTCTGAGTATTTTTCGGGGAACTCGTATTCCAAACATATATCACTCTCGAAAAAAAGTATAGTATTCTTATGCTCTATGCTTGCGTTTATAGTACGTGGAATGGAATCAGAAATCGTAGTGCCTAAGCGTCTATTTAACAACGTAGTTCGATGCGTGACTTTGGTTGAGTTTGTACTGAGTGCAGCGTTTGAAATCAGTTTAATCGGTATTGTCTGCTGCGTTGCCCTTGATTTGATTTCGAACTGTGCTGAGATACTTTTTAATCTGTTCACCCTCAGATACACTTACATACGATATTTTTCTATTTTTCTATTTTTCTATTTTTCTATTTTTCTACTTTTCTTTTCTTGATTTTCT
Organism: Teleopsis dalmanni; assembly: GCF_002237135.1. Lineage (NCBI taxonomy): Eukaryota > Metazoa > Arthropoda > Insecta > Diptera > Diopsidae > Teleopsis > Teleopsis dalmanni. Next base: position 9,837,865 of record NC_051846.1, read on the forward strand.
AATGTTTTTTTGAACAAGTTTTTCTGAGCACACGTCGCACCACTGCTCGGTATGTTTTCCGCACGAATTTGAAAAGCGACTGATTGTGAAGAGCACCAGCAGGAACACGCTACTCGCTTTTAACGAGATGAGTTCGCTTGATAAGCCAAATTTTCAATTCCCAAAAAAACTTTTCAGAAACAAACTCTCATTGATATTAGATTAAATTCGTTGAACATTTGTGAGCATTTATGCTTGTCGGAGCGGAGTGGAGAAGTTGTGTGCGCCCGTAGAATGTCGAATTCGTTGAAACCAAATTGGGCTGTCCATTTGTTTGGTGGCTGCCCTACGAGCTGTGGTTTCGTGCTCTTTATTGCTCACAGACGATAGATAACCCAAATAAGTGTATTTGAACATTGCAATAGACGTTCGCTAGATAAGATTGTACCGGTTACGGTGAAACGTAAGTGTTCGACGACGCGAATGGAAACAATTTTGTACTTTGGCAGTGCTTTTACAAAATACTTTGAACCCATGAGATTAGTCACAGCAGGCAACTATAACTGGAATGCCGTTGATATAAGATTTTGTTCAATTGCTATCTATTCAGACAACGTACAGAGTGTTTAGGAACCAATTAGCCCACGAGTGAGAGTGTAGCGCTGCAAATTGAATAGATTTTCACTTGTGTAAAGAAAGTTTCAGATGCAAGCAAATGCGCTGGAATCACTTTACTGCTTTACTGGGAGGGGAAACAAGAAGCAAGAGAGGTATATATGTAAAGAAAATAGAAGTCAAAAATAAAATAATTAAAAAAATTATTACATTTTCCATATTCAATTTGAATACGTGTGATTGTTGTGTGCAGAAAGGAAAGTTGAGTATAAAACGCAACAAAAGTCAATGGATAGTTTAGAAAACTTTTATCTTCAATAGTTCAGAAACAAAAAAGAAAAAAATAAAATAAACAAAAAGCAGATTATCTATTTAATAAATAAATGGCATGGAAGTATTAGTAATTTTTTTAAAAATACAATACAAGCCAAGAAAATGTTGGCAAATTTAACATTTTGGCTTATGCTTTCTTCTTCTCTTTATTGTAAGTAAATGGAGTATTAAGTTTATCAATATGTTTGTAACGCAGTGAACGAATCATTGGTGATCACCATGATTAGAACTAATAGGATAGCTATGCCTACTGACTAGTTTGTCTCTATTAACGAGACCCACAGTTTTTAAGTTAATTGAATGAAAAGCTGCACAGTGATTTCATGTGAATCCATATCAATTGAGTTAGCAAATGAGGGAATTTGAGACCATACATGTAAATTGACTGCTGAAAAAAGATTTCTATTTTTACATATACTATATACTTATATAATATATGTTATATAGTATATATAAAAGTAGATTTAATCTATTGGATTTGTGAACTTTTGAATATAGTATAAAAAATATATGTCCATTGGGTTTAAGAATATACTTTAAAAAATATGTGTCCATTGGATTATATATTATAGAATATACTTATTCAATATTCTATATATTTTTTAGCGATTATAGCTAACGAATATAGCTTAAGAAAAACACGAATGTCATGAATAACATAGACAGTGGCGTAACTACAGGGAAGCAACTGGAAGCAACGCTTTCGGGCCCCCGAATTTAGGGGGCCCCACTATAAATGTTTGTAAACGTTTTTTGTTGGAATAACTTCATATTGCATTTTATAAAAGATACGTTAATTTTAAATTTAAAGTACATAATATGTATGTACTTCAAATAAAATATTAAACCTATTTATAAAATAAAAAAGTTTTTCTAAGAAAAATATGTGTCTTAATCGAGAGTTTATATGGAAGCTATATCTAGATTTAAACCCATTTGAAAATAATTTTGTACGTTGTCTTTTGCAAATATCAGTACTGTATACACCAAATTCTATTTAAATACCTTTATTAAAAACGGAGAAACCTCATATCCGATTGTTAAATTTATATCACAGCTACAAGAAATAGACGTCCAATTTCAATCAAATCAAATGGTGAACAGGGTCGGCTAAAAGTATGTGTGTAAAGTTTCATTTGAAGAGTTCAAAACCTGAGAGTGTAGTTTGAACTGAAAAAGTATATATATACTGTACTGATATATACTTCATGATATTTCCGACGTTTCCTTTAATGCGTAACGAAAATCTTGACAAACCTTACATACCCTTTTCACATTTTTCGTGTAAAGAGTATAAAAAGAGGGGCCCCTTAGTATGTTGATAGGGGCCCCTTAGTTAGAATTTGCTTACAGGCCTAAAAAATGTAGTTACGCCACTGAACATAGACATTTGTGTGAACAAAATTGAGACCAAATAATTTTCAACTTTTTTTTTATAATATAATTGCTATTAGATCTTATAATATGGTAACCGGAGGTCTAAAAATCTTATGAAAATCTTGAATAATAAAATCACATTACTTTTGAAATCACTTTGATAATAAATATAAATATTTACAGTTTTAAAATTCTGTAACAATATTATTCAAACTTAGTTTCGTACAGTTTGAAAATAATTGAGTTCAATATAAAGCATACTACGATGGCACTGCAACTAATGTAAAATTATAAGTATGTCTAAGAACCATATGAGTACTGCATAACGGTCCTTGCAGAGACATACTTTGAACGTAATTTACACTGCGTTTCCAGCATTTAGCACAGAATCTAACAAAACCGTAATGTTACGGGCTTCGTTTGTGAGATAAAATACGATATTTGGTGATATTATATTAAAGGTTTTAGTATTTGCTATGGTTGAATAAAATACCGTATTAATGAAATTCATTCCCTACGCTCTTTGTAGATGCTCATTGAAGACCGTAAATGGTTTGTGTATGTGATCCGTTCATACGGTCCTTGTAGTTAGGACCACAGCGTTCGCTGAATTGTAAACTAACTGCAATACCAACTTTTGCCTTTGGCGGTACTCAAACTGTGCTTGTATAAAATCAACTGCAGAACTCGTCATTTTACAATAATTCAATGGGTCACTTGTTACAGTAAATTTCCGGGTTATAGTACTTCAAAGACTAACTTGCCTTTTATTCACTAGAAGGACCAGTTTTTTAATTTATTGCCGCCAGAATCCGTGGGTAAATTGAATTGCGTATCCATTCTCATGACATGAACAACCCGTCGAAGCCGTTATATGTTAACTCTCAGATTTATAACAATGTCGGTTGCGATAATCGTCGCCAACTTATAGAAGAACAAAGATCGCATGCAGAACTTTTCTTTCGAAAACTTTAGTGCTGCTTCATCTTTCTATGATATCGTATACATATTTGCACCATACAGGAAGACAGGTAGGATGAGCGACCTTTAAAGCAGAAGTTTTGTCTGTCGACAGAGAGCTCTACATTCCAATTGCTAATAGTAGCACCTGCTGACAATAGTGAGTACTCTTCTGAACTCCAAGCTTGTTGTTGTTTGTAACGACGTTGCCAAGGAACATGAAATTCTTGACAGAATCGGATGAAGAGTCACCAGGTACCAGTTCGGCGACGCATATTTCTGGCAGTAGCTGACATATACTTCGTTTCACTGCGAACCCCTTGGATCGAGTATCTAAAGCAATGTATATAATTGTATTTAAATTAGAAAATTCCAGCACAATCTTTCCGTTATCTAGATACTTAGCTTTCATTGGGTAATGTTCTAATAGTACGCTCAGCGAGTCTTATCCCCGGGACTTTAAGTGTGGGTTGTGCACAGGGTTTGACAACTGTCACATAAAATCAGTCGCTAGTGATGGACGTAAGTATGCTTTGAAATTGAAAACCAAATGTAGATGAAGTATTCCTTCTTCCATTCCAACTAAGTATTTCACTTCATATATTTCATTATGCTGTGTTTTTTATATATTTTCATATTTACGGTATAATTTTCTCATATCTGATAATTAAGTTGGTGTTTATGATTTTGCTGTCAGGCATTATTTCCAGTAGGAGCTCAGTACTTATCTAAGTGCATCATAACATAATTATTTTTATTTTTATCGTTTCATATGCTGTTATACCTTAAATCTGACTATTAACTAAATAAAAGACAAAATTTACGAACAACACAAAGACACAGTGCTTTCTGCATCGCACTCAGCTCCAACCAGTTGAGTCCATTTACCTATTTACCAACCAACAGCATTCCTAAATTATAATATCGCATTCTCAAAGAATTCTTTCAGATGCAATGAATTCTCTATGCTCGAAGCAGAATAGTTCAAGTGCAATATTTTGTTTAACAGAGTCATTCCAACAAAAGGACTAAGTGAATCCTTTTATTTGCAACTTATGGAAGAAAGTGCATGTGTGTTCACATTTTATTACATGTCATTTGTAGTTGTTGTTGTTGTTGTTGATGCTGCTGTTGTTATTGTTAGGGAAAAGGAAAATATTCATTGCATCAAGCAGAGAAGTAGAGAAGTAGAGAAGCTGAGAAGCTGAGAACGGTATGGAGACAAGCATGGAGTGCAACAATTAACCACAGGCAACATTGAGCTTAAGTGACTTAGAAGTCAATGTGATAAATTGTTTGGAATCAAAGTTAAGTTATGTTGACATGACTTAAGGTTCACTTAATTACAAACCATTTTTAAGTGGTTTCGAGTTAAATATTGCATATAGGATGAAGGGTCAAATATATTTTTCATGGCACCTTGAAGACTACAACCCACAAGTAAAGGCAAATGTTAGGGTAGGCTTTTCAGCACATGTAAATAAAGTGGATGGAAATTCTAGGAATGAGAAATTTTGGTTAATTTTAAACAGTACTACTAAGGAGTGAAAAAAAAGCAATTATTTATTTTGCAAATCAAAAAACAGTAAAAAATGTTGAGGATATTTTCTGAAATGAACAACATTGATCCATAAAATGATTCGTTCATGAGAAAAATGGTTCGTGTGTAGACAATAATTTAAAGAAAGTGCATTCTTTATCTCGATACATTTCTTTTGCTTAACTACTGCAGTGCAACTTAATTAGATATAGAATGGAAAAATATCATAAAAAACCTATTAAATTATTAATTAATTAATCATTTTAATTAAATAAGTTTTAATAAGATAAGTTTTAATTAAATAATTTTTAATTAGATAATTTCTAATTAGATACTTTTTAATTAGATAATTATTAATTATTAGATAATTTCTAATTAGATACTTTTCATTTAGATAAATATTAATTACATAAGTTTTAATTAGTTAGGTTTTAATTAGATAAGTTTTAATAAGATAAGTTTTAATTAGATAAGTTTTAATTAGATAATTTTTTAGATAATTTTATATAGATAATTTTTGATTACATAATTTCTAATTAAACAAGTTTTAATTAAATAAGTTCTAATTAGATGAGTTTTCATAAGATAAGTTTGAATTAGACAAATTTTAATTAGATAAATTTTAAGTAGATAAAATTGAATTGATTCGATTTAAATAAATTAGTTTCAATTAGATAAGTTTCAGAACTAGAAATTGTTTCCTACAGTATGTATGATCCACTGTTTTTTATGTGAAGGCACACGTCGTTGCGCTCTACTTCGACTGGACCCCCACTGTCCGACTTCGTGGTAGGCCTGGAGAGTATTATTAGGCACGGAATTACTGTCAACTTCTTGTATTAGGAAATTCTCAAATAATGACTTTTCGACGCTTAATGTAGAGCGTTAACAACCATGGTCGCGGTGCTTTGATCTACTGGTTGCCAGTTCCTTATTAATTCGTTATCCTACTTGTAGATAGAAAGATTGAACTCCACTTTAGTTTAGCTGTGTTTGATAAACAGAGTAGAATCACGTGTATGTATTATTTCTACTAACGATCTAATACCTTATTTTAGGCTGGATTACCACAGTCTCGTAGAGATCCCTTTAGAGTTTGTTACACATTGTGTTGCTATATAAAACTTAGAGGGCTTAAAATCATTTCGAACTTTTGAAAGCATGAAATTCTTTTAAGGGGAGATACTGCGTGTGACTAAGACCATGCTAATAGGATAGGTTGTGATGGCCATTCGTGTGCACTAAAATTCTATCTTAAAACTATCTATCTTAAACCACAGAAACTCTACACAGACGAAATTATGATTTTACCCGAAAAGTCGCAAAAGGTCATACCAATATAGTCCAATAAAAAATTAATTTTTAAATCAATAAAGAATACTGGCACAATGGGTTGGCACAATGGACTGATCCATACAAACTTGTTGAGTGTCGGTGGTAAAAGTCGACATGAAAACCAACAACAGTAGAATTAATGGATGAGGAATTTTTATTTAAACTGTACCAAGTGCATTTGTTTGAAGTATATTTTGGATAGAATTTAGATTACTTCAGCTATTTTAACATTGTGTCACTAAAAACTATTTCAAATATGATACAAAGTTAGCTGTCACTTACACCTTTGATATTTTTTAAATTGTTATTTGGAATTATCACTTTTTTCTTCATACATTATCTAGTTTTTTCTACTATGGTTTGGATGTTATCATCTTTATTCTCTTCACTAAGAAATAAGGAAAGTTTTTTTAATCATCTAATGCTTTCTTCTTCTTCTGACGGTATTCTCTTTCCCAGTTGAGAGGAGTGCTCCAAATAAATTGATTATTTAATCATCTAATTGTTTCTTTATCTTTTACTGATCTTCTCTTTTTTCACTTGATGTCGGCGTTAAAAAATGGATTATTTTTCAAGATCTTCCGTATCTTTTTATGCATCAAGATGAGCACATCGAAAATATTCTATGTTTTATTTTTCTTTAAATAAAAAGTTTAAGTTAGTATTGAATATTAAATTTTTTAGGTGTCTCCTTTAAGATTTCATTCATGTATGAAAATTTTGAATTTTCGGAATTATTTCCCACAAATTTCACACTTATGAACTTCTGTGTTTACTGTTATTATTGAGCAGCCAGATTAGGAGGCAAAATGCAGGAACTGCTCCAGGAATGTGTAAATAAATTGCACTGCTTATGTTTAATTTGTGTTAAGGACAATTGTTTCAGGATGAGTAAGGAACTGTTTTGAATAGTAGAAAGCTAGAAAGGAATGAAAACATGATTTGAGCATAAAGTACTCGTACGACAGCTTCATGAGGCAACCTGAAAGTGATGAGGTTAAAATAATATGAAATTCCTACAAGCAACTATGTTGTCTGCTGAAGTGCTATGATATATGCAAATCTTTTATAATAGCTTTCAGTAACATTTTGATTGCAGTCATACTAACAATATTATACTGGTAATATAATACAACAACAACAACAACAACAACAACAACAAGACCCCAACCACAATAGTCAGACAATCAGCACACAAACATCTCCTATTCGGCACTTGCCACATTTTGTCGTAAAAGAAATTTATAATAGAAGTAGGAGCGCATCATCGTCCAAGAATCCTTGCCACTTGCCACTTGCCACTTGCTACTTGCTACCCCATTTGTTGTGCTGCTTTGTCAACTCCAACTTGTCTGGAGTGCATAAGCACACAATTAGCAATGGAAGTGACTTCTTTGTTGTGAACTGAACATCTTACTCGTACTCGCACTCGCTCCTTGTTCTTGCTCCAACTTGTGTAAGGATGTGCTTGGCATTGAGTTCAAGTTCTGTTGCCGCTGCTGCTATTGCTATTGCTATTGTTGTTGTTCTTGTTGTTGTTGTTGTAGTTCATGCATTGCTTGGTATATGGCATTGCTGGTAGTTGGTAAACCGCAATGGTGTCAAGGTCGTTGTTATACTCCACAGTCAATGTCGTCTGGTTTTGCTTCTATGTACTTCTGTGTCTGCTTTACTTTTCCTGATTCACTTAATGGCTGTGCACTATACGAATCTGTTTACATCTTCAATGTGCTTATCACTTTTCAACACCCTCAACGATTCAATGACTCAACGACTTTTTCATTTTCCGGCAGAGCGCACACAATACTTGGAAGAGCAGCCACAGCAGGCACAGCACCCCCAGTACAGAGGAGCGTAGCTGCTCATAAGGTGAAATGTTTTGCTTAAGTGAATTTTTCGCCCTCCTTTGTAATTTGGATTTTCTTGGCATGCGAGTTGGGGTTGCTTGGGAATTCCGACTTGCAGACATTCTTGGGGAATACCTTATGCTAGTCTTGTCTGGTGTTGACTTGTTCGGATTTTATTCTTTTGTAGCTGTTATTGTTGGTTTTGTTGTTGTTGTTGTTGTTGTTGTTGTTGCTGTTGTTGGCACTGTTGTTGCTGCTATGGCTTTTGTTGTGTTTCTTTTCAAGCTGGCAACATTTGATACAATTGAGTTGTTGGCACATAAAAGCCATGAATGATTTGCTCTGAAGTATCTGAGCTTATTAGGGTTTTTATGGAAGTTCGTTTGTGGTGGCAAAAAATGTGTAGAAAATCATATTTCAGCAAATATTGAATTGAGTTGTGGAAAAATGTGTTTGAAATTGGCAAGGAAAATAAATAAAATCATTTTTTGAATGGCTAAAATATTTGGAAGGGCAGGGCAGGAAAGAGGAGAGTGG
>NC_051846.1:9846487-9856201 GCF_002237135.1 Teleopsis dalmanni
AGCCCCTGACTATCCTGACTATCTGAGGCAGAAACGTATCTCAAGTTATAATAAACTGGCAAAGCAAAGAAAAATCCTCGTTTCCATATTTTATTCATTATCCTATAAATGCAGCATAATGTCTTGTAAATTTGGAGATCTTCTAGAAGCTCGATGCTTATCATCGTTCGTTATGTATGTAAAAGAGATTAAAGGTTTAAGAGATTAAATTTTTAGATTAACTTCCATAATGTCTTCAAACATTTTGTAATTGGAAGTTATTCCAAAAATTTGAACAAATATTCATTCTAAAGCAAGAAAGCTTGGTTAAAACTTTGTTTAGGATAACAATCTATAGTATGTCAAAGCTATTTATATTTATATCTAGGTAAGCTACCGCAACTATTTGAAATCTCCTACAGTTTTCTTTTCATAGTATCCAATGATGGGGAGTGATACAAGAGATGGAGTGCAGTTTCCTCCTCGAAATGAGTTAGAGTACAGTTTTCTCCTCATTCAAGTTAATAATAGATAGATGTTAATAATAACAGATGAGATACAGTTTTATTCTCCACATAAGTTTGAGTACAGTTTTTTCTTCATTTCAGTCAAATATGACCACTGCGACCGATATACCCAGTTATGCTAGTTATGGTAAACCGTGGGGATCTGCTGGTATAGCTCTTTTTGGGAATGGTAAATAGCACTTGTTCGTCGAAATTTAAAAGTGGGTCCGGGACCCAACTCTAGCCACTTCTGAAACTACGTTATTAGTTAGTTGCTTTCGTTATAGTTGACTGATGTGCTTGTTTTTCTATTTGGATCAATTGAGTCTTGTGATATGACATGAATCTAAGTCTATTTAAACTTTGTAGTTTTGATTAGTTTAAATTTATTTGAATTAAATTAAATATTAATTACTAAATTAAGTTATACTATACTATACTCCACTCTATTGACTTATCTATCGATAAGAAAGTGAACGGATATTATATATAATTTTAATAATTATTTTTTAGGGCCTTTGCGGACAGCATACAACGTCCTTTTGGTGTGCGCTACAATCCCTACACTCAAAGTGTGGAAGTTCTTTCCAACGCACAGAAAATAACTGCTGTTGTTACGGAGCTGAAGGGGGACTTAAGCATCGTCTATTCGGCATTACGTAAAATATCAGCAACCGATGAAAATTTGGATGTGGATTGCATTGCAAATATGCTCTCCCATAGCTTAAATGTGCGTGGAGGTGACAAGAGTCCTTTGAATTCAATAAGCCCCGATAATTCGGATAATTCGCAGCGTTCCTTTGGAGATGAATAAAAAAACTAAATATTAAAAGTTAAAAGTTAAATAGTAATTTATTTGTTAACTTATCGTAAGAGAGAAAATTTATAGAAGGGACCAAATTTACACTTAAACTTAACAAATGATAAGCAAGTATAAAAATGTTTCTAAACTTAATTAATTATTAAAATTTTCTTGTCTATCTTTACGTCTCTATGGTTTACTAGTTATAATTCACAGAATTATGTACTTTTGAGTGTTAACACAAATATATAACCTTATGTATTAAATATAACCTTATGTAATACAAATATATATAAGAAAATTATGTCTTATAACGAAACTTAACATCCGAGAGTTTGTAAAAATTGCTTAAACTAATTAAAAAGTAATCGAGTAGGGAAGCTTAGTAGTTGTATTATTTATTATAGATCATATCACAGTCTCCATCCAGCACGAATTTCTTGCTTATGTAGCCAGAGGAGTAGTCCAACACCAACTTGGGTATAGTCCATATGCTGAAAGCGCCGAGCATTGGTGTGAGTACGCGTTTCAATTTCGGCAAAAGCAGAAACACATCCATTTTTTGGTACCAGGTCTTGGGAGTTTTGGACACTTTTTCTTCCTTGCGTTGGAGCTTCTTCGGCTGTGCCAAGTCCTTAACTTCAACACGTGGTGTGATTTGTATTTGGTCGACTGTTTCGCATACTTCTTCGTTGCTCAAGAGTATGCCAGCTACGATGTACATCATTTTAAAGTACCTACAGGGCGGAGTAATGAGTAGATAAATCAATTTTGATGAAGGCATTACATTAATTTCAATGTTATTATTTAATAAGATTAATTTTATTTATGTTATACACACCTGACTGTGCGTGACATCATGAAGTGTATAAGAGCGCAACAAAGTATATTATTTCTTGAGATATTTCTGAGTATTTTTCGGGGAACTCGTATTCCAAACATATATCACTCTCGAAAAAAAGTATAGTATTCTTATGCTCTATGCTTGCGTTTATAGTACGTGGAATGGAATCAGAAATCGTAGTGCCTAAGCGTCTATTTAACAACGTAGTTCGATGCGTGACTTTGGTTGAGTTTGTACTGAGTGCAGCGTTTGAAATCAGTTTAATCGGTATTGTCTGCTGCGTTGCCCTTGATTTGATTTCGAACTGTGCTGAGATACTTTTTAATCTGTTCACCCTCAGATACACTTACATACGATATTTTTCTATTTTTCTATTTTTCTATTTTTCTATTTTTCTACTTTTCTTTTCTTGATTTTCTAATGTTTTTTTGAACAAGTTTTTCTGAGCACACGTCGCACCACTGCTCGGTATGTTTTCCGCACGAATTTGAAAAGCGACTGATTGTGAAGAGCACCAGCAGGAACACGCTACTCGCTTTTAACGAGATGAGTTCGCTTGATAAGCCAAATTTTCAATTCCCAAAAAAACTTTTCAGAAACAAACTCTCATTGATATTAGATTAAATTCGTTGAACATTTGTGAGCATTTATGCTTGTCGGAGCGGAGTGGAGAAGTTGTGTGCGCCCGTAGAATGTCGAATTCGTTGAAACCAAATTGGGCTGTCCATTTGTTTGGTGGCTGCCCTACGAGCTGTGGTTTCGTGCTCTTTATTGCTCACAGACGATAGATAACCCAAATAAGTGTATTTGAACATTGCAATAGACGTTCGCTAGATAAGATTGTACCGGTTACGGTGAAACGTAAGTGTTCGACGACGCGAATGGAAACAATTTTGTACTTTGGCAGTGCTTTTACAAAATACTTTGAACCCATGAGATTAGTCACAGCAGGCAACTATAACTGGAATGCCGTTGATATAAGATTTTGTTCAATTGCTATCTATTCAGACAACGTACAGAGTGTTTAGGAACCAATTAGCCCACGAGTGAGAGTGTAGCGCTGCAAATTGAATAGATTTTCACTTGTGTAAAGAAAGTTTCAGATGCAAGCAAATGCGCTGGAATCACTTTACTGCTTTACTGGGAGGGGAAACAAGAAGCAAGAGAGGTATATATGTAAAGAAAATAGAAGTCAAAAATAAAATAATTAAAAAAATTATTACATTTTCCATATTCAATTTGAATACGTGTGATTGTTGTGTGCAGAAAGGAAAGTTGAGTATAAAACGCAACAAAAGTCAATGGATAGTTTAGAAAACTTTTATCTTCAATAGTTCAGAAACAAAAAAGAAAAAAATAAAATAAACAAAAAGCAGATTATCTATTTAATAAATAAATGGCATGGAAGTATTAGTAATTTTTTTAAAAATACAATACAAGCCAAGAAAATGTTGGCAAATTTAACATTTTGGCTTATGCTTTCTTCTTCTCTTTATTGTAAGTAAATGGAGTATTAAGTTTATCAATATGTTTGTAACGCAGTGAACGAATCATTGGTGATCACCATGATTAGAACTAATAGGATAGCTATGCCTACTGACTAGTTTGTCTCTAGTCACTAAACGAGACCCACAGTTTTTGAGTTAATTGAATGAAAAGCTGCACAGTGATTTCATGTGAATCCATATCAATTGAGTTAGCAAATGAGGGAATTTGAGACCATACATGTAAATTGACTGCTGAAAAAAGATTTCTATTTTTACATATACTATATACTTACCATATATAATATATGTTATATAGTATATTTAAAAGTAGATTTAATCAATTGGATTTGAGAACTTTTGAATATAGTATATAAAATATACTTACATTCGAAAACGTGAACTAATTAAAACCAAGACAGTTCACGTATTCAAATTGTTCAAGTTTTCGAGTGTCAAACAAGAATAAAGTAAATACATATTTACACATATAAATTCACATTTTGTTTCTTTTTTTGTGTACATATTAATTTATACTAAAGATACATATATAAAACTTTTTATTTAAAAAAATCAGTCATTTTTTTTTGGGTCTTCTTTCTTTCTAACACTTGAAACACAGCATTCTCCCTTAGACGTCTAAGTACATTCATATCCTTTTGATCGACGCCTTCGTGACTGGCCCACTGTATTGCTTTGTTGAAAATTTCAACTGCTTCACTTGGTATAATTTTCACCGATGCCTCTGAGATGCAGTCTTCGTCAGGTTCGTCCTCATGTCCAATATCATCATGCGCATTATCTTCATCAATATCTTCGTTCCATTCCTTAACATTTGATAACGTAAATTCACTCTGAAATTGTTGATAAGAACAAAATTTTCAATAACTCACATATCTTTGTACATATCTGCGCTATCGAACAAACCTCAGCATTTAAACTGTTAAGAAGATCGGCGGTGTTGCACATCAAGGAGCGAAGTTCAGTTTCCCATTTTTCTTTTAAAATCGCCAAAGGCATACTATCTTCGGGGTCATCATCATTCACAGTAAAATTTAAAATATTTTTCCAGCACTTAGACAGAATTTCTTTGCCGACACGACTCCAAGCGGCTTCCAAAAAATTTATAGCACTTTTTAATGTTATTTTCTTCATAGACTCGAGCAAGTCAGATTGCGTTGCTGCTATTGAAGCAAGAAGGCTATTTCTGTAGTATAACTTCGTGATTTTTATTGCATTCTGATCCATCGGTTGAATGAGGGGAGTAACGTTTGGTGGCATAAACATTGCGAATATTTGCCCATCTTCCGTTGTCAGTTCAGCCTCATTTGGATGGGAAGGAGCATTGTCGATTAGAAGAAGAGCTTTAATTGGCAAGTTTTTCTCTTTTAAAAATGATTTCACCTTAAAAAGCGACAAATTTTAGGAAAATTTATACAGCATTCAAAAGGAAGAATCCCTACCTGAGGAACATTCTTTGAAAATAGTCGCCGTCATCCAGGCGGACTTTGAGTTTTTATAGTTGGTAGGACACTGGAGGTTTTTAAAGCATCGTGGGTTTTTCGCCTTTCCAATTACCAAAAGTTTGAGTTTATGAGATCCGGTGGCGTTTGAGCAACACAAGAAAGTGATTCGCTGCTTCTCCGACTTTACGCCTGGGGCTCTCTTTTCTAAAGTGGACACGTACGTTTTTTCTGGCAGAAGTTTCCAAAATAAGCCGGACTCATCAGCATTATATAGCTGATCGTTACACAATTCGAATTCAGCAATTTTATCTTTAAGTTTTTCTTTAAACGGGTCCACTAACTGAGACTGCGAAGACAGTTTTTCGCCAGATATTTGCAGAAGTCGAATACCGTATCTTTTTTTGAATCCTTGAAACCATCCATCACTAGCATAAAAGTCACCTTCCTTTTCCTTAAATTTTGAATGCAGTTTCTTGGCTTTTTCTTTCAGCATTAGAGCACTTACTGGCCAGTTCTTATTTCGCATACAGAGAAACCAACGATAAAGAGATTTCTCCATTTTGGGCAGCTCTGAAGTACGCAGGGTTTTTCTTTTTCCAGGCCCAGAAAATGTGTTGTTTACGCATTTTAAAATCACGTTTCTTTTCGCTTTAATGCCACAAATTGTTGATTTAGCAACATTATATTTCTTTGCTAAGTATGTCACACTCGACCCCTTTTGTAAGAAATCGAGAATTTCAGCTTTTTTTTTTAATGTCAAGCACACAGGTTTTTTCGCACTCATATTTACCTTGCCAAAGACGAAACGTTTCATGTAAAGACAAAATTGTTACTAAAATATTTTGCATTTTTCATGCATTCACAAATCAATAGCATAATTTGCTATTAGGGAATTCCCCAATTTCAGAATTATTCGACATCAATGCAAACTATATTAAAAAATTGTAAGGTTTACTGTTCATGTTATAGAGCTTTACTGACTTGTTCACGTTTTAGAATAGTCAATGATGAGAAAAGGTTGTTCACGTTTTGGGGTGTTCACGTTTTAGAGTATTCACGTTTTCGAATGTCTGCTGTATGTCTATTGGGTTAGAGAATACAATTTAAAAAATATTTGTCCGTTATATATTATAGAATATACTTATTCAATATTCTATATATTTTTTTAGCGATTATAGCTAACGAAAATAGCTTAAGAAAAACAGGAATGTCATGAATAACTAATTGGTAATATAAACATTTGTGTGAGGAAAACTGAGACCAAATAATATTCAAATTTTTTTTTATAATATAATTGCTATTAGATCTTACAATATGGTAACCGGAGGTCTAAAAATCTTATGGAAATCTTGAATAATAAAATCACATTACTTTTGAAATCACTTTGATAATAAATATAAATATTTACAGTTTGAAAATTCTGTAACAATATTATTCAAACTTAGTTTCGTACAGTTTGAAAATAATTGATTTCAATATAAAGCATACTGCGATGGCGCTGCAAGTAATAAAAAATTATAAGTATGTCTAAGAACCATATGAACACTGCATAACGGTCTTTGCAGAGACATACTTTGAACGTAATTTAAACTGTGTTATCAGCATTTAGTACAGAATTGACAAAACCGTAATGTTACGGGCTTCGTTTGTGAGATAAAATACGATATTTGGTGACATTATATTAAAGGTTTTCGTATTTGCTATGTTTGAACAAAAGATCGTATTAATGAAATTCATTCCCTACGCTCTTTGTAGATGCTCATTGAAGACCGTAAATGGTTTGTGTATTTGATCTGTTCATACGTTCCTTCCAGTTAGGACCACAGCGTTTGCTGAATTGTAAACTAACTGCAATACCAACTTTTGCCTTTGGCGGTACTCAAACTGTGCTTGTATAAAATCAACTGCAGAACTCGTCATTTTACAATATTTCAATGGGTCAATTGTTAGAGTAAATTTCCGAGTTATAGTACTTCAAAGACTAACTTGCATTTTATTCACTAGAAGGACCAGTTTGTTAATTTATTGTGGTCAGAATCCGTGAGTAAATTTATTTGCGTGTCCATTCTCATGACATGATCAACCCATCGAAGCCGTTACATGTTAACTCTCAGATTTATAACAATGTCGGATGCGATAATCGTCGCCAACTTATAGAAGAACAAAGATCTCATGCAGAACTTTTCTTTCGAAAACTCTAATGCTGCTTCATCTTTCTATGATATCGTATACATTTTTGCACCATACAGGCAGACAGGTAGGATGAGCGACCTCTAAAGCAGAAGTTTTGTCTGTCGACAGAGAGCTCTACATTCCAATTGCTAATAGTAGCACCTACTGACAATAATGATTATTTCTGTGAACTCCAAGCTTGTTGTTGTTTGTAACGGCGTTGCCAAGATAAATGAAATTCTTGACAGAATCGGATGAAGAGTCACCAGGTACCAGTTCGGCGACGCATATTTCTGGCAGTAGCTGACATATACTTCGTTTCACTGTGAACCCCTTGGGTCGAGTATCTAAGGCAATGTGTATGATTGCATTTAAATTAGAAAATTCCAGCACAATCTTTGCGTTATCTAGATACTTAGCTTTCATTGGGTAATGTTCTAATAGTACGCTCAGCGAGTCTTATCCCCAGGACTTTAAGTGTGGGTTGTGCACAGGGTTTGACAACTGTCACATAAAAACAGTCGCTAGTGATGGACGTAAGTATGCTTTGAAATTGGAAACCAAATGTAGATGAAGTATTCCTTCTTCCATTCCAACTAAGTATTTCACTTCATATATTTTATTATGCCATGTTTTTTATATATTTTCATATTTAGGGTATAATTTTCTCATATCTGATAATTAAGCTGGTGTTTAACATTTGTAGCATTGTTGTGGTCTTGATCCATATGGTGAGTTATTTATGATTTTGCTGTCAGGCATTGTTTCCAGTAGGAGCTCAGTACTTATCTAAGTGCATCATAACATAATTATTTTTATTTTTATCGTTTCATATGCTGTTATACCTTAAACCAGACTATTAACTAAATAAAAGACAAAATTTACGAACAACACAAAGACACAGTGCTTTCTGCATCGCACTCAGCTCCAACCAGTTGAGTCCATTTACCTATTTACCAACCAACAGCATTCCTAAATTATAATATCGCATTCTCAAAGAATTCTTTCAGATGCAACGAATTCCCTATGCCCGAAGCAAAATAGTTCAAGTGCAATATTTTGTTTAACAGAGTCATTCCAACAAAAGGACTAAGTGAATCCTTTTATTTGCAACTTATGGAAGAAAGTGCATGTGTGTTCACATTTTATTACATGTCATTTGTAGTTGTTGTCGTTGTTGTTGTTGCTGCTGCTGTTGTTATTGTTAGGGAAAGCAGAGAAGTAGAGAAGCAGAGAAGCTGAGAACGGTATGGAGACAAGCATGGAGTGCTACAATTAACCACAGGCAACATTGAGCTTAAGTGACTTAGAAGTCAATGTGATAAATTGTTTGGAATCAAAGTTAAGTTATGTTGACATGACTTAAGGTTCACTTAATTACAAACCATTTTTAAGTGGTTTCGAGTTAAATATTGCATATAGGATGAAGGGTCAAATATATTTTTCATGGCACCTTGAAGACTACAACCCACAAGTAAAGGCAAATGTTAGGGTAAGCTTTTCAGTACATGTAAATAAAATGGATGGAAATTCTACGAAGAAGAAATTTTGGTTAATTTTAAACAGTACTACTAAGGAGTGAAAAAAAAGCAATTACTTATTTTGCAAATCAAAAAACAGTAAAAAATGTTGAGAATATTTTCTGAAATGAACAGCATCGACCCATAAAATAATTTGTCCAACAGAAAAACCGTGCGTGTATGGACAATATTATAAAGAAAGTTAATTCTTTATCTCGATACATTTCTTTTATGCTAACTCTGCACTGGGCAACTTACCGATAGATATAGAACATAGAAAAGTCATCAGAAAACCGCCTAAATTAAATTATCAATCAAGGTCTACAGTAAATCATTATATCATAATTAAATAGTTTATTTAAATTAATAAGATAAGTTTTAATTAGATAAATTTTAATTAGGTAATTTCTAATTAGATACTTTTTAATTAGATAATTATTAATTGTTAGATAATTTCTAATTAGATACTTTTTAATTAGATAATTATTAATTAATTCTTTTGCTTAACTACTGCAGTGCAACTTACCGTAGATATAGAATAGAAAAATGTCATAGAAAACCTATTAAATTATTAATTAATTAATCATTTTAATTAAATAAGTTTTAATAAGATAAGTTTTAATTAAATAATTTTTAATTATATAAGTTTTAATAAGATTAGTTGAAATTACATAAGTTTTAATAAGAAAAGTTTTAATTAAATAATTTCTAATTAGATACTTTTTAATTAGATAATTATTAATTATTAGATAATTTCTAATCAGATACTTTTTATTTAGATAAATATTAATTACATAAGTTTTAATTAGTTGGGTTTTAATAAGATAAGTTTTAATAAGATAAATTTTAATTAGATAATTTTTAATTAGATAATATCTAATACAGATAAATTTTATATAGATAATTTTTGATTACATAATTTTTAATTAGATAAGTTAAAA
>NC_051846.1:9856301-9858686 GCF_002237135.1 Teleopsis dalmanni
TATCAAATTTATTAAAACTAATTAATTCAATCAATAGTATTTTACTTACATTACAAGCACTAAAGAAAAGTATCTGAATAACATAATTCGAACGATATTTTATTATTTCGAAAGCATTTGACTATATGTACGCAGAGACGCGTACTACTCTCTAAGCCTCAATATAAATTCACTTAACTAATAAAAATTTATTTATTTATTATTTTTTTTATTTTTATTAATGTTATTGTTATTGTTATTTTCTATTTTATCTATTCATGTGTGTGTATGTTGAATTATAGTAAACAAAATTTTTTAATTTATTTTTTGATAAATTGAATTTTTAATTCAATTATGAACTTTATTGTTTGTTATGCTACATTAATAATTTATTTTTATTTTTAGCAAATAATGAACTTTTTCTTATTCATTGTCATATAAATTTTCTTATTGTTGTTATCATTGTTGTTGTTGTTACGGTTGTTTTTGTTGTTGTTATCGAGGGGTCTAGCCTATTTTGCCATCTCTGCGTTTACATAAAAACAAACTAAAACTCAAAAAACAAAAAAAAAACATAAAAATAAAATAGAAATTATATTTTTATGTCTTAAAATTAACATTTTTTGTTGTAATAAAAAATATTTAAGTAAACTTTTTCTTATGAATTTTAATTGAATTTTGTATTTTGTTTATTTGTATTTCATATTTATACAAAATTACACATTTGCATAATAAAATAAAAATTAAAAATATATGTTTTTGGGTTTATTTTTTTTTAATTCAAAATATACACTATAAGAACTAAGGCACCATGACTATTACAATGTGTGACATTTTCACTATGACTGGACAGTAAACTAACTCAAGAAATTAATCAACTTTTATTCTTAAATGTAACACAACCAAATTTGGTTATAAATTTTTTAATCTTCATTTTGATATATTTTATCATTCTATGTTTTTCTAATCTTTTCTATTGTTTTAGGAATTAAGGTGTCCCCTTAAAACTCTTACGCTTATTTTCTTCACTTATAAATTAAGGCAGCAACCATGCATAAGTAATACTGTGATAAGTGAGGGTCGTGGACACACGAATGAGAATACTGAAATGAGAAACAGTATGTCTTTAAAAATGCCAAAAGGCGAAGAGGGACCTCTCACCGTGGAGATCTGAACACGTAGATACAGATCCTAAACCAAATGATCATTGTTTAAAATGCAACCCCTCGTTTACATAATAAAAATTTGATGCATTGATTACTGCACATATGAATTCGACTAATAAATTTAATTTAAATAAATTATAAAGAAAATCCCTTCACTCTAAACAAAGACGCAGCACATATATAAACAATAAAATTAGTAAAAGTCAAGGTAACAGCTAACAACACCATTATTAACTTACATTTGATTCAATTTATTTACTATATATAACTGATCATACAGCTGTTTCAGACACTATCAACTAAACATTATTAATGGTCTTCGGAAGTAACTAATTTCATCGCATTATGAAATTAGCGATTTTTGAATATTTATTAGATTTTTTACGAATTATTTATTGTTCATATACTTTTTTACTAAACTATAAAAAATATGTTTGAGTCCCAATATCCACCGGTTTTTGCCGACACCCATATTAGTTATCAATAGTTGTGCACGATTTATTCTTTAATATATTTTAACTAATATATATTTTATATAAATAATATATATAACCATATTTCTGAATAATTGTTTATATATATATATATATTTATATTCTATATTATTAATTAATTTCCTCTATTCCTGACCACACCTATATTAGTTATCAGCTATTAACTATTTACTATTTATATTGTATTTCTATAATATATGTATTTCTATAATATTTTTATTGTATTAATTATATCTTAACTATTTAAGTTATTATTTACAGTTAAGAAAATTGAAAAAAATTCCACTGATACTTTCAAAGCCTATAACAAAAAAAAATATTTTAAAATATCTGTTATAATTTTTAACACTTTCAAATATGAAAAATAAATGAACAAAAAAAAATATTTATTACCACTATACGATAATTTCTAATAACGTTTTTTAAGCGATTTCCAAAGAACTCTCCAAGTTCGAAATTTATGTCTAAACAACCAAAGTCAAAAGGCGTAATAATCCATCAATCTTTTACTAGTAAATAATTTTTTAATATTATTAATTTTAAACACGTATCTAAAGTTTGAGCTAAATTCCCAAAAACCAATAAAAGCATATACATTAATATAAAAAGATATAATATAAATATAAAAAAATTTTAATTTCTTAAAACGTTTTGGGCAAATTAATAATTAATGCAAATAAACAACAGCAATAAAAGAAATCAGAAATAAAAGATATAAACAATAAAAAGCATTCGAAATGTATAAA
>NC_051846.1:9858786-9860930 GCF_002237135.1 Teleopsis dalmanni
TTTTTTTTTTTTTATTTATTATTAACGATTCTTCAAATAAAGATAAAAATCGTTTTAATATTGCACCTAGTACAAATAACAAAAAAAAAAGGTACTAATAAGCAATTTTATTTGAATATTTAATGTAAAAAAAAAATGAAGCTATTTTGCTACTCGCTGTCCATTAAGTCTGCCACTGTTTTCCTTTTTAGCCGTCTAGATATTGCAACCACCTGGGGAAGACTGGATGCTGTAACGTTGACATGTGTTTTCAATCGCTGTTTGTGAGCAATGGCACACCTTTTTGCCACGACGTCGACTGTTGGTATGTCAAGGTCACGGTGGAGATCACTGTTTCTAATGTAATATGGAGCATTTACGATATATCGTAGTTCTTTATTTTGAAAGCGCTGGATAGTTGCAATGTATTTCTTGCTGGCACAACCCCAGAATTGTATGCCATAACTCCAAACCAGCTTCAGTATTTGTTTATAGACCATTAGTTTGTTGTGGATGTCTGCGCTAATCTTCTTTAGTGCTGAATGTACATCTTCATATTTAACACTGAAGTACCTGTCGTTTAGATACGATGATAGCAGCTTACAGTATTGTATAGGTAATAATGATTTAAGTTTATGAAGTAATCCTTCATGCCAAACCTTATCGAAGGCTTGTGATACATCTAAGAACACGGCACAACACACTTTCTTCTCTTGCATCGCCGATTCAATGGCATTTACGACTACGTGTATTTGGTTGATGGTTGAGTGGTTTTTTCTGAAACCGAATTGATGATCCGGAATTAAGCGTCTTCTCTCGATTATTGGTAATAAACGCGCTAGTAGTAGTTTTTCAAAAAGCTTCGATAAGGTTGGCAATAGAGATATTGGCCTATATGAAGATACGGCATTGGGAGATTTCCCCGGTTTGGGTATCATAATTACCTCAGCGAATTTCCAAAAAATGGGTACATGTTTCAAACGGAGGCACGAATTGATTAAATCGCATAGGTAGATGATGCAGTTATTGGGTAAGTTCCGAAGAACTTCAGCCGTTATTAAGTCAAAACCAGGAGATTTTTTGAGTTTCAATATTATCAAAATACAAAATTTTTTCGCTGCATATTTTTGCAGTTTATACTCTCAGTTTGTATGTGAATCTCGGGAAATGAAATTAGATATTAATTCCATATTACCGGTTTTATTTTTTGGGCGTTAGATCTCATTATTCACAAATTCCAAAATTAAGGTCTTTCAGACATTGAGTTTTCTCTGTTTATTTTCAAGCAGACAAGTTGTCGCAGGAATTTAAATGGAATTATGAGAATGTTTCGAATTTAGATTTAGTGTAAAAAAACCGTGTAACTTTAATTTAGATACCATATCATGTGGAACACAAAGGCAAAGCAAGTACGAACTACTTAATTAAAATATGCCAGGTAATCTTTTCATAGTCCCCATCATGGCTTAATAGGAATGAATAATTTTTATTATATTATACGAAATCAACTTTTAACTAAAT
Organism: Teleopsis dalmanni; assembly: GCF_002237135.1. Lineage (NCBI taxonomy): Eukaryota > Metazoa > Arthropoda > Insecta > Diptera > Diopsidae > Teleopsis > Teleopsis dalmanni. The sequence goes on from NC_051846.1 coordinate 9,860,287, forward strand.
GAGATGAAATTTCAATGCGAAAGATGCAATAATGTAAACTAAGGACTGATTACTGAAAACTCAGTACTGGAAATGACAATATATAATGTAAATAACAGTTATATAGAGTCCATAATTTTATATGCCATGGAAGATTGCTACCGCTGAATAGATATAGAAATTTCAATTATCCTGTTAACTAACAATTATTTTGTCTACTTTACTATATCTTAACTATTCCACCTAACTCTAATTGTTGCTTTCCTTCCATTCTTCGACATATCAAAGAAATAGTTATGCGACGTCTGCCTGCTAGTTTTTCAGATGATCGGCGGTATTACCCGAACAACTGTAAAAGTTTTGTAATTTATAATAAATGTAGTGTTTTAATAGTATCTTTCTTAGCTTTTCCTTTAATGTACTTAGCGAAGTGAGATCTTAGACACATATATAGCATCAAATATTTAAGTTAAAATCTATTTGTCTTCTTCTTCACTACTTTATCATATTACCGATACTTAGTACTCACCAATTTTACTTAAGTTGATAATTTAAAAACATTTTTCGGGTATAGAATATAAAAAATGTATCACAACAAATTTTTAAAGTTCAAATAGTATGAAATATATCTGCATATCAAACAAGGTTGATTTTGTACTATAAAC
>NC_051846.1:9861030-9873771 GCF_002237135.1 Teleopsis dalmanni
AATCCAATGAGCGTGCCATATGATGAGTCTTCTTCAACCATTTACAAATTGGTTTACATGTTTTTCAGCAATATTACCATATCGACTGCTGCCTCTTCCATCATCCCTGCCATTTGACTGAAAGTGATGGTTGTCGAACGCCGTGAAGTGGTGTTCCAAATAGAAATAAGTATTTGTCGATAGAGCACGTGGCTTCATTTATCAAATACTATTCTGTCGAATATTCTCTGCTCGTTTCCGTTTGGGAAAACTCTGTTGCAATTGTTATTTTTCCTCTACCTCTTACGAAACGAACGGGGAGGGGGTATTTCAATACTTTCGAGAGTTTGCTATTGAATTTGTAATGCTTCGGAATTATTGTATCCTTCACGTAACTAACTATCCTTGATGTACTTGATGGCTTGTCCGTGATGATGAAAATTTATGTAATTATTATTGATAAGTGGGCGGAGTGCGTGAGCTCTAAACGTTTCTTATTATTTGGGTATTAATGCTGGTAAATCCACTTATTCAACAAATCAATTCAATTTACTCTATATAGGCAGCATTCAGTAAAAAGCCTCATTTCGTATACGAGTAGAGGTACAAATTTATGATTTATTAAAAGAGATATTTATGAATCTCTTCAATTTAGTTTCAAGCATAATCCAAATGCAAAATAAATTACTTTAATTAGTTGAAACGGAACTTCAGTAGGATATTAAAGATTTATTTGTGAAATTAAATAACTTATTCGTACTTTAGAAAAAAACAAAATTATTTTCTATAAATAATTAGAAAAATAATTGTTGCTAGAGATTTGTTACAATGGAACTTGAAAAGGCTATTAAAGATTTTATGTGAAATAAAATAATTTATTCAATCTCTAAAAACACAGTTTTAAAATGTCCTTAAGTATGAACATTAACTCCAAACAAAACTCACCTCTGAAATTGAACACAAGAATTATCTGTGCATAAACAATCAAATTTATATTACTTCCAATAATGGAGACCTTAAAGAAGAGACCTTATTTTATTTGATCCAGTAATCTTCCTTATTGTTATAGGCAAAGTAGCAAAATTTCCTATATATTGGCGATTATTTGAAATAACCTTTAACATAATAACAAGATGATATAATCAGGATTAGGGATTATTCGTTACTCGAATACCAGATGTTTCTCGAAAAGTCAATACAACTAAGATTGAATCCAGCCTGTTGAGGTTATGTAGCTTAGCTGAACTATTATATGTTACATACCAATTAGTAGTCCAAAAAACTGTTCAGAAATTCTTCTCTAAAAATTTATTCTTTGGCTAATCATCAGATATCCCAGTTTTTAATAAATAGCGGTTATTTGTAAATTTAATAGTAGATATTTTGCAATGAACATGATCTATCCTATTAAGTTTAACATATGTAGCCTGAGAAAACTTTTGTTATTACTGATGGGCAGTTCATTAAAAATTAGTTTATATTATTGGTTAGAGCAATGCAATCACAGAGAATACGCAGAGTTGATTCTTTTCTTTCCTACTACTGCAGTGTTATAATTTTTAATATATAAGTCTTATTACTATTTAACTTTTAGTCTAAATTAATAAATGTTAAGGTTCTTCCATGTTATCACTTTCACATACACACAAAACATCTCACACATATATCTTTCGCCACTTTCTTGTTTTCAACAACAATAGTTTCTTCACATATATGAACATTAATCTAACCCATTGTTTCTATTTTAAATGGCAACAGAAATGCTGAATTTTTCTATGTGAATTTCTATATTCCAGTATCTTATAGAAACTGTAACTAACCAAGGACTATTGAAGTGGTCCTTATTTGGAAGTTGGAGGTCCATCCTTTTATTAGATGAAGAACATATCCGTGATATAACTCACTTACTTCAAGATATTTGCGAAGTCTCTAACTGAACATAAACCAGCACCCGTTGGAAAACGTGGATAAATTACTAGGTCGGCCTAATCAGTCTTAATTCATTTCTTTCAATGTTTCTATGGCAAGACATATAAGAGCAAATCACAGTAAACCAATTCTTCATTATTGTAATTGATATTATTAAACCCCGATAGATCAAAAAGCATGCAAAATATACTTTCTTTCATTTTTTCCATGGTTCAATAAATATTTAGTTACCAAATGTGAGATAAATGACTCAAATTACAAAACGCTATTTGTAGACTTTGGACTGATAATGATTAATGAATGGAAACTGAAGAGGGCTTTCGACTGTTAATATTTACTGGGTGGATACATATTGTATAATAATACGGATTTCGAAAAATTCACAAACTTCTTAAATAAAATGTAACAGTTTGTACTTGCTTTGCGCATTCTTTCCTTTCCGACATATAAGAAGTACGAGCTCTACACTTCCAGTAGTCTATGATCAGAATTCAAAGTCAAACAGGTTGAAGCCAATCTCAAATAACGGAAACAGCGAAATAATTTCGTTAGATTTGTTGGAAGGTCACTGCTGATAATACTGTTTAAATTCCCACTCAGAAATTCGGTCTTGTGCGTTATAGGAAGTGGGAGAGTCGAGAGGACAGTTACACTAATTGTTGTCATCTCTCCGTGTATTAATCTTCTTAACTTATATGGTCTTCCAGATAAAGCCGAAGCAATCCAACAAGTCTACTTTTGTTGTTTTTAATAGATCAGTAAAGAAACGGTCTTCCAAATATTGAAGTGGTTTCATCTGTAATCCTGTATATTGAAATAGCTTAGTTATCCCACATCTCAATTTTGTCAAATCATGCCAATAACTTTGAGCAACTGATACTGTACACTGGAGCTACACCATTCTTGCTGCAATAAATCTAATTCATGAATATTCGTTTGTTAGACTGGGTAACTATACGGGACTGCCAGATGACTGCACATTTCGTGGTCATCATTTCAAACTATGAAATGCGGCATATCTTTAATGCCTACTGACAGTTAGAGACATCATGATTTTCAATAACAGGTATACGTCAACATCAAAGAAAATGTTTAATTAAATATATTGGCAATTAAAAACAATAATTAATAATTTTATTGATGCAGTAATAAAAATTTTAAATAGATTTTAATAAAATTTTTTATTCCATTATTGATTTAATTAAAAATATAAATGATCGTTTGTTTTTTCTATCAGAAATCAATAAATTAATAATTAAGTAATAAAGTTTATTTGACGATCTTTACTTTATTGGGTAAATTCATTTACTGCTTTCATAAGATAACCTTTATTATTATGTGAATATAAAAAACAATAAAAATAATTTTACTAATTATAAACACAGGTTTTATTTATTTATAATTTAATCACTTTTCTCGTAGTTGTTAACTTACAACTACTTCTATTTTAATAAAGTATAAAATATGTATACACAATAAAAAATTTAATTTTAACAAATAACTATTACTAATAAAAATCATAAATAGAAATTATTACTATATTTGCTATTGTTGTTATTTTTTTCATTATTAAGAGCATATTCCATACTTTATAATTTCGTGCAGGGGATACTTTTTGTACACGTACCCATCACCCCTGTGAACTTTGATAAAAGATACATTTCAGCTTATACGGCAACTAATTAATGACCACCATAAGCGCCTTAACAGCAGGACATCTATTAGTAAATCCTCTACGCCCCTCAATACAAGTCACGTCAATAAGTATTTTATATGAAATTCAAAAACGTCAAAGAGATTTTCTTTCTTCTCAAACAAAAGCGGGCGGCGGCTAAACTATTGATGTGCTTCATTATCATTGAATAGAACACTGAAGGATATTAAATATTAAAAGGAAAATTTATTTCTAATAAATATATAATTTCGCTTTAGCGAGGATATTCTTTCGAAATAAAAAGCAATTTATAAGAGCAATTTTTAGATAGTTAAAATTTGATTTTGGTTTTATAAATGAATAATTTTATTGGAGCGGAAATACAAGAAAAAATACAGAAATAAAGGCAGCACACGATGAGTTCATAATTAACAACCACGCCTCAATATCCATATTGTATATAGTTTCGTAAACAGGTGTAGAGATAGGATCGGTATTCTTACAATAATATTAATCGCACAAGAAGAGAATTTTATAAACAATTTAAATAATTAGAGACGTATATATATATATATACCATACATAAATATAGCTATGCCCACATATATTGTACATAGATATAGTACATAGGTATAATATTGTTCATATATATTGTATATAGCTAATGAAGACAGAAAACTCCTAATAAATTCAGTATTATAACCTCACAATACTAGTATTTTTTTAAGCAACGAGTCCCTTACTCTGTTCCTTCGTGGAATTAGTATTTGTTCACTAAAGCTGAATCCCTCTGAACAGAAGCGGATGATGGTAAAATTTCATACAAACGTTTTAAATATTTAAGTGGTTAAATACTGATAATAAGTCCTAAGACTTTCCTTCTAAATAGGTTAATACTTCCATTTTGTACTTATTGGAATGAATTTATTCCAGCACACCCAGTTGGATATATGACTACAGCTTCCCAAAATATTGCTTAGTTAGTTAAGTATTCATTTATCCACCTCGTACAGAGGTAAAGGTACAGAAGTTTTATATCTAAATATGGATACAAGATTCAAGAAATTTATTCTTCTTTGCTTGATCAAACGCGGATTAGTGTCTAAGGCAATTTTACCCAATAGCATTTATGACCACTACTTAGATGATACACTGTATTATGATCTCCGTTTAATTCTGATAATAAATTATTGAGATGATTTTATAGAAGTATACTTTAAAGACCAGTTTATCTTTTGACTGAATACATATTGCATTTGATTTGAGAAAGTGGAATTCTAAATTAGTGTGTGCTTCTACAGAATCAAACAATTTCTACGCTGGGGCTTTAATATACTTTTGCACACTCTCAACTCTCAAATCTTTGTGTATGTTTACATTTCTGATGCACCCCATGGAGCTCTTAACATACATCTCATTACAATATTCTGAAAAGTTTTTAATTTCTAATTCCAAGCACAACCATAAATAAGTTTGGATGTAATTACTTGTTTATAAAGAAGTATTTTATTTTCAATACTTAACTTTTCTTGTGTTATTGATTTAAAAGCATCAGAGTTCAATTACAAACCAACTTCGTAATCTTTATGTTCACTATACTATTCTTTCTGCTATTTTACTTATAGCAGGGAGCAAACTTACAGGTCTCCAATTTTCAGGCAACGAAAGGTCTTTTCTAGGTTTCAAAAAGATGACTGTAACTGCAGCTTTCCAGAATTGCGGGAAGACACCTAAAGAGAATACTACAATAATGATAACGAAAGATTTTGCAAACACATGTTATTGATTCCATCTAGTCCAGAGGATCTTTCCTAATTCTTATTCCTAAGTCCGGATTCCTGAGTGCTTATGTCTTCCTCATTTGTTAAAGGTTAAATTCCAACTTTCGTTGTTGATAAAATATCAGTCACCATTCTATTATTTTTTTCCAACCAGATACAAGACACAGCAATGTGTATCTAAATTCAGTATCTAGAAACTTGTATCCAAATTGCTTCACAACACTGGTTAAGAGATTGAAAGTCAGAACTGTGTACTAGCATTACTGCATGGTTGAAATATTATTTTATAAAAGTTTATTTCTAATAAAGCTTTCACTATATTATTAAAAAGTATTATTTTCAGCAATTAAATTAAATTTTTTTTAAAATTAAATCTTAAAGCATTGTGAAGTGCTGATTTCCTATAATCGAATTAAGTTATTTTTAATATGAAATATTTTAGATCTTCAACTTCCTTGAGATTATGTTAATTTCCATAGCTTCCTGCAATAAAGCAATAAAGCTCAGAAGAAAATATTTTTTTGATAATATCTAAGAATATTTTGTGCACCGCCTTGTAAATTTTCCAATAAATAGAAGCTTTTAAATAGATTGAAAAAATTACACTCAAATAAAGATACAAATACGCATATATCAACAAACAAATTGCAATAAAAAAAGAGAAAATAAATACGAATATACATTCAAAATATAAAAATAAGAAAAAACGAATCTCCTGTAAGTACCAACCAATCAATTTATAACAAACTGTCAATTTTTAATGGATCCCTAAACGAAAAATTGCTTGTTTCCTAAGCAGCTTCCCTCTGCCGTAATGATATATGTTGGGTTTTTCCTGCAGCTAACAATAATAATAACAAGCTAAGTAGCAACATATAGAAAGTTTGACATATTTTGACTTATATCCGCAAAAACAAAATTCCCCAAGAAAACTTCAACTTGAACTTCAAACAAAAAAAGATATTCGGAAGACAGATGAAAAACGAGATGAAGAAATTAGCAGCGGCAACCGAGCCTGGCTGAATAAAATGCATATTCATGGCAAATATTTTATAAGCAATAGAAATAAAAGTAAAAAATAAAAATAAATTGAAAATATATAAGAAACACAGATATTTCTATATAATATAACAGAAAACAAAAAAACAAAAAACAAAAACGAGAAAAATCTCAAAAAGTTTTGCTTGATTTATGAAATTTTTTTTTCAAGCGACCAAACTTGTCTGGAGGACGAGACCATCCAGAAAAAAAGTTTCATAAATAAATTTAAAAAAGTAAAAAAAAAGAATAAAATACGATATTCAACACCCAACATAGAGAGTAGCAGGTTCATAGGCTGCCATATACATGGAATACATGGAAATAATAGAGGAAAATGGTTGCTCCAACCATACAGAGTCACGCCAAAGTGTAAATGTCCTTTTAATGGCGCTTTGTCATCATCAACATTTGTCCTTATGGCGAGTGTTAGCGCGTAAGTTGATTTATGATTTTTAGCAATTTTTTGCCTTTCCCTTTTGCTTTCAGCGCCTTTGTCTTATGTTTCTCCAATGATTTTTAGTGAATCCATGCTGCTTTTGTGACCAAAGTTCCTGTGAGTCTTTGTAATTCCACCACAATTTTTTTCATTACAATTTTATTTTAATAAAACTTTTGTCTTTAACGAAATTTACTTCCTTTATGGTATCGGCAGGCATAGGCGGGCTCAATTTTCTCTGCTCTGCTCTGCTCTACCACAGATACGAGTACGCATCCTTGCTTCCGCCGTCGTTTTAAATGATTTCTTTCATTTTTATTTCTGGCGGAGTTAATGTGTGTCTCCACAAAGCTAATGACAATTTTTCATTCTATATATGATTGTATCTATGTTTCGTACTTAGTACCGCCAACTTTTTCATTTTGCGTTCTCGATAATGGTGCACTGATATAATCATAATTTATATGCGATGGCACGGCTTGAAGGCTTATTGTATGTTCACTCGCATGATGTCCTTAATTTGCAAAATATTAAATATAATAATTCATTGCCTAGTAATGTGATTATTATTTAATATAAAATTTGCACACGAATACGTTTGGCATAAATATAATAAATATAAATATATTTAAAGATAATTTATGTGTGCACAATTAAAAAAATTTAACATAAAAAAAACAATTTATATGAGTGTATATTTATATAAAAATTGTTTACCAGCTTTGAAATTTTTATCTTAACTAATTCACTACAATTACTAACCTTACTACTAATTTTGCCATTTTGGAAGTATCTAATGGCGCTGTATTAACATATATCTCTTGCAACAGATAACTAACTGACGAAACCGATGATGATCTTTCAGAACTCAATCAAGAAGAAAAGGAAAAGATGAGTACGCAGATATCTAGCCTTGTCAATAAACAAGGTTGCAATCTTTGAAAATCTATTATTTGAAGACCCGAAGCACCATCAAAAACTGATGCCTCACACGATTCTTAACAAAAAATAAATTCATTGATGGTATAGGTAACTCTTGAATATACATGTATCATAAAACAACTGTCTAAAAAAGTAGCCATTATTACGAAGGCGTCTTATGTTGAGTCTATAAACCACTAAATTGCAAAATATGTAAGATCATATTGAACCGAACCTAATATACTGGGGCGTCGCTGTAAGATATTTCATATATTTTTTAGCTCCCAATCTGCAAAGTAGCAGCAAGAGGGTTTTTCATATGGAATTTGATAGTAGATAGAGAGAAGGTACCGTAGTATTATCTACCTCTATCAAGGGCGAATCTTACTAAATTTTTATTATATCCATAGTCCTGGATATACCGATTAGTGTACTATGCTGTACCTGTGTTTTCTTGAAGTCTTTTACGAGTAAGATGACATCTTTTTCTATGGCTTTTCAGTTACAAAATAAGATAGTCAGCTTAAATATAAGTTGTCTTGTTCATTGTGCGTTGTCAAAACGGAATTAGTCAAGTGCAACTCTGGGTATATTTTGAAATAATTATTTTTGTTGAATATAGCTATAAACGTTAATTACAGCCAATTGTTTAAAGAACATCCAATAATATATATATTTATAAACGCTTTCTCAATTCAGGTTAGGCGCAGTGGGGTGACGGCAGATATGAGGAAGCAGAAGCCAGATTCAAAACTAATAACTCAATACTTTTGTCTTCAAACAGTTGGAGAAATTCGACAAAACTAATCAGAACTGATGGCTCTGATATTTTTTAGAACTATTATCAAGCGATTTTATTAATCTGTGGATCAAACATATTCTTTCAATACTTAGCACGTTCCCTGGCGGGATCTACTTTCGCCTATTTAAATTAACAAACCATCTCCTACTCCAATAAAATTTTTTATGAGAATATTCTGTATGAGAATAGGTATAAATGTAATAACACATCATAAATCAATATGTATGAAATGTGCAAAATGTGTGAACAAATAGCAATCGATATGAAACTTAAATGTCATTTTTACACATTTAGCAAAACATACTTTAATTTCTTATAAATTTCTACAAGAACTCTCACAACATCAATACAAGACACCATCCACGGCAGTCTGCAATTTTTATTGAATTGACATTTCATAAGAAACAAATAGGAAAATATTTAATTTATGTTGTTTATGTTGCCTAACGAATTTGGAATTTATAACAACATTGCCACAAACTCAAAATTAAAGACATATCAACTATCGACAATGGCAGGGACTTGAATTATGAAAACGATACCAAGCGTAATACATCAGCCAATTTTTTTTCCTATTTTATCTCATTAATTTTTTAAGACACTTCAAAGTACAAAAATTGTAAGATATTGTAAACAAAACAAAAAAAAAAAAATAGAAACATGAAGAAATAATTTGGGAACAATACATTTTCAGCAAAATAGCAAATAATACTTCAGGATCAAACAATAGACACACCAGGGACAAGAATATTCGCATTGTTCCTTTGAGAAGAAAATGGATTCGATGAATTTGCCGCTCTTCAACATGTTCCTTTTCAGGCTTTCAGGCTGAGTATTTGTGTTAGACTTGCTGGCGGGATTTTGTATCCTAACGTTCAGGTAATTCCTTTTGTATATATGTTGTATATTAAATCAGAAAAAAAAGAAGTAAAATAATAAATTGTCGTAAATGTCCTGCAATTCATCTGGAACGTATGCGTACTTCACGCACTCAAAGAAAATAATTTGCAGAAAAAATTAAAACCGATTTTCTAGTATTTTTTTGATGGCATATCAACCGCAAGGCAATCAAAGTCGCAATTGAGAAAGGAAAATTCACTTGATTACAAATAATTTTTTTTTAAGTTGGAAAATTTACTAATGGAAAATGAAAATAGTAAATGTAAACACATGGGCAGCTGCAAATATTTCATTGGTGATACTTGAAAATATTGTTCTTTATGCGGTACAGGATAAAGAAGCAGGTTTGACTGAAAGTGGAATTTACAGATATAAAATATTCATTTTTAAACTGTTAGAAAGGTTTATTCTATAAAGCAAAAATTGAATTGTTTAATAAATTTCAAAGAGGAAAGACCTGCAAAGTCTTAAAGTATCGAAAAAACGAATAACGTGCAGAATAGTTTTTTGAGCCGATCTGCATTTCAAGTTGAAGTAAAGCAAAAATACTTTAAGCAAATAAGTAAAGTATGTCTCTATTCTTTACCAGAAATGACAAAAAAATTACTTTTCCAAATTAACTTCTAGAGAACATCTTCGAAATCACATATTGTAGCTCCAATTTTCCAAATAATTTTAAATATATAAAGTGATGAGGAATAAAAGTAGACTATCAAACAACTCCTCCGTTTCTGTCTGGCGCATAATAGTAAAAAAAGTGTAAATATTGGACTGATATTATATGCAGAATACCTTCTATGTTGCCAGCTTTTCTTTACCAAAGTTACTAAGGTTTGTTACATCAACAAAATGGGTACCGAGGGTTGATGGATTTCACGATCCTTGATATTCTGAATATAAATACTTTACTTATTAATATGTTAGCCCTCGACTTCCTGAATTGGCACTCAACACACATAAGCACACTTGTAATATCACAGTGAGCCAATTTACCCTGTGTGTAGAGTGCCAATTCAGGAAGTTAAGGGCTAACATATCAGTAATTAAAGTATTTAAATTCAGAATATCAATCATTTATTACTTTATATTGTGGGCCAGAATTTTACAAAATGATCAATACACTTTTTAGTTTATAAAAGCGCCTTCCTTCGCGATCTTATACCAATTTAATTTAATTTATCAAATAATAAAATCAGTTGTTATTGCGCCCATTTGGGTATATTTAATGCAGAAATTCATGAAAAAAGATCCAGTTAGCAGAAAAAAAATCTCTCTCTATAAAGGTATTGAACATAATCACAGAATTCAGAAAGTCATTGCTAAAATAAGTGAATTTAATAAGGCATTGTTGAATCAAATAGACTATTTTCCCGATTTTGTTCCATGTAATTATGGGTTCCCATAACACCTTAAAATATTGTTTCAACTTCCAGAGTAATATTCCAGTCCTTATCACACCTAAGGAAATTCTTGTTTAAAAAAATTCTCATCAAAAAAAAGGGTAATAGTTACCGGTAGAAGAATATCTATTTCAAAGACCTCCGAAAAAGCAATACCCACATGGAAATTTAAGTAAGACATTTATTTTGTTCCACTATTTCTACTCCACTATATACCTATAAATATCAGTTTTCGAGGTAAGGTTGGAAATGTTTATGTAGCTAATCTAAAAATTGTTTGCAGTAATTTACATTAGATGGCGTGTTTAGTTTTTATTAGTGCAATCAAAGTTTTGTTGATGCAATCAATGTATCTTGATGTGTCGAGAAATAAGTTATATTAGGATAAAACTTAGTAGGAAAAGTTGCTCATATTGCTGACTCTGAAAAGTACTGATTCTCAGGTGTACCTGAGAAATCAAACTCAAGCTTAAAGATATCTATAGTATCTATAGAAGCATGATCATTGGAATAAGTTCATTAAAGTTAAACTATTTTGTTCTCTGTTTTATCTATTTGAAATACTGATTGTAGAGGACTTTGTACAGTCACTATAGTCTCACCATTTTCTGATATTCTTTTATTTAGCAAAATATTTTACCTGTGTTCTTTACTATATTTTATTTCATTACATTTGAAATGAATGTATGCTTAGACATTGTAATGTTTACAAGCCAATTTAACCACTGCCATAAGTCAAGCATTGTTTGCCAAATTCAAGGGATTTTTCTTATAGGATATTTTTTGCTTATTCAGTTTTTCAGTTTTCTATATTTGTAATTTTCACTAAATACAACTGAAATGAAAGAAAAATATTGTATCTATTGTACATTAATGCGATTTCGTCGTAGAAGTAATTTGGTTTTAATGTACAGAGTATGTATGACGAAGTCAATTTTTATAAAGGGCAAAAATGTATAATTTCAGTCTAAAGTAAATCGAATAAAAATAACAAAAGATAATATTATACCGAAGTCATGATGAAAGGTTAATGTAAATGAAATAAAAATATCTTAACACATTTTATTTTTATTTGTATTTTGAAGAAAATTTCTTTCCGATTGACACTGTCAGCAGCTGTCAAAATTGTATATGACAGCTCCTTCACCACAAATATAGATTTTAATTTAATATCAATAATTCTTAAATAGCCTCATCCATGCACGTCCATGATGTGGGCTATTATTAGTCAGTCGTACCTTTCGATATGTGGCTCTGCTATGGCTGGAGGCAGTGCAGAATGCGGCACTCCAGTAATCTTCAGTCTGTGTGTACATTGTCAGTTGTGTGTCAATTTCACCCATCACTGTTAATGCAGCTTCCCAATCTGCTGTCAATTGCATTTAAAAATATCACTCGTATCTGCTATTTTTACCGCTTATTTATTTTGCTTTTCAGACATTTACTCTACCCTTTAACCCTTTGATAACATAGAATGAGCGCAGGCACGCAACCATTTGCCATGTAAAGCAGTGCTATTTTTTTTATTATTAGGGATATTTTTTGAGTCAATACATCTTACGGTGCAATGAGGGTTGAGTCAAGTGCAGCAAGTAACTGACATTGAGACATCACAGCAGTAGCAGTAGCTGCAGTAACACTACACCACGGAGTCTGTTTGCATAACAGTCAAATTGTTGCTGCAAAGGAATAATCGGCATCGTCGGTATCATAGGAATCGTACCTAGACACAATGCATTAGTGGCGCCAACTAAATTACTTTATTGATGCAAAACAAATGCTGCTGGCAGTGGAAGCATCAACAACAGCAACAACAATAAAAGTTGCTGCAGCAACGTATCTGCGCTTCTATTAGTCTGCCGGCAATGTTGTTGACAATTGAAGTAAATTGATTTGCA
>NC_051846.1:9873871-9876808 GCF_002237135.1 Teleopsis dalmanni
TTTTTTTTTTTTTTTTTTTTGTCTGCTAATGGGCGCAATAACAATTTGATTTTATTATTCGATAAATGAAATTAAATTAGTATAAGATCGCGAAGGAAGGCGCTTTTATAAATTAAAAAGTGTATTGATCATTTTGTAAAATTCTGGCCCACAAAATAAAGAAGTAAATGATTGATATTCTGAATTTAAATACTTTAATGACTGATATGTTAGCCCTTAACTTCTTGAATTGGCACTCTACACACGGGGTAAATTGGCTCACTGTGATATTACAAGTGTGCCTATGTGTGTAGAGTGCCAATTCAGGAAGTCGAGGGCTAACATATTAATAAGTAAAGTATTTATATTCAGAATATCAAGGACCGTGAAATCCATCAACCCTCGGTACCCATTGTGTTGATGTAACAAACCTTAGTAACTTTGGTAAAGAAAATCTGGCAACATAGAAGACATTCTGCATATAATATCAGTCCAATATTTACATTTTTTTACTATTATGCGCTAAACAGAAACGGAAGAGTTGTTTGATAGTCTACTTTTATTCCTCATCACCTTATATATTTAAAAATTTTTGGAAAATTGGAGCTACAATATGTGATTTCGAAGATGTTCTTTAGAAGTTAATTTGGAAAAGTAATTTTTTTGTAATTTCTGGTAAAGAATAGAGACATACTTTTCTTATTTGCTTAAAGTATTTTTGCTTTACTTCAACTTGAAATGCAGATCGGCTCAGAAAATCATCCTGCTTCGTTATTCGTTTTTTCGATACTTTAAGACTTTGCAGGTCTTTCATCTTTGAAATTTATTAAACAATTCATTTTTTGCTTTATAGAATAAACCTTTCTAACAGTTTGAAAAAGAATATTTCATATCTGTAAATTCCACTATCAGTCAAACCTGCTTCTTTATCCTGTACCGCATAAAGAACAATATTTTCAAGTATCACCAACAAAGTATTTGCAGCTGCCCATGTGTTTACATTTACTATTTTCATTTTCCATTAGTAAATTTTCCAACTTTAAAAAAAATTATTTGTAATCAAGTGAATTTTCCTTTCTCAATTGCGACTTTGATTGCCTTGTGGTTAATATGCCATCAAAAAAATACTAGAAAATCGGTTTTAATTTTTTCTGCAAATTATTTTCTTTGAGTGCGTGAAGTACGCATACGTTCCAGATGAATTGCAGGACATTCACGACAATTTATTATGTTACTTACTTTTTTTCTGATTTAATATACAATGTATATACAAAAGGAATTACCTGAACGTTAGGATACAAAATCCCGCCAGCAAGTCTAACACAAATACTCAGCCTGAAAGCCTGAAAAGGAACATGTTGAAGAGCGGCAAATTCATCGAATCCATTTTCTTCTCAAAGGAACAATGCGAATGTTCTTGTCCCTGGTGTGTCTATTGTTTGTTCCTGAAGTATTATTTGCTATTTTGCTGAAAATGTATTGTTCCCAAATTATTTCTTCATGTTTCCATTTTTTTTTTGTTTTGTTTACAATATCTTACAATTTTTGTACTTTGAAGTGTCTTAAAAAATTAATGAGATAAAATAGGAAAAAAAATTGGCTGATGTATTACGCTTGGTATCGTTTTCATAATTCAAGTCCCTGCCATTGTCGATAGTTGATATATCTTTAATTTTGAGTTTGTGGCAATGTTGTTATAAATTCCAAATTCGTTAATTAAATATTTTCCTATTTGTTTCTTATGAAATGTCAATTCAATAAAAATTGCAGACTGCCATGGATGGTGTCTTGTATTGATGTTGTGAGAGTTCTTGTAAAAATTTATAAGAAATTAAAGTATGTTTTGCTAAATGTGTAAAAATGACATTTAAGTTTCATATCGATTGCTATTTGTACACACATTTTGTACATTCCATACATATTGATTTATGATGTGTTATTACATTAAGGTATACCTATCTTCATACAGAATGTTCTCATAAAAATTTTTATTGGAGTAGGAGATGGTTTGTCAATTTAAATAGGCGAAAGTAGGTCCCGCCAGAGAACATACTAAGTATTAAAAGAATATGTTTGATCCGCAGATTAATAAAATCGCTTGATAAAAGTTCTAAAATATATCAGAGTCATCAGTTCTGATTAGTTTTGTCAAATTTCTCCAACTGTTTGAAGACAAAAGTATTGAGTTATTAGTTTTGAATCTGGCGTTCCTTCATATCTGCTTCCTCATATCTGCCGTCACCCCACTGCGCCTTACCATAACAGCGCTGCTGAATTGAGAAAGCGTTTATAAATATATATATTATTGGATGTTCTTTAAACAATTGGCTGTAATTAACGTTTATAGTTATATTCAACAAAAATAATTATTTCAAAATATACCCAGAGTTGCCCTTGACTAATTCCGTTTTGACAACGCACAATGAACAAGACAACCTATATTAAAGCTGACTATCTTATTTTGTAACTGAAAAGTCATAGAAAAAGATCTCTTCTTACTCGTAAAAGACTACAAGAAAACACAGGTACAGCATAGTACACTAATCGGTATATCCAGGACTATGGATATAATAAAAATTTTGTGAGATTCGCCCTTGATAGAGGTAGATAATACTACGGTATCTTCTCTCTATCTACTATCAAATTCCATATGAAAAACCCTCTTGCTGCTACTTTGCAGATTGGGAGCTAAAAAATGTATGAAATTTCTTACAGCGACGCCCCAGTATATTAGGTTCGGTTCAATATGATCTTACATATTTTGCAAACTAGTGGTTTATAGACTCAACATAAGACGCCTTCGTACTAATGGCTATTTTTTTAGACAGTTGTTTTATGATACATGTATATTCAAGAGTTACCTATACCATCAACGAATTTATTTTTTTTTTAAGAATCGTGTGAGGCATCAGTTTTTGATAGTACTTCGGGGTCTTCAAATAATAGATTTCTAAAGAT
>NC_051846.1:9876908-9887648 GCF_002237135.1 Teleopsis dalmanni
CTGTAACTACAATACAAGTTTTCAAGACCTTCTGCTACAAACAGACTACACTGATTCAGTAATAGTATTCAGATAAAAATTCCGACTAATACTTTAAATTTAGGTATACTGGTTAAAATATTTTCGAGGTGAGACAAAGCTAGAAACTAAAAATAAATCAGACTAATTTCGTTATACTGGTTAAAATATTTACGTGACGAGAGGAAGGTAGACATTCAAAAAAGAATTCCGACTAATCCAATAAATTTCGGTAAACTGGTTAATATACTTCCCAGGTGAGACAGCCGCAGTAAAATGTGACTAAAATTCATACTGTTTTGCTGTATAACTGGTAATAATATCAGTTATACTGCTTCTCAACAGAAAGGAAGTTATGTCTAAAGATATGACTTTAGTTGGTACGGGCGGAACTTATTCTAAAAAAACGTTTATCGGCCCATTGTCTTGATATGTGTTTCTAGAGTACAGTAGTGTTAAGTCTATAAGGCATGTAACAAAGTAAAACGGCTAGATCTGAATGCTCGAAATTACAGAATAGATAAAGTATTCGCTATCAAGGCATATCAACTTTTGTTGACGGAAATGGAAATATGTACATTACTACAAATTATAGAGTTGTACCGGTCACAAATCCAATATATCCTAGACGAAAAAAATACTTTAGAACTCTACCGCACACATTAATCATTGCTCTCAAAAATTAATTTATAAACTTAGAGTCTGACAAGTATTGAAGGAATAACGGTCTACAGCATATACTTTAAATGCAGGCAATAATGCAGGCAAGTCATTAACTTACTGAAGACAAAAAAAAATATTACATATCTTAGATTTTCGAATATGTTTAAAATTCATTATCAAGTAGTCTTTAATTAAAGACACTTATTTTCTATGATATAAACATCTTTTTTATCTTTGAATAAAGAATGGAATAATATTAAGGATGGAGACATCGCGCCTTGAAATTGCTCTAATTATCTCAAGATTGAAGATAAGATCTGCATCAGGGTACGACAAAATTAACAAGAGATGCTGAGGTAACCTTCCGGAAGATGCGATTCATCTCATTACAAATATAATAAACTGTATGTTTAGGCTAGGTAAATATCCTAAAATTTGGAAATAGACCACAGTTGTAGTCTTTCCTAAACCCGGCAAGGACCCGAAGTACCCGCTGAACTGGCGTGAACTGGGAAGACCTAGTTTACTGTCAGCTCTGGGTAAGTTAACTGAAAGAGTGATCCTAGATAGACTTAAAACTTCGGTGAACTAGCTGAATATTCTCCCCGATAAGCAATTTGGTTTCAGGGAAGACCGCTCCACAGAATTACAACTTCTGCGAACAGCTCAGATGATACAGTCTGCCTTGAGCAGAAGGGAATCATCGGATATGATTATTTTTGACATCACCAAGGCATTTGACAAGGTCTGGCACGACGGTCTTATAGTTAAATTGTCTCGTTTTGGTATCCCAGTCGGGTTGATTAAAATCCTTGGCAGCTTTCTTCGCGAGTGAATGTTCCGTATAAGGATCAACAGTACCACCTTATCAGTACGAAGAATAGAAGCGGGTGTCTCTCCCCCTTGTTGTACAACATCTACACGTCTGACATCACAATGCTAAGTCCTTCGGTATTATCATTATACGCAGATGACACATGCTAGTTATATTCTGATAAACTTGCCAGAAATGTGACCAACATGCTGCCCGACGATTGCAAAAATAGAATTCTGATACTGTAGATCTATTCGTAGATAAATCAATCAATAAATGTTTCAAAGAAGCACTGATGGACCATAGTTACGAATGTCCAAAACTGCAGTGCGTTTAGTCTAAAAATGCATTTGCTTTAAAATTTAACTATTACCGACTTTTTAAAAATCAACTTGTTTTTAAAAATTACCCTAAATTTTCTTAAATTGCTTAAAGTTTATTTTATTGTGAATCTCTATACATATTTCTTTTTTACTGAAGAGTTTTGTGACATTTAACGTTACAAATACAACTCCACAAAGAAACAAAGCATTGTCATTGTCAAATTCTGACTATCCGTTCCTCGTTCTGTTCACTTGTCTATCTAAGTGTCTATCTGTCTGTCTGGTCTCGTATAAACTAAACTTCTGCTGTGTTTTTCATGTATTCAAATGGAGATGAAGAAGACAACGAAATTTCTTCTTCTTCATTTGTTGTCACAGAGCGGCAAGTGCAGCGTTTAGATTACCAAATAAAGTTGCATCTGCATCCGAAGTGTTCTTTGCACAAATGCTGCTTTCTAGTGTATCTGCACATCAACTTCAACGTCTTTTTCTTTAAATGCTCAAAACTTAGTTACAAGCAACTTTAATCTTCTATCTTTTGTGGTTTAGTTTTCATTTGCGTTCCAACCGAATTTGTACTTTTATTTGCACAACAACAACTGTGTTTGTATTTGTCCATGGACTCCTGCCGGATTGTTGCTGACTTCCACCGGTGCTCGTCTTATTAAGCAAATAATTTTTACACTTTTTTAAGGAAGCGTCTTAGTTGTTCATAGTTGTTCAGCTGTTTTTGGTAAAACTGTGTATTTATTGGGTGTTTTTTATTTTAGTAACTTCATTGCCAAAAGCAAAGATAAGAAGAAGCTACTTCTTCTTATCTTTTTCAAACAAATTAAAAATTATATAGCAATTAAATTTGGAGATAAGTAGAAGTTTTGGATTTAACAAATTAGATGTAGATATTTGCAAATTAAATTAAAAATAATTTCTTTAAATCCTAGTTTTGAATTGAACTAGTTTTAGTAGGTGTTCCATTTGATTGCTAATAAAATCATATGCTATATGCATAAAACTAACCAAAAGATAATAAGATTTTTAGCACAAAATTGGATCGAAGAGATTGACTCATACATGTGTTGTCTAGATCAAAACACCCGTTTTAATTCCAACTTTCTTGTTTTTTTGGTAGAAGAGTAGTCACTTTAGAACCAGATGGGTATAACGAATACAGAAATTATTTAGCTAATTTCAATATTAAATATATGGTTGAATGATTTAAAGCACCCATACATTTAAGTTTACTCTACAAGAGCTTCAACAAGGCAGGCTCAGTCTGCCTTCATATCGTTTTATAGGCCAGTCTGCGGTTATACTCTGCAAAAGCCATTATATGTCATCGTACATCTCAGCTTATCTTCAAATCATTGTACTATGCAGTATCTCTTTATATTCTGTAAAAGGGATCATATGTCGATTTTCGCCTGTAATTGGCTGGAGCAGTGATTATCAAGAAGCAAGCTGTCAAGTCTCGTTAGCCCATCAGCATGTTCGTTCTTCTCTGTTTGGTATGCGTCAGAAAATTAAACCAAAATAACCCTATAGATTTTATTCAAACCATTAACACATTTTTACCAATATAATCTGTACGTTCGTTTATAAAGTGTCCCCCAGATTTTAAACCATTCTCTATCTGGTCTCTACCTGAATACCACTGAGGTTGTTATCATTATTGTACAGAGTTAGACTAGTGAAGTGTTACCTATTCAAGTGACTATATATTTTCGTGCGAAGCTATTTTTATTGATTCAAATTATAAAAGTTTGTGGATATAATCAAAATTTCAAAATCCATTCACTCTAGCTCATTGTGATCACCTTTTGCCTCAACTATGGCCTTAAAACGGTAAAAAATGAGTTTTATGCTTCACAAATGTGATTTTCCAGTATTTTGAATAATACTTTTCTGAACAAAGCTTTCTTCAGCGCATCTATACTATACTGGTCCTTACCTTGATCTCCAAAATGGCTCAGATGGAATAATCCATCACATATGCATCTGGTGAATTCTAAAGCCGTAATCTGAACGAAATAAAGTGTGGAATATGATTTTTTAACTTTTCTTAGTTAACACAAACTTTATGTGACGGTGCCGAGATGGTATCTTGTTAGAACATTCATGGTCTGAGACTAAAATGTTTGCGTGTCCACGGCTCTAAAGCAAGTTCCAAAATATTTTCGCGATAATAAGTCGCATTGATTTTGACACCAGACTTGCTGAAAAAGGTTGGAGTGCACCCATCGGCGATCACAGCTGCCCATACCATTACTTGAGATGAAAAAGTGCTTCGGGTCGTCATTCGTAGTTTCAAATTTTCGGTATTATATTTATTATTCGTATTAATCTGTACTAATATTGCCGGTTTTAATAAAAACTTAGAATGAAATTCTTCTATACTGCTTCGTCATCAAGTTTTAGTAAAATTCCTCTTAAAACTGTAGATGTCGTACTTCAATATGTGGCATCCCAGCGATACAAGGGCAGCTATAAGCATGAAAGCTATTTAGCAAGATCCTTATGCGGTCCATGCAAACAATGTATCAGTGATGTTGAAATCTTTCTTTCAAAGCATAAAGTATTGTCATTTATTCTTCTTTGTCTTAGGAAGAATAAGGTATCCCGTTATATCCTGCAGAAGCGATTGATTCGTAGCTTTGCTTAAAAACATAATTGACTACGTTCGGAATAACTAGATAACTTTTGACTATAAGGAGCAATATTGTTGAGTCAAAAACCAGCAGTATACAGTTTTGAGTTGATCAAGTGACTATATTCAATACTGTCCATCACTTATCTTCTGTAAATTTGGAAAATATTTCTTTAGCATTCAAATATTCATTTATTTATATAAGATATGTGTCCCTCATTGTTTATTTATTTATATTTATTTCAATTTATATTGGCTCAAATTCAAATATTTTTCTTCAAATTATTATTTTGCCATTACTAAATATGTTTTATTTGTTACAAATAATTTTTAGTGAAAAATGTAAATTGGAAATAAGAGTATCTGTTGATAAATATACATGTGGCATATTTAAGAATTTTTCTTCTATAGAGAAAAGGCAAAGGAGAAGACCCGCAACTAATTCAATATCCATACAGTTTCCGTTGCCAATCTGCATGTCAAATTTCTTAGATCATCGCTACATAAATGACAGTTCTGTATTCTTTGACATCGCTTCCCTAATAATGGGACGTGTCAAAATAACAACTTCAATATTTTATCTGAGGAAATATGAGTGCTGCTTTAAAGAGCTGCCACAAAAAATATGTGGAAGAGCTCATGTGTAACTGGCGGAATGATTCAATTTCTGTCAATTCTTTTTTTTCATATTTCCACAGTGGCTGTGTTTGCTTTGTGTCTGGTCTGGTTTCGTTGGATTGGATTGGATTGGGTTCGTCTCGTTTTTTTTTATGGAATATTTTTGTATATTTTTTCACAAATAATCACAAAATGAAATCAATCATACTTGATAATACAATTACTAATTGATTTTAGTGTTCAATAAGTTTTCCCATTTTGATATTAATAATTGATTAAATAAGTTATTTTTAAATGATTTTAAGCCAAATTAACGTTGGTTATAAAAATTGTAAAATAGTTTAAATATTTAATATAAATTAAATTTAACAGAGCAATAAAAGTATATCGAATTAATTTTCGAAGTTATTGAAGGATTAAAATAATAAAATAAATTTATTTGCATATGAGTTTTTGGCTTTTGTGCAATATAAAAAAATAAGTTTATGAAAATAGAATATAAGATAGATGGATTTTGAATTTTTTTCACAATCATCAATTAAAATATATATTAATTCAACAATTTCATCTGAATATTGACTAAGATTACTATTTCATTGAAGTGAGTTATATTGTACTATGCACTAGGTTCCGTCTAAATAACTAATGTCTATATTATTATTTTTATTAATAATAGTATTTCTCTCTCCTCTTCGTCATTCTTCAGGTTTTTACTCTGGAATGGATAAAGTTACTCAATATTCCTTTCCTATTTCGTAGAATTGGTATCAGATAGTTTCCTCTTGTCTGATTGATTTCAATGCCTTTGATTTTTATATTATAAGTTAACATTTTCGTTCAAACTATTTTTTATAGTTTTTTAACTTTCTTCTTATTTCACATTTCTTATTATAAGACTAAGACTTATTTGAAGTAGTAATAACAACTGTATCGTGTACTTACGACAATTTCAATCATTAAAAATGTCAAATTTGATTGTGGTATGAATCTTGGACTTCATGCTTTAACGTATATATCATATTGTACTTGTCTATAAGTTTAGGTCAGGTTGAAGTGAAGACCTTATACACCAAAAACCATTTCAGCACACATAATGCTCGAATGCTTTACCAAGAATGGAGAAGTGGGTTATACACCAGATCAAGATTGCCACTATAAATAAGTATAAAGACCAAAGCTGTCGTCGAAGATACAATATCAAAAAAATCAGGCACGACTTATCTATTGTCATCATTTCATTTTTATCACCATTATTAACAAAACTTTAGAAAAAAGTGCGAACATACAAGTCAAGTACAACTTTGGATCAGTTGATTAATGAACACTGACTCTGAGCTTCGAAAAAAATTATTTATAAATAATTAATTATAATTAATTATAAGAATAAATATTCTCTATACTTCTCTACCTGACAGAGGCGTGGACGCTGTCTGTTGCATCGATGAATAATCTTGAGGCTTTTGAAATGTGGTGCTATCGACGTATGCTGAAAATAAGCTGGACAGAAAAAATTACAAATACAGTGGTACTTCGGCGTGTCAACAAAGAGACAGAAAAATTAGAGACAGTAAAACGCCATAAGTTAGAATTTTTCGGTCATATTCTGTGGCATCCGGAAAAATACGAACTACTGAAATTAATCATTGAAGGCAGAAATAACGACAGACGTGGTCCTGAAAGACGAAAAATATCATGGCTGAAGAATTTACGTGAATGGTTTAATAAAAGTACAAGATCACTTTTTCGAGAGGCTGTAGATAAAGTCAAAATAGCAATCATGTTAGTCAGCTTTCGCAGCGGACAAGGCACCTAGAAGTAGAAGAAGAACAAATATTTCCAAGATCACTGATGACGGGGATTTGGCAACACTCGAAACATCTGTATGTTCAGCCAAAAATTCAATTTATTAAAATAAATAAATATTTTTGTTGTTGCAATTCACTACTGCTCGAAACCTCTCTCTATTAATTAAAGAGACCTCTCCATTATAGTGAAGTAGTCACTGCCATTATAACTGACGCTAGAATCAAATTTGATATAAAAATACATTATAAAATTTCTATTAGAATAACATTCGGCATAAAATTTTTAAGAGATCATGACCCTTTAACATATAGTTCCCTATTTTTAATATGTATGATTGGAATATGTAATATTTTTCTTAAATATTTTTTCTGTATAATTGAATGTTCGAATAAGAAATGACTCATTATATACAAGTTTCTTATAGATTTAAGTGTTAAACGCATCTACATATCTTCTACGTGAATGTGGTATAATTTATTTTGATAAAGTTGGATTTGAAATTCCACAGAAATACTTTAAAGTGTTGGGTGTTGGAATACAGAACATGTTTTTAATATATTGCCAGTTATTTTAATGCATTAACTATAAACAAAAAATTTTTTTTATGACTTATTGCCTTACTTTTCAAATCTTCCCTTTTTGTAAGGAATTCCTATTATAACACAATTGTTTTGTTTTATTTTAATAACTGAAACTACCCTTGACAACTCAGTCAATACAACCACTTCACTTCTTCACTTTTAATGTGTCGCAATATGAAACTAATTTAAAAACAATATAAATACGACACCGCAGGATACAATCAGATATGCAATTGGTCTACTTTAGAGTGTAATTACCAAGAATTTTTCTATGTCAACCAAGTGCAATAAAAAGGCGTTGCCAGGACTCATGCTGTTCCAGATACTTGACAGTATATACCAGGTAACAATGAGCTACGAATAATAAAATACTCGTAGAAATTAAATACCAGAGAATAGAATAAAATGCAATGTATTAGTTAGGCAATTGTCCTGAAGGTATTTCAAATTACACATGTGCACAGTGGGAGCTTGAATTTTAGTTCATCAATCCAATCCACATTGTGAAGTTGCACTAGACACAATGACGCACTGCACATGCTGGGACAAGCCCGAAATAAAATTCATAGCTTCAAATGCGTGATTCGTTTCAAGTGCCTCAACCTAGCGTGACAATTTTTTGATGTAATTTCGGTCAAAATTGTGAGTACTCACAACAAATAATATACTCGTATATGAATATCAAAGCGAAACTAATGCAAATCATATTTTTCGAATTAATCATATTCAACATTTACGAAGAGAGTTGATTCTCAGGAGTTGTACAGGAGCATGTGGGTGCCACGATATCTTCTAAGATTCACTTCAATATAATGAACTTTTGTCAGAACAAACAGTGCCGTGCAGCAAATGTGTAATGCATGTGTCACATCACATTTTGACAGCTCTTCTGTGCTTCATGTGTGCCGCATATGCAACCAAATCCATCTGAAAGCATTTGAAGCAGTCAGTGCGGGCACGGCAGGCAGGGCAGGCAGCTTGACTATTCCATTTGTTGACGGCACTTTGAGTGCAAATGCTGCTAAATTTGAGCTTAAATATCTAATTTAAGGGCTAATCAATACAAACAGTATTTATGTTGCTGTTACTGTTGCTGTTGCTGAGGTGTCATTGTTGTTTTGTTGCCAGCAACATTAATGAGATTTCATGTGATTTTATGTGAAATGTGTTGACAGTAATTGAAATGTGACACATGCTTAAGTACAGGAAGAGAAACGTAAATGAACTTAAATAAATCTCTTTTATATTTAATTTATATTTATATTTATCAATTTGTATTGTACATAAGAATGGGAAATACTAAGTATTCAATATTAGTCCAATGACAATGGAATATCTCTTTGATAATCTATCAATATACAATTTGTACATTTATGCAATAGTGAGTACATACGTTGATCTTTCTAGAGACTACAAGAATAGTAGATTGTTTCTTTGAAAACATTCATCTTAGGTTATTGTTTTGAATAATTTTTTTTTAAATATTAGTTGATTAAGTATATATACTGCCCCGAAATAATTTCAAGTCGCAACTATAGATCCTACAAACAAAAATTTTATACAGACAATGTTTAAAGTCCTTTGATACTGAGTACTAAGTATACACTTAAGGCAATCAAATGATATAAGCAAAGAAAGTAGGATACGCTTATACTATTATAATCAATACTGGCTTAGAATCTAGATATAAAACGGCAGATCCAAAACCTATTGTAACAAAGATAAAATGTAGAATAAAAAGAAAGATAAACAGCAAGACTGATTCTAAACATATCAAAATGTTGAGATAGCAAAATTGAAGATGTAATGCCTTACCTACAAAAATAATTAAAAAATGTATAAAGGCAATGGACGAGCTGGACTGGTTAGCTGCCATCACTCTTATTTGGATTCCTAGATATAGAAACATTGAAAGAAATGTTCATTGAACATTGGAAGTTTGGCCCTCCTTGATGTTTCTCTAGAGGTACTGGCTTATGTCCCCCTGAAGATCATTAAGAGAAGCACTTACCTCACTTTTCTTCAGCTTGTCAACAACAAAGTGAAGACACATAGGTTATGTGTAACTTCCCGTGTAATATAGCCCTCATATAACAAAACGAAATCTTGGGAACTTATTTAAAAGAACCGCTTGAGGACTGCAAGGCTTACTGCAGTTCTCTTTGGTTACTGGTGTATGAGAACCTATGCATAGAAACTCCGCATTCCTTTAAATACCCATTGCATCAGTTAGGGAAATTTAGTAGAAAAAGACATTATTATACATTTTCTCTTTGTGTTCCTTGTTCTGGCCTCCAGATTAAATAGGTTTTAGGGTAGTACTTCTTTGAAAGCCTGTCAGACTGTAAGGATGAATAACCTATTAAAATATTTTAATTCGTTGCGATAGATTTAGTTTCTGTTTTCTAGCGTAAGTTTTCTTACATAGAATGTGTTATTAAAATGATGAGAAATGACTAATTGAAGTCAGCCGATGAGTACTTGAGTGATGAGCTGCCACTGCAACTAACCAACCAGCCGAACTATTATCCCAAACTATTACCTAATTTTTTCTGGTCACGGTAATATGGCTATTTATGAAGGTATAGCACGGTTGAAGAGATAAGGCCATTCCAACAGATGCTGACAATTTTCTGACTGGATTAGTATCTAAAGGGGTACAACAAAATGCATTGTAAAACTGGGTTCAGTAATTTTTTTTAATTATATTTATAACTAATATGCAGTGGTTTCTCTTAATAACTATAAGCTATAAGCAGCACTATTTCATTTAAAAATAAAGCATCAAAGAATCAGATGCTTTGTCAGTTGTATCCATATAATCCATATGAGTTAAAAAAAGTTTTTTTTTGTGTATTGTTTATTACATAGTTAAGTTCTTTATGAGTGCTGGTATTTTATTTTTAGATATTTCAATTATTAATTTTTTTCCCATCTCATAAATAAACCTACTATATTTACTTATTGTGACATAAGCGCCCTTAAAGCATTTAATTTGTTTGCCTTCAAAATTGTTCAAAATTTTATATTATATAATACAATAAACACAATAAACATATTTAATTATCTAAAATACTGTGTGGTCATGCTTGAATGATTAAATTAAATAGCTGAAGTTAAAACTTAATTAACTTCTTAATTCGATTCATTTAATTAATTCATAATTGAGAATTACGTGAGGACAAAACGTAAGGGTGCATAATATTGAGTTGATACATTTTGCAGATAAATTAATTTTCAAATATAAAATTATATGGGAATTTCTTCTAAGAA
>NC_051846.1:9887748-9962414 GCF_002237135.1 Teleopsis dalmanni
TTAACCATCCTGCCTACACTTGCAGACATTATCTTACACGCTATGTATTTGCTGTATACTTCCACACTGAACTGTTGAAAGTACCAGAAATCCGGAAGGGGAAATACTTGAGTAACATTTTCGTTGCGGCTTCCATATTTGGTTTGTAAATTCCTTAAGAAATTGATTTGCAGTAATTTAACTTTACTTCATAGCTACAAATTTGTTTGCTTAAACTGGGACCTTGTTTCCAAATTTATTTATGCAAATTGAAAAATAAATAAATTTTGATATAGTTAATAATTTTTGTTTGCTGTAATATTGCCAATAAAAAATAAATGGAAAATTATGTATAAATAAACCTCATAATTCCGAAATTTCAAAAACAATATATTTTTTTGATTGGAAAATATTTGGAAAGAAGTTGCATTCTTTAAAACTGTGAAGAATAAATTATCTATAATAATTGCTTTACGTAAACATATAATAGTAGACTGTGTTAGAAGAAGTGCAGAAGAAAAGAATGTAGAGTTTATCACTCTTACTGTAGCATTGAAGAACCGCAAAAATTCTTAAAGGAGTTTAGTAACTGAACGTCATATAGGTATAACATAAGTTCAAATAAAATCAATTATGAAAATATAAAAAATCAATGATGAAAAATCCAGTGAGGATTATTAAAATGTTGTGATGTCTTTAAGGCCCGTTTTTGCTGATTACATTATCAAATAAAAACAATAAAAGGATTTGAAAACTTTATTAAACATAATATAAAGATTTCATAGTGGTGATATAGACACTTTATAAACATTTTATAGAGGTAAATGAGTAAATATTAATGTTGGTGGAAAATAGGATTTATAAGTTACTGCGACCAGGATATAATGCGTTGCACTGCTCTCTACAATGAATCATACTTTCTTAATCTGTGCTCTATCTTTTCAAGGTGTATAGTGCATTATTTCAATGTAACGTTAAATACTTTCGTTGTTCATGTTCCTATTGAGCCCAAAAGATTCGGTTGATATTCTTAAAATTCATTCAGCCTGATATTGAAATAGAAAATATTTTGCATACTAGTTCCCAACTATGGCTGATCTGACTCTAACTGAACAGACAACACTCCGTACTTCTAATTAAAGCCACAAAAATAGCTGTTGAAGACATCCTAATACCAGAAGGATATCGAAAATCTCAGCACACTTATATTCTTTCGGACCAGCTCAAAAGCGGATTGTCATAGAGCAAGTGAGCCGTCGAATTAAGGCCAAAATATCTTTTGTTGAGTACAACCTTAGACAGATGCATCTTGTTAAGATGGTAATAAACGCACTGCACTGGTATCTATATCTTACCAATACCGTACCTTTATATTCTTACGAGATAGATAGATATCAAGAGGACAAAATATATTACGACAATTCTGATCTCTGTATGGATTTAGAGTGGTTCCCCAATCAAAATTTCTTAACAAATATGGTAAAAACAAATATGGTTTCTTAAGAAGTACTTCAGATGTTTACTAACCTAAGTACTTCTTTATTTATAAGTTACAATAAGGCAGCTCCTAAGCAATTGCTGGACAAACAATTAATATAAATAAATTAAGTAAACTGAGAAATTTCAATCTTAAATTAAAACACAAAGACAATTATTTTAATGCGTCGTAAATAAAATTTATTTAATCTTTATATAATGTAAAAACCATATTTCATCTTTACCCTAGAGAAGATGATCCACTTCTGCTTGAACCTACAATAAATTTTATCATATAAATTGTTATTAAAAAAAACATTTAATTTAATAAAATTTGAGAGTGAAAATTTTCTTACACTTGGGAATGCAATTTCAGGTCATTGTGTCAGCGAGAGTTTGAATCAAGCCAGGATTAATCCATGTAGCGGAACTATATATGCGAGAAATTCGAAATAATTCTAATCTATTGAAGAGCTGCACATCCATTTCCCTACAACAGATATGATCATGCATAACAGCTGTATCGAAATCACGTTGAAAAAGGTAAACTTCCATAAGTTGGGGTTCAACGGATGGAATAATAATGAATATCAAACTTCTCTCGTCTATGATATTTTCCATGTTTCGTATAAGTTTTCCAAAATTACCGTTGAAAAACAAATTAGTTGCCTCTTCAAGTGGCAAGACGGCTATATCTTCGGGTAACATAATTACTAAAGTTTTATTAAAATAAATTTTTTTATTTACGAAACAAAATTTTTTTTTTCCCAAAAAGGGTTACAACATCTAAAGAAATTTTTATTTTTATGTCAAAAACAATTCTGTTATTATAAATATATTTCATTTCAAAAACGAAAGTTACTTAGTTGAAAAAAAACCAGTATTTAATTTATATGTTATAACAAAAAATTTTGGCATTAATAATTGTTCATTTCACTCCAGGTCATCGAAAAGCTAAAGTTGTATGACTCTATAGAAGAAGTAATATCCTTCCTCACTACGTTAAAGCTAAGGTTGCTTAAGGATATGATTGGTATCTTTAAGATGATAGAATGTGGTCTCTGCGTGGAAGAGAATGAGTCAGATAAGTATAAATAGACATCACTATTAACACTATGAAACGAGGCCTAATACTTAGTTCCAGGCTAAAGAACTAAATTGTGTGACTCTACAGAAGAAGTAACACCCTTACTCAATAGGTTATAGCTGAGGCTGCCAAAGGATATGATTGGTATCTTTAAGAAGATAGAATGTGGTCTCTGCGTGGAAGAGCATAAGTATGGATAGACATCACTATTGGCACGATGATACCTGATCATCTCCAGATTAAAGAACTAAGTTGTGTGACTCTATAGAAGAAATAATGGCATTCCTCAACAGATTGGAGCTAAAGTTGCTAAGGATATGGCTGGCATATTTAAGTAGATAGCATACAGTCTCTTCATGGAAGAGGATGTGTCGTCAAATTATATTATTTTTGATGGTTTGTTTACTAAAAACCAGGAGGATGATATTCAGGTGCAAGCTGTTGGTCTCGTTTGATATCAAATAGTCCACCCTTTATATAACGCTAGCTTTCTATGGTTTTATGAGCGTATTTTGGAATGGGTGTTACTGTCTCCATTTGTATGAAAAGTTTCAGCTACTGACATTATGGTCGAAATATCTCCAATTTGCTTAAGCGTTATTTACAGTTATTCATTTCTCGATCCAATCTATTTATGCTAAAGGCAAATAAAAAATTGTTTCTCTTTTAGAATAAAAAATAAATCTATTATACCATTAAATGCCTTCGCCTTTGAGCGCAGCTCTCAGTAATTGACATTTGCCAATTTGAAAAAATAATTGCATTAAACTACGGTGCAGCAGCGATTGAAATACATATAACTTTCTGTGAACCTGTGTAAACTGAGCTATTTTCGAAAATCCAATTCAAAAAACAAAAAATCGAAGGTTGAAACACTTTTGGCTCACCATGAGTCCAAATCATCAGACGTGTTGAATTGCGGCTTTAAGAACACTGACACTCGCCGCCAATTTTCGTTTCATGGAGCAATTTTTATTTGTGCTCCCGTGCGGTCATTCATCCACAGTGAATGAACAGCTGGGGAACGTACATAGGAAGAAGTGCAAAAATAGAGCAACTGAGAAATCAGCAAAATGGAAACTTTCAGGAATCACGAATCCCGCCAACGTTATATTTCAATATGGTGAGAAAATAATAAAAATAAAGCTTAAAAATATCAAATGCAAAAATTGTAATTTACTTCGGACCAAAGGCACACAACCAAGTCTTTGAGTGTGCAAAACTCGGGTGTCCGTCCATTGGCCTGACTTGTCTGTTTGTTTTATGACCGAATTGTACTTCATGTCGAAGTCTTCGTTATATCAGATATACTGCTGTGGTGCTAGTTGTAGCAGTTGTTGTTGCTGTTGTTGTGGCTCCCGTAGCCGAGTGACTGCTTTTTATCATTTTTGGGAAATTTGCTGCTTTTTTCAACTTTAACGCCGCTCCAAAATATAGGGCAAGCCACAGTTGCCAATAACAAATTGCAGCAATGTAAGAAAAAAGTGATATAGTAGTAAAAAACCTACTACAAACTGCCAATATAGTTGCCATTACTGCTAAATTACAAATGGGAGCTTTATTTGCATATATGCGTGTATTGGTCTGTGTGTGTGTGTGTGTGTGTGTGTGCATTCAACGTTTTAAGTGTGGAAATTGCTGAATTCCTTTAGGACTTTTCACTTTACATTTTTCTTTTCCAACATTATTTTAATCCTTTACCATTGGCAACATTCCTGCAGTTCGTGCCGTGCTGCCGCTCCTACATTCCGTAGGCATGTGAGGAATGTTTAAATGATAGAAGAAGTCATGAGCATTCGTACAAGTAACTGCTTTTTGGAAATCCTTTGCAAACACTGAAAGTAAATTAGTGTACTTTTTCTTATTCTGGGTCCTTTGCAACTTTTTCCACTTTGCAATTTTGCTCCTGACACTCCTTTTCAGTTTTCAGTTTTCAGTTTCCAGTTTTCAGTTTGTAGTTACATTGAGTTCTGCTTTACTTTGCCGTGATATGTGTTATATTCAATTTTATTGATTTCGTTCCTGAGTTCTGGTTTGATTTCTTTTACGATTGCTCCAAGTTGCAGGCAATGGCAGTGAGGAAGTTTCTGACATGGGGTTTCACAAAACGTTTCAATTGATTTTAGCATTTATTGCTTTGGTAATACCCGACATGGGAGTGAGTAGTAAATAAAATAGTGGCCTCAGGGAAGTTAAATTTAGGATTAAATTTGTTCCTAACTCATACAAGTGCACTGATAGGCATTATTTGGATGCGGATTTGCTGTGTTTGAGGCTGCGAGACAAATTTGATGTCTTTTATTGGATTATTTTTTTACTTTATATTGCTTGGTATGCTGTTTTCCAATAAATGTAATCAAAAAAGTAGACAACAAATTTTTTAATCAATAGACAACAACAAATGCCTTTGTGTGGGAAATCCTGTGCTTGAAAATGGAATCCAGCAAAAACCGCCCAACGCAGTTAAAGCTTTAATGTGACACAATTCCTGGTACTTGCACTGTTTTTAATTGGTTTTATGTGTGTTAGCAAGTTTATAATTACTTTTGCTATTTTCAATAATTACAATTTTATTCCCAATTTTTTTGTTTTTTTGTTTTTTGGTTACATAAATTTAAATTAAATTATATTTTTTGGAAAAGCGTTATAAAATAAACATTTCGACCAGCGCTACAAATTCAAAAGTCATCAAAGTCATTAAGTTAATTACGTGGAATTAGATGAATCAGTTTATTTCATTATAACTAAGATCAATAAAGTTATAAAAAAAGAATTACAGTGTCTGAGTAAAAGTAATAGTACGTATATGAAAATGATGGTAAGACAGTAAAAAGTAAGAATAAGAATATGAATATGAGTAGGAGTCAGAGTAAGAATAAAAGTAAGAATAATAGTAATAGTAAATGAGTAAGAGAAGTAGAAAGAGTAAGAGTAAGATAAAGACCAAAAGTAAGAGAAAGAGTAATAGTAACAGCAAGGTTTATATCATTATACGTGTCCGAGAATATGACCAACTATCTCCGACGGTGGTCACAAACGTTTAAATCAAAAGATTTATACACTAACGCATCGTAAGAGTAAGAGTAAGAGTAAGAGTAAGAGTAAGAGTAAGAGTAAGAGTAAGAGTAAGAGTAAGAGTAAGAGTAAGAGTAAGAGTAAGAGTAAGAGTAAGAGTAAGAGTAAGAGTCAGAGTCAGAGTCAGAGTTAGAGTCAGAGTAAGAATAAAAATAGAAGCAAGGGCCACAGTAAGAAAGAGTAAGAGAATATACTATATTTTACAGATTATGACGAAGTTTTAAGTACTTTATAATGTAGCTGAAGACAAGCATAATTTACGCTTGTATAGATTTTTTTTATTATGTTACTCCTCTTAAAAAAGGAGAGTCCCAAAAATCTTTAGTAACTATCGAGAGATTTACATAGCCAACAATGCCAATAATTTTTTCACATATACGAAAAAACCAAAATCAACGTGTAACCAACTGATGTTATCTTGTTAGTAAAAATCCAACTTCGAAAGTATAAAATAGAGCTATAAAGGTATATAACATTATATCTTATAATGGTATCCTAATCAATGTATTAGGTAAAAAAGCGTCTTATAAATAATTTTTTTATGTTGAGGTATGTTATATTAAATCATCGAACTTAATAATTGCGTTGTATTACTATGCGGACGGTTTTCGACGTTACGTACCTATCGATAGCTATATGTAAAGAGAAGTCGTTGCAATCTGTTTGAGGTCAGACAAAGAATCGTTTTACTTATATCTACATACTTCTATAGTTTCAGTGGGCAATTAAAAAATCTAATGATGAATAAAATAACTTCAGCATGTCACTGATTTTTGCTTACGGATGAAGACCAGCGGTTAACGATCCTTAAGAGCTTTCAAATACCGATGTATCAGTGCCTTTCTCGATGAAAAGACGATGTGTATCACAATATTGATACATTTGGTAAATGCAGATTACCCAGTGGTGATATATGCATTTGTCGTGAAACTTACTTTGATGTGATTATAAATTATTGTATAATATTCTGTAGCTATTAAGCATTAAGTCTCTTAGTAATAATATAGTTTTTACCCATTTTGATAATCAGCTTATCAAATGTAACGAAAAATATGTCTACCACCCACTGACTGACTCATATCGTTTATGATACTCTTCTATTCGCCATCTATCTGACTATCTTTTCATACTACTTGCTATATATTAAATAATTGTTAAATAAAGAAATCAAAAACTACGACATGCTCAGTGTAGTAAAATCTTTTGGCTAATTAAGATATTTTATTAGGTATGAATTCATCTCTTATTAATATTTAAATATGATAATAATAATCAAAAGCTTCTAGGTCATATATTAATTGTAGCGAACTACTAAAAGTCTTCTTTATCTATATTTTTATATTTTGGATTATTTATGTATTTTCAACATCAAAGTAAATTTAATTACCACAATTTATTGGAATTAAATTTTATTTTATTTTGTCATGCAAATAATTGAAAATATGCAATAAAATAAAATCCTTTCATGGGCGATTGACTTTGAAATAATAATAAATATGTAATTAAAAATAATTAAGGTTATTTAAATTGATTTAATTTGTTTATTCAGTGCAATTATTTTAAAAATAATAATAAAGAGTAAAAACTGGCACACGTTCGTCCTTATTGAGGTTTGTGTGCGGATATCCTTCGAATCAGTGTGAATTATTTTAATTATTGAAGCACGTACTATGCTTGGCTTCCGTGTGCGGAAAGGTTTTTGGAAATAGGCTCAGTTGTGTGTTATTTGGAGGAATACAATTTATGACAATACATTTGAAATATTTATTCGTTTAAAATTCTATTAATTTTATAAATTATCATTGCATTTTTGATATAAGCTTTTGGGTCAATAACTAATTAAATTAAATGTCAAATAGTTGTTATGCACCATTGCCAGACATACATAAGTCTATGTATACTAGGTTGTTTAATATTTATAATAATATTTATTATTACTATTATTATCATTTTCTCTTCTCTTAAATGGCAAAACTCTCGTTCGAAGCAGTTATTATTCCATTATTTAAAAAAATCGTCAACAAAAAAATGAGCGAGAGAGAAAGAGAGAGAGAGATGTAAATAAATAAAATTTGTCAGAATTTATGCATTAGATTGTTCAGAAAATCAGTTTATTGTTTTACCAGGTTGGAGGTAATCATCTAATAAAATTTCTTTTTTACATTCCAAAAAACTGAAGTGAACACGTTATTCACCGCTTAATAAACACCAACTCTTTTTGTGGTCAAAGAGCTGGATTCGCATAAAGCATGTAGTCCCTGAGTCCTTTGTTTTATGTTCTTCAAGTTTAACTCAGTTTTTGTAGGAAAGGGAACCCTTGAAATGGCATAAAAAAGTTGTCCCTTTAAATGAGCTAGAGTTATGTTATGGACTGAATCCAATATGTATCTATTCTCTATTGTGCAATCTCGCGATACTATTAATTAAGGTATGTCTTCGGAAGATAGTTAAGAGGTTATTAAAATCTCATTCTTCACACGATAGATAAAAGGTTATTCAAATCTCATATGAGATAATTTATATCTCATAGTTCAGTAATTCTTATTTTTCGACTATTTCTTATGTTGAGGGATTGGTCATCGTCTCGCTGAAGGTTATTTGGAACATTACCAAGAAAAGCAAGTATTTTTTTTCCATCCTGCATGTTTGTTGTTGTTGTTGTTGTTGTAGCCTGCAGAGGTCTATGAAATAGATAACAAGAAAGGAATTATAAAGGCTAATAAACATCGTAGATGAAGTCGTGTGATAATTTGCGAGTAAAAATGGATTGGGAATGGGTGAGATTTAAATTGAAGTTAATTAAGGTCTGGAGAAACCTTCAATTGGGGTGTTCTTAAGTTCCTTTTCCTATAAGCAAAAGAAATGACGAATGCATCTTAGAGGGAGAGTTCTACTGAACATGATGTCATTGCGCCTTCGTCTGTGTGTGACACGCAAGAAGGTATTGCTTGCACAGTAGTTGGCTGTGCGTTTTTACAAAAAGTATTTTAGATTCTGTATGACAGTGGTTAGCATGCGAAATGCCATATCAACACTACCCTTTTGCAATAGAATTAAATTTATGACTTCGACTTTGATTTTTCACTAGAAATATTACCTTATCTACCTTGCGCCTTCAATACGTTTCAAATAATTCACCTTCAACAGCCACATAATTTGGATATGAGGTTGAAAAATAAATATTGATATTAAATAGAATTAAAAATTATACACATGTCTACTTTGAAACAAAAATATTGATCCCCTGTATATGTAAGATATTGGTTAAAAACTAAAAAGATAATGTTAAAGTTCTATTCCAACTATTTTCTTTAATTAAATAACTTTAATTAGAACTAAATTCTTTAAATGTCAGAAATGCAGAATTATATATGCTAAAAATTTCACTTAAGTCAGTCACTTAAACTTGAGTTTACTTAAAGTTAGTAGCACAAATGAACACTACGACACTTTACTATTCTTTGTAGAAGAAAAGTTCCCAATTCACCTAATTTTCATTTCCCACAGCACCTTCTCGCCTTACAAATAATCTCACACATTTTCGCATTTTCTTAGCGCATTTAGGAAAACATAATTAAACCGCACTACTTATTGCTTTTCTTAATTGCAAATGCGTTCCGTATGCGTGCGGCAAACCTGTTCATATACAACATACGATACATACGATACATACAACATACGACACAACCCTACATACACGTATAAACACGTATAATTATATTTAGTCTTACCGAGTTAGGATTACAATTGCGCACGGCACACAATGATCATCATACACTTTCAAGACATTAAAGTCCCAGAGGAGTGTTTCTGCTATTACACCGCAGTGATGCGATGCCTTGTGTAGTGTAAAAACAATTACATTACTAAGCAGCAACAAAATGCCATTGCAACAACAACAACAGCTGCATGAGCGGCAATAATAATAATAATCACTACAGCAACTATTATAATATTTAGGCCAGCAGTTGCTGTCATAATTTGCGCCAACACCGGAGTAGGAGTAAAAGAATAACCGAAAATAGATCAACCAATAAATGTAGTAGCATACTTTTAGGCGCAAAACTGAACTATGCAAGATTTCGTTTTTTGTATTTTGGGTCCTTTTTGTTTTTTGGTTATTATTTTTTGTTTTGTGTTTTTTGTTTATGACTTTGTTTACTTCATTGCGTACCAGCAAGCAACATCAGTGCTCCTGAACACGCACGTGTGTCCTTGAAATTAATATGACAACATCATGTGAGCATTTATGAGCGAACGCAGGCATAAGGACACGCGGGCACGGATGGCACGTAATGGGCGCATAATGAATATTTTCATTACATTTTTTGGAAAAATTTCTTTTTTTGTTAAAATTATTGATGTGGTTCATGCGATGTTACTGGATATTGGAAGGACTCAGTATAAAACCGTAATGCATTGCAAAATTATGGTATTTTTGATCGAATTTTTCCTTTTATATATTTTTTTAACCCTCATAGGAAATCAAGTTAATGGATTTTGTAAAATCCTATAAATGATTAGTAAGGTCAAGTTTCCATCTAGAGACACCTAGCTGTCGGGAAATCTCCATTAGGCAATGGTCTAACCATATTCACAGATGTCTCTAAAGTAGTTAGTAGTGTTGGCAATATTTTTGTCTCGAAAGGAGTGAAAAAATTAACTATTTATATTATTCTAAATAATTTACGATTTATTATACGATTCCTGATCATTGGTAGTTATGGCTTGTCTGGAAATGCAACATTCCTTTATAATTTAATAGGGATATTTACATACTAATTATCAGTCAAGTACCTTTAAAGTTATTGAGCTCAGTTTAATTCACATGTAGAACGGTTTTTGACTGCTACACATCGAGTTTCGAGTTTATCGAGTTTCTACGTCAAGTTCCTGGTCAGAGAGATCTTTTCTGCCATTTTTCAGCAAGGCAGACGAGCTCTCCATATCATTGACATTATGAAAACATTTCTTAAATTTTATTATGTGCTGAGCAATTTAATAAAAGATGTTAAAACTCAACGATATCAAGGCATATGTGTACCAGACAGCCGCTATATATTAAAGAACAAATGCAACCTCTTTCATTGAAATGTCGTGTAAGATTTGAATGTGTTGTGGTATATTTGTGGACAGGTCACAGCTGTTTAGAGAGGTGCTAGAAGTTTGAATTTCCCATTAAGTCTTTTTTGTCGCAACTGTAGAGAGGACGTAGTTTATGTGTTGACGGGTCACAGCTATTTAAGGATAAATGCTAAAAATGATAAAAATGGAATCCCTCGTTAAATCTTTCTTGCCGCAACTGTAGAGAGGACGATGAAAGTGTCTCACATTTGCCCAGAGCATGTGTGACACCCAAT
The DNA here is from genome assembly GCF_002237135.1 of Teleopsis dalmanni. Classification (NCBI taxonomy): domain Eukaryota; kingdom Metazoa; phylum Arthropoda; class Insecta; order Diptera; family Diopsidae; genus Teleopsis; species Teleopsis dalmanni. The sequence continues at coordinate 9,898,726 of NC_051846.1, forward strand.
GACTGTATTAGACGTTCACATAAAGAACATTTAAAGTTTTCCCAATGGTTTGATTTGGTTTTTAAACATTTGAACTTCTTATACCGTAATACAATAGGCCAATTGGCATAGTTGCTAGTTAGTTAAATATTAAAATTTATTAAGATTTGTTTTCAAATTGTTGAACCCTGAAGAGCAGAATTCTTAATTTTTTATAAAATGTCAAAACAATATACGAACTCTTTGTCGGTCGATATATATATATTAAAGCGAAAATCATAGAATAATTCATAAACATAAAAATCTATATCTAATCCTTATACTTAGTTTCGTCTTAAATTTGTCAAATTATTCAAAAATTCGTTTTCGTATCCCCGCGTTCAAGGAATCAGAATTCCTCCAACATCACGAAATAATTCTTATAGTTCATATTCAAAAATCGAATGGTAGCAAAACTATACCTCATACTCCTTCATATTCCACATTATATCAAAAACTTTTCAAAATATAATAATATAAATATTTGGCATTGAATTAGAGATTCTCTTGTGTCTATTGTAGAATATAAAAAAGTTTTTCAAAGGACATTCTTATTTTAAGGCCTTCCTGTTTAGAAACTAGTGGCCCTGCCTCTAAACCTTTTCATATTCATTTCAAGTGTATTGACAGAAACTAAAATACATTTATTTAAGGCGTTTGCTTTAAGGAAAATTTTTAACTTTAATGTCCCTCCATGTCCTATCTTAAGGCTCTTTCGCTTATCTAAACATGTTTCTTCCTGCAGAACGCAATTTAGAAAACAAATTATTGCGTCATTTAGAACAGTGAAAATGGTAAGGACTTTGCAGCCGCACGGATACAATGTATTCTTGTAGTCTAGGATATCATTTCAAATTTTAGCATGTCCTTATCTTCCAATTCAAATCTCTAACATTTTCTCGTTACTTTTGTGTAACAAAATTGAGAGGTCCTTTTGGTTTTTCAAGTTTGCAATTTTAATTTAAAAATATTCGTGGTTTGTAACCATCAAAAACAAAAAAAATAATTTGAATAATTTTACAAAGAAGTAAAAATTATTTTTCATAAATAAGCAAAAAATGAGTTTCATTTAATAAAAGAGAAAGTGAAATTAAAATTTTAAAAATATGAAAAAAAAAGTTCTAACCACACAGAAAAATTAATTGTGTCCGCGACTACCAAAAACCATAAAACACAAAAATTTTACAACATTTACCAGAAGAGAAGTCCACAGTTTTACGCACTTCCCTCGTTGAAAGGACAACACTTTCTCTATAAAGCGTTCGTAACGAGTCGAAAACCAAAGATTAACCAACAAAATTATGCAATACAAACAATGACACTGGCTCGGCTATTGTCCTGTCGTAATGTGCCGAAGTTGAAAATTGTTGACAACAAAAAGCACCAATAATTTCCACCCAAAGGAGCGAGGTGAATGGAACTATATATGCGTGCCGTACTGATATCCTTGTGACTATCACAATTTGGTGTTTTAATCGTTTTGGCTGCAGTGTAATTGTGTGGTGCGTAACCACAATTGAAAGGGAGTAGCGAATGGATTCACACGCGGACGTACCTGTGCCTTTGTTGGAAGCTCACATCAAAATCAGTTGGGCCAAATAACGAAACACTCCGTTAACAGAATAAGTAATCCGACTCAGGCGGAAAGGGATGAAGTGGAGAAATAAGAGAGGATAAATATTTACTTGACCTAAAATGAAAAGAAATAAACACTGAAATTTTACGCATTTTATTTTTTTAATACTTCAACTTTTTGTAGGTTTAATTATATTTTGCATATTATATCGGAAAATATTTTTTTAATTTATTTTTTAATAACTTTTTTATTGATACAATTTTCACCCCGATATTACACATTGGATATACATGGGCCTTGGGGCATGCCCTAGATAGGTAAAAATGAAGAAGGAACGATTTCTTTTCAATTAGCTTAGAAAGCCATTTTGATCCCATATTCCTCGTAATTATGAAGAGAAGAATGAGCATATTAGAGCCAGCCAGTCCCATTGATAAATGCAAGTACATATTCATCTTGGACTTGATGAACCACTTTAACGAGATATTAGTAGCTCTACTAATTGACCCACATATTAAAGTTGTCACTTGTAAAAGCGATGTCAAGCTGAGAACAACAGTATGCTGGACTGAACGTATGTTACATATGAAGAAAGACAGATATTAGACGCAATTTCTAAACGTTAGTATAGGATGACATATTATTACCTAACTTCTAGCATCAATACATATGTTTTGACTGCCACTTTCGGATAATATATACATTGAGAAATAGGAGAAAAAGGGAAAACCTTTCAAACACACTATTATATATAACTTTTTACTGACGGCTCAACAATAGACAGGGGAATATGGGCAAAGTTTTCGCGTCATTGGAAACATAAATCACTCGTTTAGTTAATTTAATAATTTAATAGAGATACGGTATTGCATGCTAGTTAATTGCATCTTTAGTACATCCTTTAGGTTGTACTATCCTTAGACATACTACTGGACATACATACCATCAGCCGGTGTTGTGCTTTCTATAACAATACTACTGATCACTGTTTTACGATAATTCACTTAGAAAAATTGCACCTTTCTTTTAACAATCTTTAAAAAAGTTGTGAAAAATAAGGAGAGATCGAAATGGGGAGAGATTAATGATAGAGAAGTTAAAAGTTAAGTTGGATGGTAAAAGTTAAACAAACTTCGGCGCCGTTAGAGTCAAAAAATCCTTGTTCTTTAATATTGAATCTAAAAAAACTAAATTACAGATACTATACAGTTTCAGACTATAAGCGATCTTGTTCCGTATTTAATGGTGTTAGTAGCTAGTATATCGTTGAAGACTTTACTGTTAGATAAGGTTGGGGTGGCAGAAAGGCTCACTTAATGGCCCGTTGTTTACAAATAATAACCTGTTATGCAACTATGGCTCTTAAGATTCGTGATATCATCTTGATCTTGACCTGAAGAGCCATATAAAAGATATATGTCATAAATGCGGTGTACAAATGGGGCCATTTTGAGAAGGTACGACTTCTCTATTCAAGTAGAATACAACCAATCTGATAACTCTATCAAACAATTTGTCAGGTCATTGAGAAAATGAGTTCCAAAGATATTAAATATTTACCAAATCAATGATGGGCTCTGGAACAAAAGGTAAAGTATAGTTTTCTTCTCATCCACAGAACCACAACCACGGCTAGAATCGTTAAGATTAAGTCTTATCACTTGTTCTCCTAATTTGAAGTGGCATGTCAACACCGATAGAGCATGTGAGTCTAGTGATCTGATTAAAATCTTCATCTAGCTAGTCTTTCTTTCCTAGTCCTAGACATTTATATTTTAGATTTCAGTATTAGGTTGGAAGCAAATTTAATATGTCAAGCATATGAATTTCTTTAAACAATATTAGTTTAAATGAATCAATAACTAATATTATTTATTATCATGTTGATTTAATTTTTGAATTAATGCTTTATGTTAGTTTTGTAAACACACATAAATAATTTTTCATTATTTTTTTTATATATAAAAATATTTTCTTTTTATTACTTTTATTGTTTAAATTGGAAATTAATCTCATTGTCAAATATTTGCTTAAATTTGATAGACTTTAAAGTCCCACAATGACATAATAACAACTTAGAATTATTTATTAGAATCCTTTTGACTTGCCTTTCAGGGCAAGAAAATTAATTTCGAATTCCATTTCAAAATATTTATTTTTTTAATGCATGTTTGCCAGTGACAAAGTCATGTGCATTCAAATGCACATTTCAACAATAAATTCAGTTTGAAGGCAATATTTTCAACATTTTGATTTATTAATCTCTTAAAGACTTTGGTAATTATTTGCTTAAGTAAAATAATTTAGCAATTTCTTATTCATTGACACGCACCGAAGAAGCCAGTTGAACTCTTAATGACAGCAAAATTTCTTGGGGGTGCAACCCCTTTCTCGTTGAAAACTTTATTAAAACAACATCATCAATCACTTTGGTAACTATGCCAACATTGAACACACTTTGATGCAAGAACGGAGAATTGGCTTCGCTCAGCCACAAGAACAGGTAATCTAATCCAATTATTCAACAAAAGACAAACAAGTCGAAACTGTCGAAGAAAAAATCCAAAAACAAAACAACTTTTGTGTAAATAAATGTCGCTCATTCCACTCGCATACAGTGAACTCGTCTCAAGGATGAAATGCAAGCCAAGTATGGTTGGAGGCACAAATACTCGTCAATATTGAATAAGTAGAATGGCGAAGTTAAACAACCCACAGGCAATAGCCAAGTTGGTGGTCCTTAATGCAGGCGGTATTATCTCATACGAGCATACGAAAAGTAAGCCAACCCAACCAAGTTTATGGATGGAAACGTATCAATAACGCATACAGCTGACAAATCCTGAACTCATTCGTATTTTTCGGGGATTCACTTATTTGTTTGCTTAAGTCTGTGGTTGTGTGTGATTATGCGTTTGCTTATTAAAGTAAATCCCTGTCTGTGAGCGTTGATTAACCAAAAAAACACATACTGTGAGAGCGGTAAGAAAAAGTCGTCGTTCATGGCCTTTGACTGTAGACGCAATTCATGCTGCTTAACAGGGCTTTGATGTTGGTATCAATTCATTTTTCTAAAGGAATATTTTCATCTATATTATATTATTATTATTTTTTATTTTTATTTTTGTGGGTTCAAAGTATTAAGTTAAGCATTGATGGCAAAGATTTTATTGGGTAAAAATAGGTAAGAAAGTAAGCTTGATTAAATAATTCCGTACCTTTTTGGAAGCGGATTTACCTTTGTCAGTGTATCTTACAAGAAGTTTTTCCACAAAAAAAAGAATATGTCCTTCTGACAATATGATTTACATAAAATGTTACACTTACCTTATGTCAATTTCAGGGATGTATATTTGACTGAAAAAAATCAGAAATATTCATTGCGAAATGGTCCAATATATTTCTGTAGAGATGGTTTTCAACCCCAAAATCTTCTTAGTATATCTCACTACTAAGTTTAAATATTATAAATAGTTGAAATTAAAGAGTGACAGATTTTTGTTTAACATTTGGATGGAAGAAAATATCCTACTTTACGAACATGGCTGTAACTTTTACAAAACCACAGATTTTAAAGATTTAAAAGTTCTACAGGTTTATTATAGATATTAAAAATTGGAGAGATCGTGGTTTGCCTAGTCGAAACATACGGTAAGAAAGTTAAAACTCTAGAGATGATGGAATATCACTGATTTAAACAAAGAAATAATCGTTGCTCAACCAGTCTTTAAGTCAAACTATAAGTTATAACCTCTAGTTAAAATTCTTAAGAAGGCGCAAGGCGCTGTTTCTAAAAATATGAAATAACGTCGCTCGACTAGTGGTTATATACGATTATGTTATAACCCTTAGGTAAGATTCCAGAGATGGCGGAATGGCACTTATTTCAAAAAAAAAAGGGAATAATCGTGGCCCTTCCAGTCGTTAAATACGATGATGTTATAACCTCTAGGTAGGATTTCAGAGAAGATGGAATGGCAATGATTTAGAAAAAGGAATAATCATGTCTCAACTAGTTGTTGAGTCATACGACAACGTTATAACCTCCAGTTAAGATTTCAGAGTTAACAGAATGGCATTGATTCTGATATTATAAAATATTGTGGTTCGACCAGTGGTTATATACGGAAAGATTATAACCTTTAGCTAATATTCCAGAGAAGACGGATTGGCACTGACTTCTATTGATGAATGGAATGCGTTAATGGTACTACTATATTTTAAATGTTAAAGTAAACAGAAATCCATCTTACTTTTTAAACTTTAATCTTTATTTCTTTATATAAAAATATTTCATGTTAAAATAAGAAGCAAATGAAATTATTTCCAAAATTTTTCTTCTAATGTAATTAAAAAGTTTAAGTTCTTATGAAACAATTCAAGCGGAATTTTATGTTTCATGAAAAATTTCTCACAAAGCCAAAATAAAATGTTGCATTTAATTAAAATTTTCATAATTAAAAAGTTAAAATAAGACTGAGAGGGAAAGGGTTTTTAGAGACCCTCATTAACCTAATAATTTTGTAAATCTCCAAATAAAAGGGAACTACAAGTGTTTAATAGTTCTTTGAGGAGCTGGCAAAGCGGCAAAAGGCGAAATTATGTGCTGAATGCCTTTCACTCACGTACAAAGGAACCTGGAGAGCACATAAACTCATGCACATAAGCACATAAATTATCAGCACAGCAGCAAATTCATGTCGGCAGCAGTTTATCATTTGTTGGCAAATATTTAAATAATTTCAAAAAACCCACTTTTTGAACCTTTTTTGCATGCAACTGTTCTGAAAGGATAAAGATGTGAGCGCTTCGATGGAAGTGAGAAATTTCACCAAAGCTGCTGTTAAGCCGGAAAGTGTTATCTGTGTTGTGCCTGAATGATTTCTGAAAATGCCATTGGGCAAACAAAACCGAAAGCTTTTCGGTGATTTTGTGAATATCCAAAAAAAAAGATTGTATCCTTGTGCAAATAAATATTAAGTAAACATACGTAAGAGTGTTCATGAAATATACATAGCAAATCATATAGTTATTTAGATTCTATAATAAATAGTAACACATAATCAATTTCATATTCCATTCGAATGTGCATAAATCTGTTTTTTTTCTTGGAATGGATGTGCATGTCTTCACTGCACAAAATCCAGTATAAATCAAAAATTATGCAGCGACTCCATTTCGCCTTGCCAAGTGCCTTGTTTGCTGGTTAAGCACAAGAATGCAGGAAAAAATGCGCTCTAAACTGTGGAGTGCATCGTCCTTGAAAGTCAAGTCGCACTCCGGCACATGTGTTCACTCAAGCACTTGACTAATGTGCATGCGCTTTTATGTGGCTGTAGAAACCCAAAGCAAGGATTGTGCAGCAAGTACACTACTTGTAAAAATGTTCCTTTCAGATTCAAATCGAAATTCGAAATCTTATAAGAAATAGCTTGCACAAATGTGGATGGTATTAGGAACAATATATGTGTTAGGGATAAGATGCAACACATCATAGAGTTCATGACATGGTTTTCGGGTTACAAGAAATACATTTACACACGATATTAGGTAAGTTATTGATATCTATAATATTTAGAAAAGATTACTTAAGTCTTATCCGTACTGTGGGGTGTGTATTGAATCCTATTTTGTGTATTGGTTACACTGTCAGTAAAATGTGTGGTAAGTATTAGACAGTTGCGATACTAAGTTTGACTTTGGCCACTTCATAAACAAGACTTGTATAGTTAAAGATTATTTGTAAGATAAAACGTTGGTGTTATTTTATGGAAAATTTCAACTAATTTAAGTGCAATGAAGTATTCAAAATTTTGAGGAAAGGTTTCGGCAATGATGCTATATCAGAACCATGAGAGTTATAAGCACTTTCATGGATATTGAGACGATGTTGAAAGTGACATGGGGTCTAGGCAAAATACTATGTCAATGAATGATGAAAACGTAGGAAAAATTTAAAAGATATGGGACTGTCTCCTCTAATTCCCTTTCCTTATATTTGCTATATTTTTAGTTTTAGAATTTTTCAAAATGATCTATCTAACTATATGACATCTACACACAGAATATTACCACTTTTAAGCGTTTCAATTTTAAATAAGAAATATTATAATATTAAATATTTGCTAAATTAAGAAACCTCTTCCTTGATATTAATGACGATACTGATCAGCATAATCTTCTTCTTATCGTTACCTGTAAATAGGTTTTAAAAATCCATGCACCCCGAGTAAATCTATATATAACACAATCATTTTGCAGATAGTTATGATTTATAAAAACAAATCTTAAAACTATATAAATAAAACTGCCCAAATTTTTTATAAAAATAAAATATTATTTATTGAATGAAGTAGTTCTAATTCGCATGGGCTCCAACTTTTTGAACTTTGACATTAGATTACTTCTGGAATATATTAAATTCGTTTATATTTAAATTCTATATATATCTAATTAAAATTAAATCATATTTATATTGATAACAGTATAATAAAAATTACCACAGTACCCGTGTCTGAAAACAACTCATATCCTTGCTGCTATAAATTGGAAGCCCAGCCAATAATGACACCTGCCGGATATATACGATTACATATGAGTGACTTTGCAAAAGCAAGGCTTTCTACTCTTTGAAACATTTGAATATCTATTGCACGGCAACAAAGTTTAGCCAAAGGTGTAGTAAGTCCAGTATGAGAAATAAATATGTTGGCTTCAAATAATTCTGGTTCTATTGCGTGAGTGAATATAAACACCAAATTAGAAGCAAGACCCTCCAAATGCATTCTACTTATAATTCTTCCAAAATCACCCGAGAAGAACTTTCGTTGCACTTGGTCGATGGTTAGGTCATCAATCTGTTCCGAGTTCATTGTAAATATCACTTTATATGTAATGTATATATCAAATAAAAAAGGCTCTTTTAAATTTTGATGGCTAAAATTTTAACAGTAAATTTAAAAAATTTATAAAGAAAAAATTTAATTTTTTTTTATTCTATGTTTGCTCAATATGAAACTATTTGAAATGGCTGCTATGTTTATTTATTAAGGTGGAGTTGTTGAAAATTAATTAAATTTAAAATTAATTAATTAATTAATTATCTCCAACATAAGCCTTATGTTGGAGATACCACGTCTAAAATACAATATTTTTTTTTGTTTATTTAATATGTAATAATTTTTTATATTGCAACTTATTCTTAATATAAGATTATATAGCAATACTTTTATCTCTAATATGCAATTTGTCCTATAATCGTTAAGATTATTTGAAAAGCATTCTATATATAGCAACATCTATAACTGAACGTTGACTGGTGAGTAAGTTGGACTTAATATGCTAACTTTTAAAAATTTTACCGAGTTTTCTTGACATTTAATATATAAATGGGAATAAAGGTGTACGCCATTTACAAGTTCCTCATTGATTTTGTAGCTTTCATGACCACCGTAAGGATCTTGAAAAGAAGTACAGACCACTACAATCAAAAATCAATCTTAATGAAAAAAAAACGTTGAAAAAGTCAAAAACTCACTGAAATGACTATTATGTGTATGTAAGATTTATTAAATAGGAAATTGGGATACCTTCATTACAGCCGATCGTATATTGATCAAGGATTTTTACAGTCGGAAATAGTGTGCCCGCTTTGTAACATCCATTATGATAGACTACCAAAAAGACTGCATATAGTATTTCAAAAACATGTGAAAAACATACTGAAGAAATTTAATTCCAATCAAGCATGTCTTGTATTGTAACTGGTGATAATATATGGTGTTTCCAATATGAACCGAAACAAATCATGGAGATGTGATATGTAAGTTATCAGAGAACTTAAGTTTGAACACATCAGAGCAAAATCAATACAATGCAGACCATTTTTTTTTTAATTAAAAGGGGTTTATTTACCTCGATTTCAGCCTAATGAGAGTAAACTCATAATATTATCTGGAAACGATACAACGATTATGAGCCAAAATCCGATGAATTTCAGAGGAACATTGCGACTTAGACAATTGGTTCGAGTTGTATGATAATGCACCAATTAACCATTGATATTGTTGATCATTGAATCGATTAAATTAATTCCGCTATGTGCCAGTTTTTGCTATCGAAGGAATTGTTTCGATAGCATTTCAGTCACTAAAAAAACTATGACTAAGATACTAAAGGTCAAAATCTTAAAAAAGTTCCAGAAATTTAGTTAATTAGAACGACGACTATATTATGCAAATAAAATATCATAATAATTAGGGATTTGTATTTTGTTTGAGAACTGTCTTCTCCGTTGAATGCAGTCACGTAAAGTTTTCGTTTACTGTATCAGTCTATTTAGTTCTCTTCAAAGTCCTTATCAACTTTCTATGCTTACCAAATGTGGGAATTTCATCAGGGAAATAGAATTCAAGCTGTTTTATATATGATCAGCAGAACTTTTTTTATTCTTTCGCTATGCATATTATTGCTTTTCACATATTAAACATACGAGTACATGCATAGATTAACTATTGACAAGTTTAAAATGCAATTCAGTCCTTCCCAAACTCTTTCTGAACTCTTCTACTATTTTGTGGACTGACAGTGTCATAAGCACAGGTTGCACTTGTACAATTATGCGGTGCTTTTAAAATTATTCGATGAAAATTAAGTAGAGCAATACCTTTAGTATACTTCCCAGTGGCACAGTGGTTTGAATATCTCTTAGAGAGAACAGTGTATACCTTCATACTCAACTTCAAAATAACGATCTGTAAACTGTGATTATACAATTTTGATATATAATTTCGGTGAGAAGAAAAATCAACCTTCCAATGATTTTCCGATTGTGGTTTTTATATAATGAAACATTTCCCTCTTTGATAGACTTTTTGGAAAAGTGCTTGATCATCAAACAAAAAAACCTAAGAAGCAAATGTGTAAAACCTCTTGAACGTGCAATGTAAAGTGTTTCGAATATGTTTAATATGTTCAAAATATGTTAAAATTTCTGAAAAATATTTTTCAAACTTAAAGTGTCGATAAATGACAGTTAAAATATAGGTCAGCCTGAACAAAACATGCAGAGCCAAACATTCAGAAATGTATTAAGAACTAAAAAAGTGGAAGGGTTTTTGCTTCCGTGATATTTTTTTCGCCAATGCAAAAAGCAAATAAAATGTGTTTTAAGCACTTTCCATTTATTGTTGCTGAAGAACTTGTAACAAGAAGTGGCAGCAATTTTTACGCCATTTTATATTTATGACAGTTTGACACTTTTTGCTGCTTTCGAAGCCATTTTGACAGGCACACAACACGCAAGCTACCACTCAGCGGCACACCAGGCAATTTCTTGAGCGTTTGTTAAGGAAATGAGTTGCAAGTTGCTAGTTGCAAGTTGCGCGTTGCTTCATTAAACAACAGAATGCAGATTGCAAGCGACAGCAATAGTTGCTAGTAACTGAAGTGTATTTAATTTTAGTTTAACTACTTTTAATTGTTAATAATTAAGTCTTGCTATTTTCCATTTTATTTATGCTTCACTGAGTCTCAATGTAGGTTAAAAAACTTTTTCTGTTAACATTTTTTTCTTTTTATTAATTTAATTTTTAATTTTTTTTCTTTAATATGAATATTTTTGTTGTAAATTAAACAAAAATTTCAACAACGACAGTCAACATTTTCTAAGTAAAATTTTCATACAAGTTGAAGAAGACAGGATATTTAAGTTATTTTATTTTGTATCTTTTTACAGCAGATTTTTTTTCTTCATATTTTATTTTATTTAATTTTGAAAAGTTTTTTTTACAGAACGAACTTTCGCTATGAATTAATGTCATTGCACTAATTTTGTGACTTAAGTTGCAGTTCGTTGCAATTTGTATGCATTTGGGACCAAATAACAATTTGTTGTAATTTTTATGCTATTTTTAAGGACACTTTTCGCTTAAGTTACGAAAGTAAATAGATAAAAATATATATTTTTTTCTAAACTCAACATTGCCATGGTGCCTTCCTGAAATATCCGAGTTCGTCGTAAAGTTTTACGCGATGAATTTGGAGATGTGTGCGTAAAAATCTGAAGTTTCATTTCTTGAACTTATGAATACTAATTTCTGACCCAATTTGCAACGGGAACTACGAAAATGCACCAATGGCTTTCTGAAATGCAAGGACTTGTAGTATACGTGTTGTTTTTTTATTTTAAAAGAAATATGTAAATTTAATATTTTAATTGCTTTCGAAATTTAACTGACTTTAATTTTGATGTTTAAAACTGCATAATTTAATGCAGTGAAGTTCCAAATTATGTTATTCAATTAATGAAATTAATTATAGTAAAGCAGTAGTAAATAGAAAACATTTTGATATATTGAAATGTTTTAATTTCGGATTGAAGGATTTTTTAGACCAATTTAAGTTAGAAAATTTACTTTCTTCTTATTTTTAACATATTTCATTGGACAATAGTAATTTTTAATAATTATTTATTTACTCGGTGAAAATAAATATTAATTCCAACAGATCTGGGTAAGACTCCACAGTCATACGTATTTTGTAGAAGATGTGGCAACCTTAACTCCTTCCCTTTAATGGTTGGCTATGCTCTTTGAAAGTTGCAAGTTTAAAAATCTTGATACAATTTAAAGAGACGAAGAGTTGGAAATCAATGCCTTTAATTGATTTTAATCATGCTTATTCAACAATGACCCGTAATAATAAACCTCAGCGAAATAAAATAAAATTAAAAAAGTAACTTAAATATAATATTGTGAAAAATTTACAACATGTATTGAAAATGTCAGACTGCATACGAATTCATATCATTTAATAAGTAAAAACCTTAACTCAATGCGCGCATAAAGTCAGTTCTCTATTTAAATTAAATATTTAAATGAAACAAAAAAAACAGTAGTCACAATGCCAGCTAACCGCATTAGATATGAAAATAAACAGAAAAGAAATATCTCAAAAATTTTTGTATAATCCTTTAAATAACGAAATCAGTGGATTTTTAATACTTTGAATTTTAATTTTGATTTATTATAGTCCAAAATACTGCTTAGAACATATGGACCCTACATATATAATATTAGTTGAGGTACCACTACCTTATATAGTTGTTGGTTTCATTGAGTCATTATTTTTTATATTTTGTAAGTAAGCTTAGTTCTATAGTAGAAGTTTTAATCTAGACAGCACTACGTTTCATATCTAGTTTATTAACCTCAGTTTGTAGTAGAAGTTTCAATTGGAATACCAGTAACTTTCATATCCAATTAGTCTGGTTCAATTTCAAAGTAAACGTTTCAAATAACTTATTACTACATTTCAAAGCTGTGTATGAGCATCACTACATTTTATATCTCGTTAGCGTTAGAAGTTTAATTAATAAACTTATTTTTATTATTAATAAAAATAATTTGAAACTAACCAGGATCCAGTCGAAGAAACCTAGCTACTTCAAGGGGACGAGTCCAAAGGTCGATTGGACTTAAATTGGTGTGTGCGTTGGGGCAAGAAAACAGATGGGCGACGTCATGAAGCGTGGAGCTGCAGTTTTGGCACACATTAGGAATGGACGTGTTAATACGTGACAAGTAACTGTTAAGCACATGGCTATATCCTGATCTCAATTGAGATAGGACAGTTCTTGCCGTACGAGGAAGATTACGTTCATTCTGAGAAATGTTAGGCGGAGGCCTATTGAGGACCTTGTTGGGAGTCAACCTAGGTCTCGAAGAAGATACTGCATCGGTGTGGAGTGTTATAAGTCCACGTTTGTATTCGACCTCACTGATGTAGGCTCCATTGCAATATTGGTCGATATGATTATTGAAGTTGGCAAGTGATCGACGAATGCAACGTGGAGGGAGGGCTCTACTAGCCATGACGCCATTAGGATGACCATCTGTGTGACACGCGAGTAAAAATTGTTCTCTAGTTAGACATGTTTAGTTTCATAGTGGATGTTTCAATTAGGATATCATTATTTTGTTTTAATCAGGGCATTACTACATTTCACAAATTTTAATCAGGGTGTCACTACATTTCATAACTAGTTAACCAAGCTTAGTTCCATAGCAGAATGCTTTATCGGGACATTATATCATTTTATATTTGGTGAGCTAAGCTTAGTTTCTTTGCGAAAGCTTCAGTTGGTTGCCAGTAACATCTATTTCTTCTTTGCCAAACTTCGTTCCGTATTAGGAGTATCAGTTGTGGTAGTAATTCTAGCTCATATAGCTGCTACAAAGTGCGAAAATTAACCTATGTATACCATTAGCTCAGCATTGCTAAGTAAAGCTATTAATTGATATTAACTAATATTGATATATTAATCATATATATTTTTATTTTAAATAACACAAGGTTTTACAGTTTGGGGTCTTTTATTTCATGCAACTATAGGTTGCATCCTGCTTAAATGCTTAGATTACCGCATCATTTACAACAACAACCAAGGATGTAAATTACAAAGTAGTTAATATTATAATATTAAATATTGTGAAATCTCATTTTAAAGAAAGCAGTATTATTTCTTTAATTTGAGGAAAAACATAAATGCACTTTCTATGATAAATAAATATTACTGTAAAAGTGTTAGAAGTTCAAGGCTTTTGAACTCAATCTTCAAAGTAAGAACTTCAAAGAGATTAGGGTTAAAAAGAGCGTAAACTAATTTCTTTTCTAAAATTAAAAATAAAAAAAATATATATATTTTAATTTAAAAAATATAACCTTTAAATGCTTTGGCATATCTGTTTCTGGTATTTAATTTTACTTTTTCATTTTTGGTACAGAGTTGCAAAGTCACAAAGTCAATGCTGCATTAATTTACACAATTTGTGCGTTGATGCTGTTGCTCTTGTAATTGCAGTGTCACTTGACAGTGCATGTTGCAACATGGCAACACTGTGTCGTCGCTTTGTTGCCAACTTGTATTGTTGAAACTTTTAATTCGTGTTGTGTGTGCTCCAAAACCGACAAAGTCAGATTTATGTTGTGCTGAAATGTGGAATGAACTTTTAACACTTCAGTTAAATTTCTTTTTTTATCACATGTTTTTTCTTTTTGCTTATTTTTTTTTGTTGCAACTGAATAATAATTTTAACTTTTAACTGTTTTGCCGCTTGTACGTATATTTTAAGTGCAACCACGCAGTAAAAATGTTGCTGATAATTGCAGCTTCATAATTTGTGCTATAAAAAAAAACAAACAAACAAAAAAAAGAAAATTCAAAGCATATTTCATTTTAAGTCAAGAGAAATTAAATTTCTGTAAATATTTTGCGAATTAAGCGAGTAGCGAGTAGCGAGCAGCGAGTAGTGCTTAAAAATATTTATTTCCACTTTTATTTCGAGGCATAAATTTTACATTTTGTTTGTGAATTTCCTTAAAAATTATGCAAATAACTTCCTTTTTACAAAACTTCCGCAAGGAAGCAGCACACGAATTCTTCTTCTTCTTATTGTTCTTTCTTTCTTTTCATTCTTTTACATTCTCTTCATTGCGTTGCGTTGCATTGTGTTGTGTGGTTAGTAGCCGCGCTGCGTTGTTCTTTTGTTCTTTTGCTTGTTCGCTTGTTTGTGCATTTGTGGGGTTTGCGCTTGTCGTGGTTGGTAATTTGGCAATTGGCAACGCCACCAGTCTAAAAACTGCAGGGCACATGTTAGGATTGCTTTAATTTCTTATTTTTTTTCTAACGAGTTTGGCTTTTAAAGGTTAAATGTATTCTTCTTTTAATGTGATTTGGTCATTTGCTTTTTAATGTGCAAAAAATTCTTTGTATTTAAAAGTTTCAGAAAAATAATTGTGTTCTTATGTAAATTTTTATGACACCAACCTTTACCGTAATAAACATTTTATTCAACAGTAAATCTTTGGTATTTAAACAAAAGTAATGACAGGATTATTGCGTTGAAAGCCTCCGCATCTATTTCCCTCACTCTTTTATTAAAAATGCGAAAATGCCCAGCTCATACACGGCGGCGACTCAATAATTTAGGAGCACCCTTTCGTAAGAATCTTGACCAATTACAGGATCTGACACTAAATAGCATTTCAGGCTTTGCCAAAGGTTCGAGGTGGTTTTAAGCCCTAAGTTTTTTTTTTATATGGTAACACAATAGGTCAATAGACCTAAGAGAATCCACAAGGGATCGCCGGTATAACCTAACCTAATATATTCGTGATAAATACCAACAACTATAGTAAGGTTTAAGCAAAGTTCTAGTTTCGGGTAAAATTATACCAACAACATAATGGTTACAGGCTCCTCGGTGAGGTATGCAGATATGTGGTCAATTATTGTTTAGTCTGATGAAATAATAAAATATAATCCAGTCAAGACATAAAAAGGGCTTTTGAAGATACCTCGCAGTTAATAGAGAGTAAAAGTGCTCAAGTGCACTGGCTCAAATAGCTTCAACATAATAATATTATTAGTAAAAAAAACAACAAATTAGTATATTCCGCATACTGCTATCTTCATTGTAAAATATTTAAAAATAGCTAAATAAGTAACTGCAAAATCGTAACCATTTATTTACTAAATTAATTTAAATTCATAATTAATATTGTCTTAGCTCTTTTCATAGGACTGGAAATTGTTAGCGGTATATTTATTTGCTCGAATAAGCTTTTAGAGCTACGTTAGGACTTTGGAGTATGTCCAAACATTTTAAAATTCCTTTTGTTGATTATTTTTAAATATTACTGTTTTCTAAGAGCATTAGTAGTTAAGAATTTTAAATGAAAGCTGTTTAGAAAGGTCTAAGCTAACTTCAAAGACCTGGAAATGTAGTTCTAAGAGTGATTTGAGGCAAAAACAAAAATAACAGGTTACGCAGTTTAAATAGTTCTAATATTCATAACAATTTTTCTACTTTCAGAAAATTTATTTGGAGTAATTTTAACAAATACATCAGTTTATTTCAGTACTTCATCATTGGGCTTAAAGAAACCCAAAAATTGTAATAATATATTGTAGATTCAGTAAAGCAATGAAAAATAATCATAATAAATATATTTTGATTTAGAATAATTATTGATTTTTTAACTACATAGCATAACTATTAGCTGCAACCGGGAAGGTGCAGTGAAATTAAAATACATTTATACCTTCAGAGGGAAACTTGCTCCTATTTTCTGTTTATCTCCAGTAATTGTCAGAAATAGACTGCAGTACCGACTCTCATTGTACTAATAATGTCTGGGATCTTTTGTCACTAAATATTGTTAAATTAATGGATAGCTGTAGTTCATTCTTGGTAGCGTAGAAAACTTTCTTTTGGGATAGCGTAATGAATTCATAGTTTAATTTGACTTTCATTAAATCGAATCAGATTGAGAATCTTGAACAAAGAAATATTGTTATGTATATCACTAGCCTTAATTTGTTCGTTTTATCTAAAGAAAGTCTGTTCAGGAATAGCACATTAGATACGACAAATCGCAGGACTATTGGGGAAAATATTTGAATTTAATATATAAATATGTAT
The DNA here is from genome assembly GCF_002237135.1 of Teleopsis dalmanni. NCBI lineage: Eukaryota > Metazoa > Arthropoda > Insecta > Diptera > Diopsidae > Teleopsis > Teleopsis dalmanni. The sequence goes on from NC_051846.1 coordinate 9,915,805, forward strand.
GTATATATTATACATACATATAAATATGTATAAATATTTCGTGCCTTACAAATATGGTCATTAGTTAACATAAGGAGTAATCTCAAAATAAAAAAAAAAAAAAAAAAAAAAAAAAAAAATAAAAAAGATGATAATGAAAAAGATAATCAATTGAATTTTTGGCTGCCTATACAGCTGTTTTAAATATTGCCAAATATCCATTTTCAGTGGTCTTAGAATTATTTCTTGTATTTATTAATTTATAAATAAATTTTTTGAGACTGCAGGTGTGTAAAATTTTTATCCTCATTTCCATCACTGTTACTTTTATTTAAAAAAATTATTTTATTATTTAAAATTAATTAACACCAACTAAGCATAAATTTATGAAAGACATTTATTGTTTTGAAATAGTTCCATAAACCTAATTTCCTCATCTTAAGTTTATGACCTAAACCGTAATTTTTTTTTCTGACTACTTGCATTAGCATTAACTCATTGCAGAGCATTTTATTGTCAACTGTACAACTGATAGTACATAAATTAAATACATAACTATTTCAGTTAGATGTCTTCATAATTTTCAGTGTAATAACATCACAGAACTACAATATACTTTACTCGTACAAAATTCTCCAGCAACAATCGTTGGCTGTCACTTAGTTCTCAGTGCGATAATGTTTATGCACGTTATGCGATGCTTGGAGCTTATGTCTTAAGCCAGAATTTATCACTTGTACACCAAGAGCCATCTAATTATTTATACAAACTCATAAGATTTGCGAAAATAGAGAATAGAGAAAACCGCCACAAAGGATTTAGACACTGCTTAGCTCGTTCTGTTATCCCTGCTCACAAACACCCACAGACCGCATAGAGTTTGTGTAATGTTTGAATCTTGTTCACGTCATGTTAATCTCAATTTAACACACTTTAACGCTGATTCTGTCTCTGGCACAGGTTCAGCTATCACAACAACAAAACTTATCGTTCCATGAAATTATTTCCTCCTATATATATACAAATATACTGTATATATTTTTTTCTTGAAGAGATTTTCTACTATTGCGCTTTCTTCACTGTTAAACTTCATTATTCGCGCCTAAATGCAAAATTAAACACATTCACTGTCAAGCTCCCACTCTCCAACTCCAACTCCAACTCCAATTCCAAGGATATTTATTTAGAAATGAAGATGTATGTGAACAAACAAAAACACTTTAGCACATTGTCGCACCTAAACCCCGGAGCGGGGCACAGGCACAGGCACAAGCACAACACAGCACAACCATAGCCACAGCCACGGCAAAATGCCACAGAAACGCACTGTTATGTCGCTTCTCCGGTGTCTTTCGCCTACGCTGCTGCTTCCATAGTTTTGCTCTTGTAATGCCAGTTTGTACGTCAGTATTGTGTTATTGTGTCATTGTGTAGCTGTACACAATCAGTACACAATTGTCAGTGTGGCAGATTGTGTTTCCCAAAAACCAACAACAACAACAAGAACAACCAGAACACACTCAGACTATTTTTATGCAAGGATTCGCATAAGTTATGGCCTTCTGCCGTGGCATTATGCCTTCTGCTATTTCTGTGCGCCTGGCGTTAATTTGCACACTTGTGTAGGTGTTTTGTCCTACACACACGCAAAGTGCCTGTTGTCCTCGTACGTGTTCGACACGGCTGAGTACATGTGAACAAGCATGGGCCTGTGTGTTGGCACTTCAGAGAATCAGAGAATGAACTTCAATTGGTGTAGTGTGAATGTAATTCCTAGTGTAACTGCGAGTAGTCCTTCCTCTACTGTGTGCATGAAAGGATATTCAAAACATTTTGATTTTTTTGCAAGTTCTTTTTTAAACTTGTGGCGCAATTTAAGCGAAGGAATGTATTCATACAACAGTGTTTACATATTTAATCTTAAACGATAGAGGGAGATTAGTGAGGACAAGTTTTCTGATTTTATAAAGTGAATATGTTATTGCTTTTCATATAAGATTCATTGGTTTGAAATTTAACTTCTAACTCCCATTGCATTCTTTTTTTGTTTTGTAAGACTAGAAGTAGGGGAGCGCCTACGCGCTAACCACGATCCGGCGTCCCGAAAAGTGAGTGCCCAAGTCGGACGAACTAAAGCTATCACATCCATTCCTAGAGACCTTGTTCTATCTCGAGACTGCGATAAGTATTACTTCGGGGCAGGGCCTTTATTAGTCATTGAAGATTTCAAATGGTGTACTTGCGCCCTGCTGTTGCTGCAGGTGACTAGTCTTACACTTCGTCTTGTTGGAATACATTTGCTTGCTGCAACTGCTTACTGACTTTCATTGCATTTAGATTTATTTCTTTAAGGAAAATCTCATAAATATGGGTGCATATGATTGTTTGATTGGGTGCACTGACAGATATGTTTCCACTTCCCACAATAAGTAATTTTTCACTGTTTTAACGTCTTAAAACTTTTATATATAAAAAGACAAAAAACTAAATCCATCTACTCGAATTAGACAAATTATTAGATCTATCCTTCGTACAGATAAATAGTCTTACAAACTTTCAAAAAAGTACTTTCCTAAAAATCTATTCATTCTTGAAGCCAGAGCTTGGAATTCATAGACAAAATGCGTGAGTGTTTCTTTTTCCTGTGAGTTTCTATAACTTCTATAGTGAGTACTAAAAAGAATGCGTAGGTTAACTGCGTGAGTTTCTATACACTAGTGAGCAGAGAAAGTTGCAGTAAGTCTTGCAGTATTTACGCGGTTTTTTAAGATTACACACTTGTCACAAATACTACTCTCTCAGGAAGTATTTTCTTTTCAAAAACAACATAAATGGAAATTTTTCGGGAAGAAATTTTATAAACTTTGCATCAATTAAATTTTTTGTTAATTAGAGCATTACAAACAGTTTATGAATTGCAATCTGCAATGGAAGCAATTATTTTTTATTGAAAATTTCATATAGGTATATATTTTTTGCAACAACAAAATTGTTGTAATTCACTACTGACGACAGTGACCATACTGACTGTATGGTTAGCCAAAAATTCAATTAATTAAAATAATATAAAAATAATTTTTGTTGTTGTAACTCATTACTTTTCGAAACCTCTCTATATATCTTCATATTAAAAAATATTTAAAAAATTGTGGTGTTTATTGCTGTGAGGTGGAATCTGTACCCAAGTTTTCTACTCTCAAGGAGCGTTGCATAGCTCACTTAAATAAATTTTTTTTTAGTATTTTTCATGTTTCTTCTTTTTTCATTTTCGAAAAAACGATATAACAAATCTGTTCGGAAAAAAATAGTTTTTCTCATACAATTGAGTACAACCTAGAGAGCATCCAAATTATTCCACAGCTTATTTTAATATTTTTTTGTGAAATAATATTTAATTAAAATTTTAAATCACAAAAAATTTATAAACATAATTTTTACACTTTAATTGTAAATCCTTAGTAGTGATTAATTTCAGTATAAAATTAAACTGAAATATTTAAGCTTAATTCGTAAGAAGATCAAGGCACTTTATTCCATAATGTCACTAGGATACGCAAATCTTTCTAAAAAAAGGTATTACACTTTCTCACAATCACATACACTAAATCACAAATCTACTTAACATGAAAAGTATATTTTGCTTATGACATTTGCCTGACTGATTAAAGGAAAATACTTGCAACTCCTAGCTACCAACAAGGACACGGAGGAAATACCGTAACGAATCCTTCGCCTAAATGCCAGCAAAACGCAATGAAACGTTAACAAAAACGCAGCACACATCGTCATAGCAATACTTCATTAACGCAACTTTAACATGAATTTTGCTATTAAAAGCGGAGTGTAGAGGGGAGAACGAAGGAAAATTAAAGCTGCTAAGCTTAGCAGTGGAAAACGGAAAATGGAAAATGTACTTACTGCTGCTTTAACTGCGTGAATTTACACGCCCACATGACATTGGCTAAAATCATTTGAAAGCATTTGAAAGTGACGAGTGAGATACTTTGTCCTGTGAATAACCATGTAGCAAGGAGTAAGGAGTAAGGAGCAAGGAGTGTTACGACTGTCAGGAGTGTTGGGAGTGCCGTGCCAGCGGTGGAAATGTTATTGGTAAGGTTGGTAAGGTCGGGGGTTATAAAAACAAAAGTAAAACGAAACCGACGACTGCGAATGTATTGAGAGAAGTAAATTAAAGCGATTTTAATTACGGTTGCCACAGCGATGAATGGAAATGTCAACTGTTGCGAGGAACATGTTCAGTGCGGTGCGGTGCGGTACGGTGTGATGCGATGTTGTAGTCAATGTTTACCTTCAAGCGAATAAACAAACAAACAACAACAACAACAGTAACAGCAACTGGAGTAGCTGAGCTGCTGACTGAGTAGTGTGCTGAAAAGGTTAAAACATATGCCAGCGGGATAACTGTAAATTATTGCACGTGCCAGCATCAAGTAAAGAGTGAAAAAGGTTCTAATAATGCAAAAAGCGAGATTTACATTGAATGCGGTGCTGACAGGTGGGTGGTTAGTGCGGGTATGTGAACGTTATGAGGGGTGTTCGGCTTTTGTTTATAAATATTTTCGTTTTTCATTTTTTGCTTTCACAAAAATTTGTTGAGTGAAAATTGTTGAGCTTTAAAAAGAAACCAACAAAAAAAAACAACAACATAAGCAAAAATGTTAGCTGTAAGCAGCAGCAGAGGCAGCAGAAGCAGCTAACATACAACATAACAGAAAGTCATTGCCAGCATCAGCGCAACCAAGAACACCACAAAGAAAAACAACATACACATAAATAAAGCTAACAACAACTACTGTTACAACAACACCACTAACACGAACACAGCTTCAACAGTAGCAAATGTTTTTGTATTATTTTTCACTTATTAACAGTTTCTATGTCTTTGCGGTATTAAAACAGAAGCAACAAAAACAGTTCACAACCAAACAAAAACAAATGAAAAGAAAAGCGAATATGTTTATTTACTTGCTTTTGTTTTCAGAGAAAAAGAAAAAAAATAAATAAATAAATAAAATAGCATAAAATGAATATGAAAATAGAAAAATAGAAAAATTTAGATAACATTGTGAATAAAAAGTGAAGCTGTTGAAAATGTAGCTTAATGTTGACGTGAAAATGTTGCCGACGGATGTGTTGCTAATACAAGTTGTAACATAAAATTTACACTAACTAAATTTTATTACACAAATAATACCAAACAACACAAATATAATAAAAACAAAATAAACAACAAGAAAACAAACAACAATAGAAAGAAACTTGTAAACAACGAACCGTTGAAATCACAAGAACAAAGTTACTGCTTGCTTCGCACATCACAAGTATAAAAGGCGAAGCAAACGCAGTAGACGGGGATTCAGCAAGACAGCGAGCTAAGAACAGGTCGCTCTATATTACATGTGCTGAAACACCAAGAATCGAAATTTACATCTCGATTTCTATTTTGTTTTTTTATTTTTTTTTTATTTTTTAATAGAAATACACATTTCTATTAAAAATCATAATTAATAACGAAATTAACATTTCGTTAATAGTAATAGAAATATAAATTTCTATTACTCTATTGTTCATAACGAAATCAAATTTTCGTTAGTAAATTACGCGGTAAGGTGATAATACCACATGAGTATTAGCACCCATACCAAATCCATTGTATGAAGAAGAAATTCACATTTCTTCAAACCTTTTGTCAGGGGCGTCGAAATTAACATTTCTACGCCAAATCCATTGTATGAAGAAGAAATTCACATTTCTTCAAACCTTTTGTCAGGGGCGTCGAAATTAACATTTCTACGCCAAAATCCATTGTATAGAGAAGAAATTCACATTTCTTCAAACCTTTTGTCAGGGGCGCTGAAATTAACATTTCTACGCCAAATCCAGTGTATAAGGAAGAAATTCACATTTCTTCAAACCTTTTGTCAGGGGCGTCGAAATTAACATTTCTACGTCAAATCCATTGTATAGAGAAGAAACTCACATTTCTTCAAACCATATCACCGTACCAACGTCACCATCCACCGTATTCCACTGTTCCTATCAAATAAATTTATTGTAGGACTGAACCTTGAATCCGGCGAGTAAAACCCCGGCCAGAAAGGTTCGTTACAATTGGCGCCCGAGCAGGGACCGTGGGAACAGAACTGACCAACATCTTCAGTTGAGTATGGAAGACAAACCAACGGTGGTACCATCAGGAATCAAGGAAGTGACAGGACAAGCAGGAACCTTGGTACAGATACCAGTTAACATCGTCGTTTATCTTTTACCATGGGACAGTATTCTTATCTCCAGACAGTTGAACAAGTCGAGAAATGGTGTGTTAAATTTAATGGTAGTAAGGACCCGTTGGGCTTTATTGAAAACATTGAAGAACTTGCAGACATCTATGGCATCGACATAAATCTAGTTCCCAAGATGATGCCTATATTGCTTGAAGATAAGGCACTAATGTGGTACCGCTACAACAATAAGCATTGGCAGCTCTGGACAAGTTTCAAGGTCGACTTCCTAACTTTCTTTTTGCCACCTAGATACTTTGAAAAATTAGCAGATCAAATAGGATCCCGACGTCAAAGGCCACTAGAAAGCTTTAAGGATTATTTAATTGCCATTAAAGATCTGATGCGACATGCTGGCATGGATCAAAGTTCGCAACTAGAACGAATATATCACAACATGGGCACTGACTTCCAAAAGTATATCAAACGTCAAGATTTCGAGACTTTAGAAGAGCTAATTTCATTAACCGATGAATTCGAAGCACTTGGCACAGAGCAGGTTAAAACATGTCGAAGCGATAGTCAAGAAGAAGCGTTCATCAGGCTCACAGTAGTCGAGTATCCACAAGTGATCCCATTACAGAACCAGTCCAACCTACGTACAAAAGAACTTAGCATGCAGGTTCGAAATTATCTAGAACAGCATCCAAAACCACTACAAGAAATTTCACAAACGTCATGTAAATGTCTCACACCTCCACAACAAGGATTGCAACGCCTAATGTCGATTAAAGAAAACCCAGAAGTATTTCAACCAGCCCGAGTAATACCAGAAGAAGTGCAGCGCCAGCAAAACACAGAGTCTAACGCAGAATTACCGAGTCAAGAAATACACCGCCAGCAAAACACAGAGTCTTACACAGAATTACCGAGTCCAGAAATACCCCGTCAGCAAAACACAGAGTCTTACACAGAATTACCGAGTCAAGAAATACACCGTCAGCAAAACACAGAATCTAGCACCAAATTACCAAGTCAAGAAATACATCGACAAAACACGGAGTCTAACACAGAATTACCAAGTCAAGAAACACCAGGTCAACAGAACACGGAACCTAACGCAGAATTACAAAGTCAGGATACACAACTTAACAAACAGTTGCAAACTCAAGTCCAAGAGATACACCGCCAACGATCTACAAGGGAGTTTCTAGCACAAAGTCAAGAAATACAACGACAGCAAAACTCAGAACCTGACAGACAGTTACAAATTCCAAGCCAAGAATGTCGAGCACAAGTTTCAACTAATCGCGTTAGTCAACAGGAACAACTGCCACCTCAGGAGAACTTAAACGTAGAACAACCGAAGGCAAAAGGAACCAAGTCACCAACGCTAGTAAGACAATGTTTCGTCGAGACAGAGATTCCAAATAGTAGTCAAAATCGCCAGCAACAAGTAAGACATTTAGGTATACTTGAACAAAAAGATGACAATCATAACATCATAGTCCAAGACAAGTTCTTTAAAATTTTCAAAAATCCAAGAAAACGGACAAGGAATCATTCTACGAGATAATCAGAGTCCTTCAATTCGATGGAAAAACCGGGGAAGTGTAACATAAAATTTACACTAACTAAATTTTATTACACAAATAATACCAAACAACACAAATATAATAAAAACAAAATAAACAACAAGAAAACAAACAACAATAGAAAGAAACTTGTAAACAACGAACCGTTGAAATCACAAGAACAAAGTTACTGCTTGCTTCGCACATCACAAGTATAAAAGGCGAAGCAAACGCAGTAGACGGGGATTCAGCAAGACAGCGAGCTAAGAACAGGTCGCTCTATATTACATGTGCTGAAACACCAAGAATCGAAATTTACATCTCGATTTCTATTTTGTTTTATTTTTTTTTATTTTTAATAGAAATACACATTTCTATTAAAAATTATAATTAAAACGAAATTAACATTTCGTTAATAGTAATAGAAATATAAATTTCTATTACTCTATTGTTCATAACGAAATCAAATTTTCGTTAGTAAATTACGCGGTAAGGTGATAATACCACATGAGTATTAGCACCCATACCAAATCCATTGTATGAAGAAGAAATTCACATTTCTTCAAACCTTTTGTCAGGGGCGCTGAAATTAACATTTCTACGTCAAATCCATTGTATAGAGAAGAAATTCACATTTCTTCAAACCTTTTTTCAGGGGCGTCGAAATTAACATTTCTACGCCAAAATCCATTGTATAGAGAAGAAATTCACATTTCTTCAAACCTTTTGTCAGGGGCGCTGAAATTAACATTTCTACGCCAAATCCATTGTATAAAGAAGAAATTCACATTTCTTCAAACCTTTTGTCAGGGGCGTCGAAATTAACATTTCTACGTCAAATCCATTGTATAGAGAAGAAATTCACATTTCTTCAAACCATATCACCGTACCAACGTCACCATCCACCGTATTCCACTGTTCCTATCAAATAAATTTATTGTAGGACTGAACCTTGAATCCGGCGAGTAAAACCCCGGCCAGAAAGGTTCGTTACAAAGTGAATGGCATTTTTTTAAAAGGATATTTCATTTTTTATTTTCCCATATTTTATTATTATTTTTAATTTCATTCTCCTTTCTTTTTCAATTGCACAAATAGTGTACATAGTATAGTAAACAAAAATAAAAACAACATTAAAATATGTATGTATATATGTTAAATTAATGTAAAAACTAACATTATTCTGTTGTTTTTTCACTGTTATTCTTATTTTCACTACAACTTATGTGGTTCGTTGTTGTTGTTGTTTTTGTTGAGATCTCTGCCTGTATGCAACAAGATATTGTTGCTTTGCGTTCACTTTGCAAGGCAACTGCAGTTGCCACAGCTTCAGTAGCAACCACAAAAATAAACAAAGCCATTAACGTAATACGATACGTACAACAATTTGACAACAACAACAACAACAACAACAACAACAACAGCGATGGCGAGGGTGGCTTACAAAATTAGATATTTACGAGATAAAATTTTAAAAGGCTTCATTTAACTAATTCTGTGTGTATAAATAATGAAGATGTAGATAAATTGAATAAGGAAATATAAACGTTAATCATATAACTATTTCAGGGTTGTTGCTTAGTGATAAAGTATTTATTTGCAATAGAAAAATTTTTTGTATAAAAGTACAATTTATTTATTTATTAGTCGTAAAGTTGTAATTTTTATTATATTTGGAAAATTGTTAATCGTATGGATAGGAATGGTTTATGGTAAAAATATTTTTTCGATTTTATAAACAATGCATTAACTCTTAATACTATAAATTACAGCTGTTTTTTCTATCAGAATTGTTTTCTTCTCTTCCTTTTGATGCAATCTATATCTTTTTCTGTCTTTTATCACTACAAAATGATTTTTGATTATTCTTCACTCTTCTTTTTTCTTCTTCTTTATTATTCATCTTTCTTCTTTTCTGGTAATAAAAGGAAGGGATTCTTCTATATTCTTTATTTTTTTTGTTTTATTTTTTTCTGTTTTCTTCTTTATTGTTTTTTGTTCGTCAATCTTCCATTTTTTTCTTTTGTATCTTGTTTTTGTATCAATGCTAATATTGGAAATATCACGGAGTGTTCCTTTTCGAACGCCGGTAGACATGTACTACACGATATTTGAGAGAATAGGTTGAACTTCGGCCCATGTCACCTAAAGTCCAGTGTTCTATTTGAACAGTAATTAATTTTGAAGGTTCTATATTGGGCAAATAAGGGCCCATGAAGGCATTAAAATACAAAGGATATATTGAACAAAATTAATTACTGGTATCTTAAAAGTTGTTTCATAGAAATTTAAAAAAATTAAGGAATGATATATTTTTTATTTTATAAAATATGTGTCAAAACCGAAACTTTATCGATACTATGAACGATTAATTTTTAGCAGTTTTCGCTTGAATTAAACAACTTAATTCAATCCTTTTAGGTGCTGATATATGTGGTCTTTTATAGTTAATTTAAAGATTAATTATATAACATATTTGAGGGTTTTAGTCTATTTAATATTGAAAAACATTAGTTTCAAATATATAAAAAATGTTCAATTTTATATACATATCATTTATATATTTCATGAATTATTTTTTATTTTAAACTATAGAGTTGGGAATTAGCATTATGGCATTACCTTAAGGTAATTAACATAATTACATAATTAAAGACTTTAGATGCATCCCTCGCTTAGTACATACTCATTTGCACTTTCTCTTTGTTTATCACTCGTATCAGCGCTGATTAACTTGTTTACTTAAAGTGAAATTCATGCTGGAGTGAACATCCTAACAACCCACGCTGCATTACAATTTCATCAACAGAATTCCACTGCATCGTCGCCATATCCGGTTCACGTCATTGTTGCAGTCAGCCCTTGGGGTGCATTTAAATAGCGTCAATTTTTTACATTGCAGTTTGAAAACGAAACTAAAAGCTACCCGACCCAACCAAATCAGTTTATATAATTTTTATAGTTCATTCTACGTGTATTTTATATATTTTAATTTTTTTGCCTGTTCACAAGTTGTTTACATAAACATTGTGACACTGTAACCCCTACTCCGTTGCGTTTTTAGTGTTTTGTGTTGGTTATAATGAAGCCATTCCTAATATAATTAATGCACTATAACACCATAAGTTCAACGGTTTCATTAAATTTATTAAATTAAAACTTTAACTAATTTATCCAACTGCAAATTTAGTTATTATTTAATGTATAATTTAAAAGAATGAAATTATGGCTTAGTGAAGTCTATATTAGCATATTTTGTGCTCAGAATCATAAATTAATATTATTATTCTTGTTTATATGTAATAACAATAATATATAATTTATTATTACAGATTAATTTAATAAATAATGAAGATTAAGAAATAATATAAGGGAAATTATGTAAAATTTAAATAAAATTATTTTTTATTGCCTACTTATAGGGGCATTAGTAATAAGTGTCTTTTGATTTTTTACTACAGCATGCATTCAAAAAGTACATTTGCAGTATAATTATTATCGGAGTAGTAGAAACCTTTTTAAACAGCATAATTAAAAGAAGGGGTAGGATGGATAGATAATGATAGATAGATAATAATTTCAAATCTACATTTATGCTCTGAGAATAAAACTTATAGATTTAACAAATCTTTTCTTTTTTAATTTATCATTTCAAAGATAAGACATAATATTTATATAAAGTTTCCACAGAGATTGAGAGATCCAGATTTAATAGCTTATCAGATTACGTTAAGAAACTGAAAAAAAAAAATATATATATCTTTGTCCAGATTTTTAGCTCATTGAGATGCTGGCTTAATCTTTTTATATATCTCCTGCTAGAATTTCGACTATTCCGACTATTCCGACTATCTCTAGCAAAAATAATTTTCATGCAATAATAAATAAAGTAAAGCTACATAGTCTATTGGCAATAGACTAACTGTCAAAATTCATACTTTTGTTCCACCAACATGCGAAGTTAATTTGAAAAATTTGATTCTTGTTCTAATATTAAACACATATACGAGAATTAGAACATACATATTATGTCACAGCTTCTAACACCAGTTTTCTTAGGTATGAAGACAATTGCCTTATATCATATAATGTCATAAAATGTTTTGAAAAATAGGGAAGCCATAGAAAGTTTTTGTAAACTTCTATGTTCTTATTTTTTTGTTACCAATCAAATCAAGTCGATTTAATCTTCAGGATATTCGATATATGAACAAATTGCACTAACCATGACTAAGCTATACTAAAGACTTTGATAAAACTCATATCATTTCATATATTTCCCTTTGTCTAAAGTAATCATAATAGAAACAACAATATTTTATTAAATTATATTTTATTAAATTATTATTATTTATTAAATTATTATTTAAAATTTATTAAATTTTATTGAAATTATAGCAAAATAAAATTTTAGGCAATTTAAAAATTTAGTTAGCAAAAACCTTTCCCTTCTGAAAACCAGTAGAGGAAGGTAGGGTGTAGCTCCTATAGTCAATCATCAATCCTGTCAACTAACTGCCACTTATTGTATTTCATAAAACTTTCACTACTTGTAATAAGGTAAAAAAAATGAGTTCCTTAAGTATATTAACTGGATCCTAAGCCAGGCTTTAGCAACGATAACAGCAAAGAACGCAGCCCCTTCATATTTCGCACTAAAGAAATAAATTTATTACTCAAACTGCAGTTTAAAATCTTTTATATGTGCTTAGAATTAGTGGCTAAATAGATTAGGCTTTGTCTCATTAGTTTAGTATAATAAGTTCAACTTACTAATTTATTATGCATCGGCTTTGATAAAAAGATATTGAAAGATACAAATTTAGTCTAGAGATACTTCAGAACACCGCTTCTTTCAATTCCAGTTAAAATTATTTTACTTTCACTATTAACACTAATAATGTCAAAAGTTGGAAAATACTTGCATATATTCCATAATGTTAGTTTTGTAAATTTTGGTGAAAGTTAGAATAGCTCAAGACTAAAATACTAAAAAACATGAAATATTAGAAAATGATCCAAAAAAGCATATTACCCGATATACACAATATTAATTCTGTTACAATTTTTTAAAAGTGTTGAGGAAGTCGATTATTTCTTGAAGGGTCTTGCAGCAATTAAAGAAGAATAAGTTGAATTTGTAAACACATCTCATGACCCTATATGCATGTGCCTCTTCTGATGTGCAGACCTGCGAGGAGATTAAATGCGGTTCCGGTAAAAGCTTTAATACCCGCAACAAATACATTCCGCCCGACTCGGCCTTCGTTAAAACAAACACGGGACGGGGTTGATTATCCTCAGAGTCCATAGTTCCTTTTCTGCTCTTCAACTTTATATATTATAAAATTTTGTTATAATTATAAAAGAGTATGCCTAAATGTGCCTATATTGTATGTGCTTCTAAAATTTGTAAATAAATTTTATTTAATATTTTATTTTAGTTATATTATCTAAATTAAATAAAATGCATCGTTTGCTATATGCAGTTAAAAATTTTGTGTGCAATAAAGTAAAAATGTTGAAGATATAACATATCTCAAAATATTTTTGAAATTTTTTTTGTAATGAATATTAACATAATAAATTTGAATATATCTTAATAAGTACTCATATCTCAAAAAGCTTGAGAAGAACATGTTAACCGAAGAATGACATCCTCTGGGATCAATCTTGAGGTCCCTGTGGATGTCATTATTCTTAATGGAACTTTGTTTGTTGTTATTGGGAATTTATTTATTTCATTTATTAAGTAGAAAACGAAAATCTTGACTTCTTAATACAAATATTTAAAAGTACTACATGCTCCATGCTCCGTTTTTTTAGTTTATTTTATACCATTATAATATTTATTCAGAAATAGAAGAAAGAAGACATCCAAAGGCGTGGGACATATGTATATTACAACTTTCTACCCGACTTTCTACCGAAGTTGTGGTTTCACAAAGATGACATCACTTCCAGTTGTTATATGCAAACCATATCTTCCATCTCTTCTTCAAAATCTTTGAATGGTTTCTAATTTTCTACCGCACTAACCTTTCAATATTGGAAGTAGTCCCAGTAAACAAATCGTCATTCATTTTGTTAGTGTTGTTCTATAAGCTATCGTTTCTAAATCTTTATATCCGTTTAATTACAATTTCCTGAAACTAGTCTTAACTGAAAGAAATGCAACTTTAAGATAAACATCTACGTTAATAGCTCAGTATTTACATTAAATCATGTAGTGCTTAAGCCTTTTCTGGAAAGTAGAGTACCCATAGAAAGTTTAGCATTAAATAGTTAATTGCATATCTATTGGATACCGGGCCCTAAGTTTATTGGAGACAAATATGAGAAAGCTGTTTGGCGAGAGAACAATATACGGAATCATATTCAAAATCTATAGAGGTTCATATACATAAAAAGGAATTACTTAGAGTCTAAAACATAAATGCAGAGAACTGAAAGATAAGTACATGGAACATAACTTGATTGAATATACTTGAATGAACATATCTTATTTCTATGCCTAAGTAAAAATATTTAAATGCCAATACTAATCCTAAATTTTTTATACAATTCAAGACAGATTTCCATATACAACACTTTTTATTATGATGGATTTAATCAGGACTTAATATAATACCTCAATAATAATATCTAATATGCAATGAAGAACATTTTTTTATATATCTTATATTTAAAAAGTACTAGACATTTATTCATTGACGAATTTTTGTTATTTATTTCAAAATGAAACAATGATATAAATATCTTATATTATATTTCTTCAATATGCACTTCTGCTTAATTAAAGACTGTAAAGTAAATTTATAAATTAATTTTCAATATCTTTAACTAAATTAAATAACTGAAATTTTACTCTTCACATATTCATGTAGTCCATTTCTAACTTGGTGTAAATATATACATTATACTAAACAGAAACCAAAGATGCAGCTAACAGCACCATTTAATCGAATATTTATAAAAGAATCGAAAGTATAAGACAAAAAAGTGCTTGCCAATTGAAATAGTTTCCATAGATATTATATATATTATAAATACATAGATAAGTTAGATATTAATCTATCTTTGAAAATGTTTTCAGTGTTAATAGAAATAACTTATATTCTATAAATAAATGGAGAAAAGAAATAACCAACATCCATTCAAAATATTTTGGTATATTTTTCTTTTTCTTGTTTTCATACATATTATTGAAGAGTTTTCTTATTTGTTTTGTATTTAATTGATATTTTATGTCCATTTTGATGAAAGAAACTAAATTCATAATGGAATTTAGTTTTCAAAAGAGAGGTTTCTTTATCCAACAGTAGTGAAATTGAACAACAAAAATTTTTTTTATTATTTTTAATTAATAAATTAACTATCTCAAAAAAAGTAATTTAAGGAAATTATTCCAAGAACGCTGTTGATAGGTATTTTTCAGTATTGGAAACAGTTGTATGGTCAGTGAAAAATTCAAGTAATTAAAAAGTAATAAAAATTTTTGTTGTTGTAATTTCACTACTATTCCATAAAAATCTCTTATTTATTTTGGGTTTATGGCAAGGTCAATGATAATAATTTGTTTTTAAAAATACTACTCATACTTATATATTAATTATATGCAATAATTCCACTACTTACTTATTAGTATCAGCAATGTGATGATTTTTTGTAGGGTTCCACTTCCAAGATCAGTGAAGTACTGATTACAAACATTGAAGTTTCAAGTAATTAAGTAGCAACTTCGTTTGTTAAACATAAATTTTATCACTTTAAATTTTATTTCCTTTAATACTTTATCTTTATTGATGACACTTAAAACAATTTACGACATAAACGACCACAATCAGTGCTTGCCTCAGCGGGAGGAGGACGAAAATTCAATTTAAAAATCAGCGTTTAAATGTTAAATCAGCCAATGGATATTGTAAAAAATTTCACTTTTCTGCTGACTTTATTGGTTAATCAATTTAACGCTTCAAGATAACGTGAAATACAATACAAAGTGTGAAAATGAAGTCAATAAAAATAGCGCCATTAAACTGTCTGATTACGCGCCAAAAATTGAAACAGAAAAATCTTCAACTACAGGACACTTAAATGCTCCAGCAGTAAGACGACTCTCCACACAAATAGTAACTGACGAAGCAATTGCCATGCAAGTCAGTACATCTAAAACCGCACCATATACACTCAAAGGATATCTTAAAGTTTTATTTTGTTTATTTTTATTACAAGAAAGTTTGTGTTTTATCACAAAGAATCGTTTGCTCCTTAAGGATATTAAACACTCTAAAGTTTTTGCAACGTATCAAGATACATCTCGGCTTTGCGACGACTTTGCGAAATATTTTTACGAAAATTTTCGTATTCTTATTCGTCGAGTAAGAATTTTACGCGTATCTGATTTTGTACTGAGATGAAATGCAACCGTTAGGATTGAAAGTACATAAGGAACTGTTTGGTTGAGTTGGTGCATGCCAGAAATTAACTTATCACAGCGACCAGCAAACCATGAACGCAAACATGCCACAGCATGTGCCGAAACTTGGTAGCATGTTTACAAGCCTTTCGTACCAATATGTGCCACCAAGTTTGGGAGCTTATATTTTGGGTAAGGAATAGTTACGCTCTTAGTTTCCACATTCCACAGCAGCAATGCGCATGTCAATTTCCAACGTAATATGTTGCGGTCCGCTGCCTACGCCACTTGCAAAGAAAGTAAACAACATTCAGGCAGTGTGACACTCCACAGCTGACTCCACAGCATCGCAACGCAACTGGTGGTTACTACGAGTTGAGGCATGTGGTTGCTTAGCTACAAAGCTAAGCATTGCTCACAGCACATCTTTGCATTGTTATCAGTTGCAGTGTTAACCTAAGCTAACAGCTAATAAAACGACGTGAAGAACATCTTACCTCCCACTTCTCTTCACTTCACTTCACCTTCTGCTATTTCACAGTTTTTATTTTATCTAAGAACTTGACAATAAACATGTCACTCCGTCCCAGTGCGGTGTTTATGCACTGTTTAGGTTTGTCAGAGTGAACACTCCCCTTCGCATAAGCGTTCCATATGTTCGCTTATTAAATTCGCATCATCCTGTTACGTTGGTTGTCCTTAAAGAGAAGTGCTTCGTAGTGTCTTCCACTTTTATGCGCCCGTAATTTTCTCCTGAGGTTTACAATTTCAAATTGCTTTGAATTTAATCAAATTGAATTTGATTTTTATTAGTACTTTTTTGTGTGCACTTTAAATTGTTGCCTAGTTTCGTTGGCTCACAGCCAAGCACATCATTTTTATCTTTTATATCTTTTCTTTTTGATTTAATAATAATATGGTCTCTCTGATTTCCTTTTTAATCCTTAGAAACGTTGTTTTTTTTCTTTTGCTCAGCCATTAAAATGAAATTTAATTCCTTCTCTGCTTCTAATTGCTTTGTTGCATTAGCAGCGGAAAAAGTTTTGATTTTAATGGGAAAATATTGTAGCCTACTTTTGGCGGCTTACATTAGCTCACCAAAGGGCATTAAAAATTTAAGTGGAACATTTAAGGATTAGTTTTGGAGTAGAAACTACTTTTTAGTCACATTAAATTTCAAATATTTTTTAAAAACCTAATATTAAAGCCTAGAAAATCTATGGAATGTAATAAGTGTACATTCAAATACAAAAAAAAATTAGGTAATTTAATTTGTTTCACAAATGCCAAGCAAATACTAACTTTGTAACACTTTTGTAAATTCTATGTAAATACAATTGTTGATTATCCCCATAGACATTATAGTATACTGATATATAACTATTAAAAACTATATAACTATTAACCATATTGTTTGAATTATGCACATATATTTAAAACTAATTTAACTCATCCAATGATAACATAAAATGATTGTGTAAAAATGTTAAAACTCACATACAGACATGTATATATGTTGGAAAAGTTTATTTCTTAGAAACGAGTTGAAAAGATCTCAGCCATCAAAGCAGTCAAAGACTTCCAGCTGAAATCGCATTCCAGCATTCAGGAGGTAAAACATAGAAGGCTTAATACTTAAATTTTCAAATTCATCTAAGTTAGGAGTGAGTAATGATAGCTATATACAGAGTTAGAAAAAATTTTTTAAAGCCTTAAAGATAGATATCTGCTTGTCAGCCTTCACTGACCATATGTATAGCATATAACTTACTCACTTCGTTGGGCATTACAAATGTGAGTGTTATCGACTGCGTCCAATAACTTCAGGCACCCAGCCTGATCAGTGGCTTACTGCTTAGGAATGCTTTTTAATATCCCACCTAAGTGAGTCCTTTCTTTGTATCCTGGCTGATACAAAAATTTTTGTTTTACTGATTATATTATTTTTATCTATATGTTCAGCTCTTATTAATCCAAAGTCAAATATTAAATTCTATACTGCAATTGTTTTAAATCAAACTAGTTATATATATCTGCTTGCTATCGACAGTCAATATAATGAACATTAACTTTAGTAGATGACAAATATTTTGTTAAGTCTCAAAAAATACAAAATATATACAGAGAGATGATATAGAGAGATAATGAATATGTATTTAAATCAAAAATAAGTCCAAAAGTAATGCAAATGGTAAACTTTTTCATGAGGTGATCCAAGTATTTTTAAATTCACATGAAACTGTGTCAGTTTTAGTTCTTCAAAATTTACCATTAATCTTTCTCTATATAAACTTATTGAGGATAACAACTTATTGAGGAGTTAAAGAAAAAGTTATTGTTTACTAACATTTCCTCTTCCTGAATTTTGTTTTCATTTTTAAATTAAATTTAATTAGATTCCTTTATTAAGTAATACAATGACACAAAGAAAATGTAATATTATGTACCGAATACTTACTGACTTAATCCACTTTAGTTGCAAAGTAAGTGCATCCCAACAAAGGACAACAATGAAAACTGCAGATGCACACAGCAACGAACTTGCAACTACGTGTGCATCAATGCATTATGTGAAGAAAAAAATAAACAAGGAGCTGACTGCATTTCTTCAGGATAAAAATGATAACAACAACAACAACAACAAGAACAACAAAATATAAATACATTCCTGCTTAGCTGAAGTGTTGCCAGCAGCGGCACATCTTAGAGACATTCACCTAGCTGATGCTCTTCCTATACTTAAATCCGCTTAGCAGGGAGTTATGCAGATACAATATATACAATATGCATCTTGAAAATACTTTAAGCTAACACGCATTGTCAACACAAGTAGGTATGCGGGTGCAGACGTTTGCAGTGTTGGCTTAAAAGGATAAAAATGACAGTGTAACAATTTCGGGATTATGTGATCATGGCTGGTTAATACCTTAAGTATCTAGATACACAATGCTACACAATGCAAGATTGTGAATCTGAGGGCGTAACATTGTGTTACTAAGAGAAACACAAATACATTGTTTAGTATGATTTTGTCATCGTTGTGAGATTTTAAAATTCTCCTTGCAGTTACTTAAAGATTTATTCGAGATTAGTTGCAACAGTGAATTTATATAAAAGGCAGTCAAACACAGTTTGTTTGAATTTCTTGTTGTTTTACTTAATGTTTTTCAACAAATTTTTGCATTAATATCTAATTTATTTGATTCCAGGCATGTTGTAGCTGTCGCTGTTATCCTTTTGAAAGTGGATCCGGTTGGGTGTTGCTCTACATATGAAATTCAATACCAAGTATGCAAATTCAGTTTGTTGCGCTTTGTTGTGTTGTTGTTTCAGTGAAGTATTCCTCCCAATTATTGTGTTATGTATACGCTGAAAATAACTCATAGCCGAAAATGCTTATCATTACTGTGGAAACGTGATAATCAAAATGTTTCAACTCTTCCACACATGAAAGCTAGAGTGCATTTCTAAGCTTTTCATTCGGAATATTTTCACAAAGCAATTCAAATTCTATTTGATGCATCCAATAATTCCATTTGATGAGTTGCGAAATTGATTAAATTTATTTTTTATATCCACTTTAATGCCAATTTACTACATTCGATTCAATTTTTGTACATAAAAAACTTCTGTTAATTCAGTATCATTCATTTCAGTAGCTTAAATGAAATGAAATACAGCGAAAATCTATAAAATATTCGTCGAATTTCAAATATTTTTATTATTTACTCAGCGAAAAACAATAATGTTTCCATTGAAAAAACTATATTGTTTTTAGTATCCGATACTCTATTTTACTTTGGCAATCATATACAGGGTCACATGAGCTCAATTTTGAGAAAAAATATATTATATAAAAATTGTTTAATATTTTACTTAAAAGTTACTTAAACTGAAGTACATTTTTCGGTAGAGACTATTTTAAGTAATTGAAACTATTGTATTTAATGGAGTGGCTTTGAACAGTAGTGAATTGTAACAACAAAATTTTTCTTTTTCTTTTAATTAATTGAGTTTTTGACTGACCATACAACTCTTTCTAGTGTTTCCAAATACCTATCATCAATGGTTAAATTCTTTAATAAATGTTAATAGTTTTATGGATAGAAAATAAATGTAGGTTCTATAGTTTCTATAAACAAGAAAGAGTAAAAAAATCATGCAATAAATAATTTTGCACACCACAAAAAAATAAACAAATAGTTCTATATACAAGAAGCTGTAATAAAATTTTGCAATAAATAATGTCTTTACAAAAGTATTGAAATTTAACATCTAAATAACTATGATTAATTAATTCAATCATTCTATTGATAAATTAACTTCAAAGCAAATGAACAAAACTCCCAGTTTGGACATACAAATCAAGTACGGCTTTGACTGACTCTGAGCTTCAAATTTGGCAGGGCACAAGTCAATCCTTGGTACTTGTAGTCTCAATAACTTATTTAAGATCTAATTTATTTATTTATTTATTTTAGAAATAATTCGAAGACTATATTTCAGTAAAATTTCAAAAACTATATCATCATCCCTTCTCCACTTCGAACATTAAAACTATTTTATTATGGTTCCTCGAGTTAGTGACTTCAAACACTTAGTCTCATCTGTATATGGAAGATCCCATGAAAGTTTTAATAAAAAACTGGAGTATATATAGTTTCCAACATATAGATTTATATATATCACACACCTTTCACATTTATGCACATGTGAAAGGTGTTTCTGAAATTAATCAGAACACCCATTATTCTACAATAAATCCCAATTGTTGTGTTTTATATATTTCTACGTGAATAGTGAGAATTTATTTTAATACAAAGTTTACTGAAACTATTTGCATTCACTGTTTCCGTTTTTCAGGTGGATGTTATATTGTTTAAAAGATACGTAATTGCATTTTATGTGAAAATATATCTATACGAATAAGTCAGCGATATCTAAAACAAATCAAAAGTTTCATTTTTTTTTTATTTGCATAATAGAAATCATTTCAACAATAATAAAAATGTATAAATCTAAATGACTTTAGATGATTGTCAAAAAAGGATATTCCACTATAAAGCATTAAATGCTTTATAGCTTACATCAACTGATTCGTTGTATATATATATGTTTATTTATTTAATTTAATTTAGAATATATTAAATGGCTATTTTTATAAATTCCTAAAAAATGGTAAATTTATCTATTTAAATTGATATAAATATATACTGGAGAGATATCGACTGCGTTATCACCTTAACAAAATGAGTCTGTCCCAAGAGATAGATTATCCACTATGCTTAGAAGAATACGATTCATTTCAGTTACATTCTCTGTGACTGCCCAGCCTTGAGCTGGACCAGGAGGAGGTCACTGTGTTGAAAACAACTCTTCCCTTCTGACATTAGAAGATCCTCAATGTCTTCTCTTCGGTTAGCGTCTGTTGCAGTATAAAAGATTAACTATGGTCGCAATGCTCTGCTCCTTTGGAAGTTGGTACCCCGTTTATTCCTATCCTTTCCATTTATTTACCAAGATATACTGAAATATATGTTTTTTTATTTATGTGTATTTCTATTATTTTTGTGTACTTTAAAGTAATTTTGAAATTAATTTTTTAAATATTTTTGCGAACATAAGAAGTTAAGTACGGCTTTGGATCAATTGGTTAAGGTGCGCTGAATCTGAGCTTCACATTTGGCAGAACCCGAGTTCGATTTCTGGTACTTGCAGTCTCAAAAATAATTATTTACGAATAATTAAATACAAGAATTATTTCCAAGACCACTGATCATGGGTATTTGACAATACTCGAAACAGCTGTATGGTCAGCCAAAAATTCATTTAATTAAAATAATATAAAAAATAAAATTTTGGTTGTTGTAGTTCATTACTGTTCGAAACAAAATCTTTATTAAATATTTTTATATATATATAATGTGTCTATATATATATTTTAAATTATGTATTTCAATGATAATAAGCTTTTAGGTACACATTAAAAGAATTTATGTGTACTCATTAATGCAGTAAATTAAGGATCAAAGGCAATCAATTTATTTTATATTCATACTTTTCAATGAAAGGAATAAAAGCACAGCTGTTTTAAAAGGAATTATTTTATGATTCTTAGAAGAAATTCCCATATAATTTTATATTTGAAAATTAATTTATCTGCAAAATGTATCAACTCAATATTATGCACCCTTACGTTTTGTCCTCACGTAATTCTCAATTATGAATTAATTAAATGAATCGAATTAAGAAGTTAATTAAGTTTTAACTTCAGCTATTTAATTTAATCATTGAAGCATGACCACACAGTATTTTAGATAATTAAATATGTTTATTGTGTTTATTGTATAATATAATATAAAATTATATAGTAGACAATTTTGAAGGCAAACAAATTAAATGCTTTAAGGGCGCTTATGTCAAAATAAGTAAATATTGTAGGTTTATTTATGAGATGGGAAAAAAATTAATAATTGAAATATCTGAAAATAAAATACCAGCACTCATAAAGATCTTGATTATACAATAAATACAATAAACAAAAAAAAACTTTTTTAACTCATGTGGATTATATGGATACAACTGACAAAGCATCTGATTCTTTGATGCTTTATTTTAAGATGAAATAGTGCTGCTTATACCTTATAGTTATTAAGAGAAACCACCGTATATTAGTTACACCCATAATTAAAAAAATTACTGAACCCAGTTTTACAGTGCATTTTGTTGTACCACTTTAGATACTAATCCAGTAAGAAAATTGTCAGCATCTGTTGGAATGGCTTTATCTCTTCAACCGGGCTATGCCTTCATAAATAGCCATATTACCGTGACCAGAAAAAAATTAGATGGGATAATAGTTTAGTTTGTTGCAGTGGCAGCTCATCACTCAGGTACTCATCGGCTGACTTCAATTAGTGATTTCTGGTCGTTTTAATAACACATTCTATGTAAGAAAACTTACGCTAGAAAACAGAAACTAAATCTATCGCAACTAATTAAAATATTTTAATAGGTTATTCATCCTTACAGTCTGACAGGCTTTCAAAGAAGTACTATCCTTAAAACCTATGTAATCTGGAGGCCAGAACAAGGAATACAAAGAGAAAATGTTTAATAATGTCTTTTTCTCCTAAATTTCCATAACCGATGCAATGAGTATTTAAAAGAATGCGGAGTTTCTATGCGTCGGTTCTCAAACACCAGTAACCAGAGAGAACTGCGTAAGCCTTGCAGTCCTCAAGCGGTCCTTTTAAATAAGTTCCCAAGATTTTGTCTTGTTATAAGAAAGCCATATTACCCGGAATGTTACACATAACCTAAGTGTCTTCACTTTGTTATTGACAAGCTGAAGAAAAGTGAGGTAAGTGCTTCTCTTAATGATCTTCAGGGGGACATAAGCCAGTACCGCAATACCCCAATGAACATTTCTGTTTCTGTATCTAGGAATTCAAATAAGAGTGATGTTAGCTAACTAGTCTAGCTCGTCCATTGCCTTTATACATTTTTAATTATTTTTATAGATAATCTACATCTTCAATTTTGCTATCTCAACATTTTGATATGTTTAGAATCAGTCTTGCTTTTTATCTTTCTTTTTCTTCTACATTCTACCTTTGTCACAATATTTATTGGATCTGCCGTTTTACATCTAGATTATAAGTCATTATTATAACATTGTATCTATAAACTATCAACCAAAGTATTGATTATAATAGTATAGGCGTATCTTACTTTCTTACTTTATCTTACTTTTATCTTACTTTATATCATTTGATTACCTTAAGTATATACTTAGTACTCAGAATCAAAGGACTTTAAGCATTGTCTGCATAAAATTTTTGTTTGTAGGATCTATAGTTGTCGACTTGAAATTATTTCGGGGCAGTATACATACTTAATTAACTAATATTTAAAAAAAAATTATTCAAAACAATAACCTAAGATGAATGTTTTTAAAAAAACAATCTACTATTCTAGTAGTCTCTAGAAAGATCAACGTATGTACTCACTATTGTATAAATGTACAAATTGTATATTGATAGATTATCAAAGAGATATTCCATTAACATTGGACTAATGTCCCATTCTTATGTACAATACAAATTGATAAATATAAATATAAATTAAATATAAAAGAGATTTATTTAAGTTCATTTACGTTTCTCTTCCTGTACTTAAGCATGTGTCACATTTCAATTACTGTCAACACATTTCACATAAAATCACATGAAATCTCATTAATGTTGCTGGCAACAAAACAACAATGACACCTCAGCAACAGCAACAGCAACATAAATACTGTTTGTATTGATTAGCCCTTAAATTAGATATTTAAGCTCAAATTTAGCAGCATTTGCACTCAAAGTGCCGTCAACAAATGGAATAGTCAAGCTGCCTGCCCTGCCTGCCGTGCCCGCACTGACTGCTTCAAATGCTTTCAGATGGATTTGGTTGCATATGCGGCACACATGAAGCACAGAAGAGCTGTCAAAATGTGATGTGACACATGCATTACACATTTGCTGCACGGCACTGTTTGTTCTGACAAAAGTTCATTATATTGAAGTGAATCTTAGAAGATATAGTGGCACCCACATGCTCCTGTACAACTCCTGAGAATCAACTCTCTTCGTAAATGTTGAAAATGATTAATACGAAAAATATGATTTGCATTAGTTTCGCTTTGATATTCATATACGAGTATATTATTTGTTGTGAGTACTCACAATTTTGACCGAAATTACATCAAAAAATTGTCACGCTAGGTTGAGGCACTTGAAACGAATCACGCATTTGAAGCTATGAATTTTATTTCGGGCTTGGCCCAGCATGTGCAGTGCGTCATTGTGTCTAGTGCAACTTCACAATGTGGATTGGATTGATGAACTAAAATTCAAGCTCCCACTGTGCACATGTGTAATTTGAAATACCTTCAGGACAATTGCCTAACTAATACATTGCATTTTATTCTATTCTCTGGTATTTAATTTCTACGAGTATTTTATTATTCGTAGCTCATTGTTACCTGGTATATACTGTCAAGTATCTGGAACAGCATGAGTCCTGGCAACGCCTTTTTATTGCACTTGGTTGACATAGAAAAATTCTTGGTAATTACACTCTAAAGTAGACCAATTGCATATCTGATTGTATCCTGCGGTGTCGTATTTATATTGTTTTTAAATTAGTTTCATATTGCGACACATTAAAAGTGAAGAAGTGAAGTGGTTGTATTGACTGAGTTGTCAAGGGTAGTTTCAGTTATTAAAATAAAACAAAAGAATTGTGTTATAATAGGAATTCCTTACAAAAAGGGAAGATTTGAAAAGTAAGGCAATAAGTCATAAAAAAAAATTTTGTTTATAGTTAATGCATTAAAATAACTAGCAATATATTAAAAACATGTTCTGTATTCCAACACCCAACATTTTAAAGTATTTCTGTGGAATTTCCAATCCAACTTTATCAAAATAAATTATACTACATTCACGTAGAAGATATGTAGAAGCGTTTAACACTTAAATCTATAAAAAACTTGAATATAATGAGTCATTTCTTATTCGAACACTCAGTTATACAGAAAAAATATTTATATTTATATTATATATATATTATATATTATATATTATATATTCCAATCATACATATTAAAAATTAGGAACTATATGTTAAAGGATCATGATCTTTTAAAAATTTTATGCCGAATGTTATTCTAATAGAAATTTTATAAAATATTTTTATATAAAATTTGATTCTAGCGTCAGTTATAATGGCAGTGACTACTTCACTATAATGGAGAGGTCTCTTTAATTAATAGAGAGAGGTTTCGAGCAGTAGTGAATTGCAACAACAAAATTTTTTATTTATTTTAATTAATTGTATTTATGGCTCTGATCATACAGCTGTGTCGAGTGTTGCCAAATCCCCTTCATCAGTGATCTTGGAAATATTTCTTCTTCTTCTTCTTCTAGGTGCCTTGTCCGCTGCGAAAGCTGACTAACATGATTGCTATTTTGACTTTATCTACAGCCTCTCGAAAAAGTGATCTTGTACTTTTATTAAACCATTAACGTAAATTCTTCAGCCATGATATTTTTCGTCTTTCAGGACCACGTCTGTCGTTATTTCTGCCTTCAATGATTAATTTCAGTAGTTCGTACTTTTCCGGATGCCACAGAATATGACCGGAAAATTCTAACTTACGGCGTTTTACTGTCTCTAATATTTCTGTCTCTTTGTTGACACGCCGAAGTACCACTGTATTTGTAATTTTTTCTGTCCAGCTTATTTTCAGCATACGTCGATAGCACCACATTTCAAAAGCCTCGAGTTTATTCATCGATGCAACAGACAGCGTCCACGCCTCTGTCAGGTAGAGGAGTATAGGAAATATTTATTCTTATATTTAATTATTTGTAAATAATTTGTTTGGAAGCTTAGAGTTAGTGTTCATTAATCAACTGATCCACAGTTGTACTTGACTTGTATGTTCGCACTTTTTTCTAGAATTTTGTTAATTTGATGATAAAAATTAAATGATGACAATAGATAAGTCATGCCTGATTTTTTTGATATTGTATTTTCGACGACAGCTTTGGTCTTTATACCTATTTATAGTGGCAATCTTGGTCTGGTGTATAAGCCACTTCTCCATTCTTGGTAAAGCATTCGGGCATTATGTGTGCTGAAATGGTTTTTGGTGTATAAGGTCTTCACTTCAACCTGACCTAAACTTATAGACAAGTACAATATGATATATACGTTAAACCATGAAGTCCAAGATTCATACCACAATCAAATTTGACATTTTTAATGATTGAAATTGTCGTAAGTACACGATACAGTTGTTATTACTACTTCAAATAAGTCTTAGTCTTATAATAAGAAATGTGAAATAAGAAGAAAGTTAAAAAACTATAAAAAATAGTTTGAACGAAAATGTTTATTTATAATATAAAAATCAATGGCATTGAAATCAATCAGACAAGAGGAAACCATCTGATACCAATTCTACGAAATAGGAAAGGAATATTGAGTCACTTTACTCAATCCAGAGCAAAAAGCTGAATGAAGCAGAAGAGGATAGAATAATATAATTATTAATAAAAATAATAATATAGAGATTTGTTATTTAGACGGAACCTAGTGCATAGTACAATATAACTCACTTCAATTAAATAGTGATCTTATGCAATATTCAGATGAAATTGTTGAATTAATATATGTTGATTGTGAAAAAAATTAAAAAGTAGAAATTCAAAATCCATCTACTTTATATACTATTTTCATAAACTTATTTTTTTATATTGCACAAAAGCCAAAAACTTTTATGCAAATAAATTTATTTTATTATTTTAATCCTTCAATAACTTCGAAAATCAATTCGATATACTTTTATTGCTCTGTTAAATTTAATTTATATTAAATATTTAAACTATTTTACCATTTTTATCACCAACGTTAGTTTGGCTTAAAATCATTTAAAAATAACTTATTTAATAAATTATTAATATCAAAATGGGAAAACTTATTGAACACTAAAATCAATTAGTAATTGTATTATTAAATATGATTGATTTCATTTATGATTATTTGTGAAAAAATATACAAAAATATTCCATAAAAAAAAAAACGAGACGAACCCAATCCAATCCAATCCAACGAAACCAGACCAGACACAAAGCAAACACAGCCACTGTGGAAATATGAAAAAAAAAGAATTGACAGAAATTGAATCATTCCGCCAGTTACACATGAGCTCTTCTACATATTTTTTGTGGCAGCTCTTTAAAGCAGCACTCATATTTCCTCAGATAAAATATTGAAGTTGTTATTTTGACACGTCCCATTATTAGGGAAGTGATGTCAAAGAATACAGAACTGTCATTTATGTAGCGATGATCTAAGAAATTTGACATGCAGATTGGCAACGGAAACTGAATGGATATTGAATTAGTTGCGGGTCTTCTCCTTTGCCTTTTCTCTACAGAAGAAAAATTCTTAAATATGGCACATGTATATTTATCAACAGATACTCTTATTACCAATTTACATTTTTCACTAAAAATTATTTGTAACAAATAAAACATATTTAGTAATGGCAAAATAATAATTTGAAGAAAAATATTTAAATTTGAGCCAATATAAATTGAAATAAATATAAATAAATAAACAATGAGAGACACATATCTTATATAAATAAATGAATATTTGAATGCTAAAAAAATATTTACCAAATTCACAGAGGATAAATGATGGACAGTATTGAATATAGTCACTTGATCAACTCAAAACTGCATATTGCTGGTTTTTGACTCAACAATATTGCTCCTTATAGTCCAAAGTTATCTAGTTATCTCGAACATAGTCAATTATGTTTTTAAGCGTAGCTACGAATCGATCGCTTCTACAGGATATAACGGGATACCTTATTCTTCCTAAGATAAAGAAGAATAAATGACAATACTTTATGCTTTGAAAGAAAGATTTCAACATCACTGATACATTGTTTGCATGGACCGCATAAGGATCTTGCTAAATAGCTTTCATGCTTATAGCTGCCCTTGTATCGCTGGGATGCCACATATTGAAATACGACGTTTACAGTTTTAAGAGGAATTCTACTAAAACTTGATAACGGAGCAGTAACATATAGAAGAATTTCATTCTAAGTTCTTATTAAAACCGTCAATATTAGTATAGATTAATACGAATAATAAATATAATACCGAAAATTTGAGACTTCGAATGACTACCCGAAGTAATTTTTCATCTCAAGTAATGGTATGGGCAGCTGTGATCGCCGATGGGTGCACTCCAACCTTTTTCAGCAAGTCTGGTGTCAAAATCAATGCAACTTATTATCGCGAAAATATTTTAGAAGTTGCTTTAGAGCCGTAGACACGCAAACATTTTAGTATCAGACTATGAACGTTCTAACAAGATACCATCTCGGCACCGTCACATAAAGTTTGTGTGAACTAAGAAAAGTTAAAAAATTATGTTCCACACTTTATTTCGTTCACATAATGGTTTTCGAATTCGCCAGATAGAAATGTGATGGATTATTCCATCTTAGCCATTTTGGAGATCAAGGTAAGGACCAGTATAGTATAGATGCGCTGAAGAAAGCTTTCTTCAGAAAAGTATTATTCAAAATACTGGAAGATCATTCTTCGTGAAGCCTAAAACTCATTTTTTACCGTTTGAAGGCCATAGTTAAGGCAAAAGGTGACCACATTGAGCTAGAGTGAATGGATTCTGAAATTTTGATTATATCCACAAACTTTTATAATTCGAATCAATAAAAAATAATTTCACACGAAAATATATAGTCGCTTGAATAGGTAACACTTCAATAGTATAACTTTGTACAATAATGATAATAACCCCAGTGGTATTCAGATAGAGATCAGATAAAGAATGGTTTAAAAGCTGGGGACACTTGCTTTATAAACGAACGTAGAGAATATATTGGCAAAAATTATAAGGTAACTCTGGTTTAATATTCTGGCGCATACCAAATAGAGAAGAACAAACATGCTAATGGGCTAACAAGACTTCACAGCTCGCTTCTCCATAATCACTGCTCCAGCCAATTACAGGCGAAAATCGACATATGATCTCTTTTACAGAATATAAAGAGATACTGCATAGTACAATGATTTGAAGAGAAGCTGAGATGTAAGATGACATATAATAACAGCAGAGTATAACAGCATACTAGCCTATACAACGACTTGTTGAAGCTCTTGTAGAGTAAAATTTAAAGTATGAGTGCTTTAAATCATTCAACCATATATTTAATATTAAATGCAATAATCTGTATTCAATACACCCATCTGGTTCTAAAAAAACTACCCTTCTACCAAAAAAACAAGAAAGTTGGAATTAAAACGGGTGTCTTGACCTAGACAACACAAGTCGCTTCAATCCAATTTTGTGCTAAAAATCTTAATATATATTGGTTAGTTTTATGCATATAGCATATGATTTTATTAGCAATCAAATGGAACACCTACTAAAACTAGTTCAATTCAAAACTAGGATATAAAGAAATTATTTTTAATTTAATTTGCAAATATCTACATCTAATTTGTTAAATCCAAAACTTCTACTTATCTCCAAATTTAATTGCTATATAATTTTTAATTTGTTTGAAAAAGATAAGAAGAAGTAGCTTCTTCTTATCTTTGCTTTTGGCAATAAAGTTACTAAAAAAAAAAACACCCAATAAATACACAGTTTTACCAAAACAGCTGAACAACTATGAACAACTAAGACGCTTCCTTAAAAAAGTGTAAAAATTATTTGCTTAATAAGACGAGCACCGGTGGAAGTCAGCAACAATCCGGCAGGAGTCCATGGACAAATACAAACACAGTTGTTGTTGTGCAAATAAAAGTACAAATTCGGTTGGAACGCAAATGAAAACTAAACCACAAAAGATAGAAGATTAAAGTTGCTTGTAACTAAGTTTTGAGCATTTAAAGAAAAAGACGTTGAAGTTGATGTGCAGATACACTAGAAAGCAGCATTTGTGCAAAGAACACTTCGGATGCAGATGCAACTTTATTTGGTAATCTAAACGCTGCACTTGCCGCTCTGTGACAACAAATGAAGAAGAAGAAATTTCGTTGTCTTCTTCATCTCCATTTGAATACATGAAAAACACAGCAGAAGTTTAGTTTATACGAGACCAGACAGACAGATAGACACTTAGATAGACAAGTGAACAGAACGAGGAACGGATAGTCAGAATTTGACAATGACAATGCTTTGTTTCTTTGTGGAGTTGTATTTGTAACGTTAAATGTCACAAAACTCTTCAGTAAAAAAGAAATATGTATAGAGATTCACAATAAAATAAACTTTAAGCAATTTAAGAAAATTTAGGGTAATTTTTAAAAACAAGTTGATTTTTAAAAAGTCGGTAATAGTTAAATTTTAAAGCAAATGCATTTTTAGACTAAACGCACTGCAGTTTTGGACATTCGTAACTATGGTCCATCAGTGCTTCTTTGAAACATTTATTGATTGATTTATCTACGAATAGATCTACAGTATCAGAATTCTATTTTTGCAATCGTCGGGCAGCATGTTGGTCACATTTCTGGCAAGTTTATCAGAATATAACTAGCATGTGTCATCTGCGTATAATGATAATACCGAAGGACTTAGCATTGTGATGTCAGACGTGTAGATGTTGTACAACAAGGGGGAGAGACACCCGCTTCTATTCTTCGTACTGATAAGGTGGTACTGTTGATCCTTATACGGAACATTCACTCGCGAAGAAAGCTGCCAAGGATTTTAATCAACCCGACTGGGATACCAAAACGAGACAATTTAACTATAAGACCGTCGTGCCAGACCTTGTCAAATGCCTTGGTGATGTCAAAAATAATCATATCCGATGATTCCCTTCTGCTCAAGGCAGACTGTATCATCTGAGCTGTTCGCAGAAGTTGTAATTCTGTGGAGCGGTCTTCCCTGAAACCAAATTGCTTATCGGGGAGAATATTCAGCTAGTTCACCGAAGTTTTAAGTCTATCTAGGATCACTCTTTCAGTTAACTTACCCAGAGCTGACAGTAAACTAGGTCTTCCCAGTTCACGCCAGTTCAGCGGGTACTTCGGGTCCTTGCCGGGTTTAGGAAAGACTACAACTGTGGTCTATTTCCAAATTTTAGGATATTTACCTAGCCTAAACATACAGTTTATTATATTTGTAATGAGATGAATCGCATCTTCCGGAAGGTTACCTCAGCATCTCTTGTTAATTTTGTCGTACCCTGATGCAGATCTTATCTTCAATCTTGAGATAATTAGAGCAATTTCAAGGCGCGATGTCTCCATCCTTAATATTATTCCATTCTTTATTCAAAGATAAAAAAGATGTTTATATCATAGAAAATAAGTGTCTTTAATTAAAGACTACTTGATAATGAATTTTAAACATATTCGAAAATCTAAGATATGTAATATTTTTTTTTGTCTTCAGTAAGTTAATGACTTGCCTGCATTATTGCCTGCATTTAAAGTATATGCTGTAGACCGTTATTCCTTCAATACTTGTCAGACTCTAAGTTTATAAATTAATTTTTGAGAGCAATGATTAATGTGTGCGGTAGAGTTCTAAAGTATTTTTTTCGTCTAGGATATATTGGATTTGTGACCGGTACAACTCTATAATTTGTAGTAATGTACATATTTCCATTTCCGTCAACAAAAGTTGATATGCCTTGATAGCGAATACTTTATCTATTCTGTAATTTCGAGCATTCAGATCTAGCCGTTTTACTTTGTTACATGCCTTATAGACTTAACACTACTGTACTCTAGAAACACATATCAAGACAATGGGCCGATAAACGTTTTTTTAGAATAAGTTCCGCCCGTACCAACTAAAGTCATATCTTTAGACATAACTTCCTTTCTGTTGAGAAGCAGTATAACTGATATTATTACCAGTTATACAGCAAAACAGTATGAATTTTAGTCACATTTTACTGCGGCTGTCTCACCTGGGAAGTATATTAACCAGTTTACCGAAATTTATTGGATTAGTCGGAATTCTTTTTTGAATGTCTACCTTCCTCTCGTCACGTAAATATTTTAACCAGTATAACGAAATTAGTCTGATTTATTTTTAGTTTCTAGCTTTGTCTCACCTCGAAAATATTTTAACCAGTATACCTAAATTTAAAGTATTAGTCGGAATTTTTATCTGAATACTATTACTGAATCAGTGTAGTCTGTTTGTAGCAGAAGGTCTTGAAAACTTGTATTGTAGTTACAGCTGCGCATGTTATACTACAAAATGGACGATATGTATGATTCATAAGCTGCAATAAAGAAACAATTTTTTGTTTTTTCAGTGCTGTGTTATAGCACTATGAAGTACATTACAATATATAATGTGTGTGATGAAATCGAACAATTTTGATTAATAAAGTTTAATATAAATGTGATAATTAATTTCACCCTTTACAGTGTGATGGAGTTGGTGTATAATAACACGCAGTTAATATGTTTCTGAAATATTATATCAAGTAAAGATATTAGTGGATATAAATGAATAACGAAGTCTTCTATACTTTGCTCGGTAGGAAATATACATTTGTATATGTTATTTGGATGCATCTAGGACACTTATTTTATGTATAAAATAAAATATTTGGTATTCTAAAGTGGGTTTTTTTTAATAAAAGATGCTTTATAACAGCAATACTTTTTCCAGTATCTTAAAATACTAACTGAAGTTCTATCTGAAGAATCAATAATTCTTGGCAGTACGCCGTTCATAGTCATATTTTTATTTCTCATTTCATGTTTAATTATAATAAATACTTTTATTTTATAATTATTAATTTTTAATAAGAAAAAGCCACTAAGTCAGCACCATTATCTGTTACATTCCTCGACTTTTATGTGTTGAAATTTTACGAAATTTGTCAGTTTTTCTGTCGTCTTTACTGTCATTACCCGACGTAATTGCAAAATATGTTGTCATATTTTTTATCTCAAAGTTAAATAAAATAAAAGATGGTACAAAATACGTTGCCGGGTAATTATTTTCCCAAGTTGTGCCCGCAGTTATGGTTACTTGCAGCTGAGCAGAGTTCTTAAGTTGAGATATGCCCGCAGCTATTTTACATAATTAGAATAAATGTTTGAAAATTTGTATTAATTTCACTGCCTGGAATGAATTTTGATGAGGACTCATTTTTACGCGTAAAATCAACAGGACATTCTAAATAACTTAAGAAGATAAAAGGCAACAAAAATTTATTTATTTTCAAGTCAAAAACAAAAAGTAACAAAAAACTCTAGAGGGAGAAATTCCGCAAAACGTTAAATGCAATGTATCTGTAAGTTATGGGTGTTTAGTGAGAGAAAGCACATTAATCCTGACTATTGTGTAAGTACGAGGTACCATCAACTGAAAATGACAGTTTAGGTGATTGAAGCAACAAATTTAATGTGGTCACACCCACTGTCAGAAACATAAAGACATTCCCAATTGTATATTTCCACTGATTTAACAGAGGTCATAATTTGCAGATTTAAAGATTTATTTAACAAAAAAAAAAATGCAAAACAATCGACTGTGTTGATATATATTGTTTGACTGCAATATTTCCAGAGCTTATTAAATGCACCAGAGTCATACGGTACTTGCTGTTGTCAACTTTGTTAATCTTCATCCAATTTATTTGAGATATATGTTTATAATGAAATATTTAGATACTTTATATTTTATTTTTGAGCACATTAAGTTGTGTGCTTGACCACTTCGTTTCCATAGCCAATGCCTCACAAATTGATGACACTGCCTGCACCACTGGCACTACTTGCAATTTGTTTAATTTGATGTATTCATTCTGGTCGAAATGTCAAGAATGTCCATGATAAAATTGATACTAAACTGCCACACACATTCTGCTGAACTGACAGACTAAAAAGCACATTCATCTTTCAATCATGCTCAATCATTTCGAGTGCTCGGTTATTTTCTGCTGCATTTGAACTATGATGTGCACTTAGCTCTGCCTTACGCTTGCCAGCTTAAGTCAGAACAAATAAAGACTTTCTTATAAAAATACTTTCAATTTTTTTCATTGTTATTCTAGCAATTGAAACAAAATATCAAAGTAAATGCTTTTAAGTTTGAAGTCGGTCTGGTTGTGCTATAATGAAATGAAAGGGGGTGTGGCTTATAAGAAGATGCCACGTTTTAAGCAAATATCTCAAACTCAACTAAGTTGATTATGCTGCAGATAACTCTGATGATGATGTTGTCAAGTAGAAGCTTGTGCAACTTGCCATGAATGGCATCAAATGAAAATGACAATCACACTTCAGATAGATTGTATGATTTGTTTGAGTGCATTTCAGTTCAGTTTCTTCAAACAATACTGTATTCAGTTGCACTGTCAAAAGCACTGAGATACAAAGATGATTTCATTAATGTTAAGAAATTTTTCAAATAAAAATTATTACGTAATATTAAGACAATATTTATATAGTGACTGAGTTCGTATGAATTAAATTAGATAATATAAATTACTTTGCAAATAAAGATGATTAAAGGACAGTAGAATTAATTTAACTAAAAATATTTGCCACAAATTTGACAGCAAAAAGACATTGTTTGATGTATAGGAAGCTATTTATATCAAATTCATAGATCTATAGAATTAATTAAAATTATTTTGAATTCTTATATAAAAGATGAAAAGTATTTACGCAACAATTAAGTACTAAAAGAAATTTAATAGATTATTATATATCACTAATATTATAACTAATGCTAATACTGACATACCATACATTCTGTATAAAAACTATAAAAAACTATCCATATAATACAAAAAACTAGTGTTGAAGATATAGCCACAATTTTTTTCTTTAACCTGATAACACGATATATTTGTTAAGATCAGCTGTTCTTACAATAAAGCTTTTGAGGATTTTTCAATATTTACATCGCATTAACTGTACAAAAACTATCACTCCAAGTCATTGAATATGTTGCAAAATATCTGCAGTGAATAGTGTATCTCAGTTATATAGGCATCTAAATAACACAATTTTTCCTGTCCATCTTTCGAGAACTAAGATTCACGAAAACAGCAAAGAAATCGTAAATCAGCCTAAAACTCTGAGAGATTTTGCCAAAGACGTAGATATTACCATGGTTTATTGATTGCGTGGCAGGTCAGGAAATATTCTTTCGCTGCGCATAATAAGCGATTCTTTGACATTTTACTACCAGACTCTTCGCAAAAAATCTAAAGGAGCAAAATTTAAGCCATCCCATTGAATTTAAGTAATTTACTAAATCTTTCGGTCTTACAGAAAACAGTCTGACAAATTGTCAAGAAAGTATTTCTCTAAAACTTATTGTTTTTGGAACTCAAACCTTGGCAGAAAAAAAAATCAATGAATGTTTTTTTTCCTGTAGCTTTTCATAACTTCTACAGTGAATATTTGAAGAAATATGCATTTTTCCTTAGTGGGGAAGCAGCACCGAAGTAACTGCAGTAAGTCTTGCAGCGGTCTTTTTTAATGAGTTACCAAGATTTAGTCGTGTTATGTTATATGAAAGACAGATTAATCGAAAAGTTACACATAATTTAAGTATTCGGCATTTATTATTGACAAGCTCAAGAAATCAGCAGTAAGAACTTCTCTTAAGAATCACAGGGAAACATAAACCAAAATTCCTAGTCTGTTAATAATATTGTGATGGATATTTTGGACATGAAACGTGTTACTTTATTACTGTTGGCAAAATACACAATTTTTGTTTTAAAAATAAAATCGAAACCAGGTTGCAAATAATCTGATTTCTCTAACATCTACGAATCCTAACTGGTAAGAATTTATTGCCTTTCGAGTGTGTCATGCGATCTGCGGAACAGCGCTTCAAAATAAGAGAATAAGCCCATTTGAAATACAAGGAATTCAACTGTTTCGAATTGAGGTCATTCGTTTGGATACAGTGTTCGTCTTGGTAAGGAGCGAGGGCCGATATTAATATTAAACCGATATTTTTTGGGGCACAGCCCCCGGTTAAAAAATGCAACTGCAACTGAACGGAAATTATCAATATCATCTACTTGCGTCTATATGGATTTTAACCACAGTCAATCCACAATACTGCCACCTCCATTGATCAGTGTAGCTGAAGCTGCGGGCCCTAATGTCCCTTGTCCTATATTTAAAACTTCAGTCGAGGGCTACAAGTTTAATGCATTCGCCAATTAAACTCCAAACAGTCAATTAACAGTTTGATATAATGATAATCAAGTTTGTTAACTTGAACTTAATTTTGCTATTTATTTCAAAGCGAATATATATAAACGTCAGTAAGTCGGATTTTCACTTTAGCATTTGTACGAACATAGGTGAATTTCTAGCATCTGACACTATTTTAGTTTCTATTTAATAGTAAATGTCTAACCAGACAAATATTGTTAGTTCTAATTTGTTTAGTACTGCAGCATTGGCAAGTCAATATATAGAAATAATATGTGTTGTGCTATTCCAAATGATTCCAAAATATTAAGAAATTATATAGTAGACATCTATGACAGTTCAAATAGATTTATTATTTATTCTGTAATAGCATTACTTGTGTATCATTTCTTTTGTCATCATATCCCTATCTCGGTTATTGACTTTAATTAAATTTTTGCTTTAATTATATCAATATAATCACTCGTTTATTTGTTTATTCAACAACTTAAACTTTGACATGTACCCTTATGTTTCCCTAACCAGAATAAAATTTTATTTTATGTTGGGTAATATAATTAAAAATGAACATGTTGTTTTGTCGCACATATCAGAACATATTCTATACTGAACACGCAAGATTTTATAATTTGGGTCATGGTTCAACGAATACTTCGGAGATATCAAAAACAATAAACACTCTCCGACCGCATACAACAATGGCTTACATTGCTCTTATCGCAGATAAAACAGTAATTATGCGTCATCAATTTTCCCCACAACACCCCTGAGTAACTTCAATTGAGTTGCCAAAGCATATGTCAGTTTTCTCTGGAGGATTTGTCACATGGCATTTACCATGAATAATTGCACATAAATGCAACACCAAGGCTGAATGCATAAATAAAAAGGTTATGTGGCCTGCATTATCTATGGCTTGCAGTTCCATACCACGTGGGTGGTATGAGAAGTTAAAAGTTAACTGACATTTTAAGTAATGAATACAAAATGCAAATTAAGCTGAGGGGCAAGAAGTAACAATTAGTGCAGTACCCACAGTAATTAAAAAAAAAAAATATGGAAAAAAATTTGGTGTTGAAGAAAAATAAAATTCATCAAATTTTCCACTTAATTCATCAAAATAAAAAATTCTTATGGAAAATGTATAGGACGAGGGTCTTTGCGTTCACATGTGTACGAAGTTCTTACTGCACCCTCCGTAATGTTTGTCTAACCTCCATATTCCATATTCCATATTCCTCCCCTCGTTGGTTGACTGTTCGTGAATAGAAAATGTTGCATTTTTAAAATAATTAATTTTCTTAATGTTTAACAGCGCTGAAAATTTAATGCTAACTGAAAATGTTATAAAATTGCATGCTTAGTTATGACAAATAAAAATAAAAATAAAAATGAAAATATTAAAAATTAAATTATAAAATTTTTTTCAACTTTTCTTCTCGAAATTTGTGAAAAATGGAAAGAAATTTAATAGCTCCGCACCCCTGCTACGTCAGCAAATATTATCCAACGTCGGCGTTTGGAAATGTAAATGAAAATTGAATATAAAAATGAAATTGTCATGTTTTTGAATTAAATTTTTGAATTATGATGTTGGCGCACTTAGCGGGCTTTCATCATTTCCTGCTACTCATTTTCAACGTCAACGTCAACGTCAAACGAAAGCAAACACAACAACAACACCGAATTAATTCGAAACGTTGTCAGGACACGCGTGCGACTGATCGAAAGAATAATAAATGAAAATTTTTTAAAAAAATGAAAATTATTATCATAAAAATTAAACGAGAAGATAGCGAAGCCCATAACCAGTGCAGCATAAAAATGTGGCAACTATGTTGGCGCCCAGGATGTGCCCTTTTCTGTTGCGCGGCGTGTGCTGCATGCTTCAATTCCGCCGAGACTCTGGATTGTGGCGAGGTAGAACATGGAACATAAACACCTTTTGCCTTAAACTTTTTCATTCAGTTACTTTTAATTCATTTGTCATATGCAACATGCAACAAAATACACAAAATTTTCTATTTGCTAAGCTCTAACAACAACAACAACAACAAAACTACAACAACAATGGTAAACATAATAGATACTTTCACTTCCAGCACTTTCACATTTCTCACATTTTCGCAGTCCGTTCTGCTCTTTAAATGTGAATCCAATGAGCGTGCCATATGATGAGTCTTCTTCAACCATTTACAAATTGGTTTACATGTTTTTCAGCAATATTACCATATCGACTGCTGCCTCTTCCATCATCCCTGCCATTTGACTGAAAGTGATGGTTGTCGAACGCCGTGAAGTGGTGTTCCAAATAGAAATAAGTATTTGTCGATAGAGCACGTGGCTTCATTTATCAAATACTATTCTGTCGAATATTCTCTGCTCGTTTCCGTTTGGGAAAACTCTGTTGCAATTGTTATTTTTCCTCTACCTCTTACGAAACGAACGGGGAGGGGGTATTTCAATACTTTCGAGAGTTTGCTATTGAATTTGTAATGCTTCGGAATTATTGTATCCTTCACGTAACTAACTATCCTTGATGTACTTGATGGCTTGTCCGTGATGATGAAAATTTATGTAATTATTATTGATAAGTGGGCGGAGTGCGTGAGCTCTAAACGTTTCTTATTATTTGGGTATTAATGCTGGTAAATCCACTTATTCAACAAATCAATTCAATTTACTCTATATAGGCAGCATTCAGTAAAAAGCCTCATTTCGTATACGAGTAGAGGTACAAATTTATGATTTATTAAAAGAGATATTTATGAATCTCTTCAATTTAGTTTCAAGCATAATCCAAATGCAAAATAAATTACTTTAATTAGTTGAAACGGAACTTCAGTAGGATATTAAAGATTTATTTGTGAAATTAAATAACTTATTCGTACTTTAGAAAAAAACAAAATTATTTTCTATAAATAATTAGAAAAATAATTGTTGCTAGAGATTTGTTACAATGGAACTTGAAAAGGCTATTAAAGATTTTATGTGAAATAAAATAATTTATTCAATCTCTAAAAACACAGTTTTAAAATGTCCTTAAGTATGAACATTAACTCCAAACAAAACTCACCTCTGAAATTGAACACAAGAATTATCTGTGCATAAACAATCAAATTTATATTACTTCCAATAATGGAGACCTTAAAGAAGAGACCTTATTTTATTTGATCCAGTAATCTTCCTTATTGTTATAGGCAAAGTAGCAAAATTTCCTATATATTGGCGATTATTTGAAATAACCTTTAACATAATAACAAGATGATATAATCAGGATTAGGGATTATTCGTTACTCGAATACCAGATGTTTCTCGAAAAGTCAATACAACTAAGATTGAATCCAGCCTGTTGAGGTTATGTAGCTTAGCTGAACTATTATATGTTACATACCAATTAGTAGTCCAAAAAACTGTTCAGAAATTCTTCTCTAAAAATTTATTCTTTGGCTAATCATCAGATATCCCAGTTTTTAATAAATAGCGGTTATTTGTAAATTTAATAGTAGATATTTTGCAATGAACATGATCTATCCTATTAAGTTTAACATATGTAGCCTGAGAAAACTTTTGTTATTACTGATGGGCAGTTCATTAAAAATTAGTTTATATTATTGGTTAGAGCAATGCAATCACAGAGAATACGCAGAGTTGATTCTTTTCTTTCCTACTACTGCAGTGTTATAATTTTTAATATATAAGTCTTATTACTATTTAACTTTTAGTCTAAATTAATAAATGTTAAGGTTCTTCCATGTTATCACTTTCACATACACACAAAACATCTCACACATATATCTTTCGCCACTTTCTTGTTTTCAACAACAATAGTTTCTTCACATATATGAACATTAATCTAACCCATTGTTTCTATTTTAAATGGCAACAGAAATGCTGAATTTTTCTATGTGAATTTCTATATTCCAGTATCTTATAGAAACTGTAACTAACCAAGGACTATTGAAGTGGTCCTTATTTGGAAGTTGGAGGTCCATCCTTTTATTAGATGAAGAACATATCCGTGATATAACTCACTTACTTCAAGATATTTGCGAAGTCTCTAACTGAACATAAACCAGCACCCGTTGGAAAACGTGGATAAATTACTAGGTCGGCCTAATCAGTCTTAATTCATTTCTTTCAATGTTTCTATGGCAAGACATATAAGAGCAAATCACAGTAAACCAATTCTTCATTATTGTAATTGATATTATTAAACCCCGATAGATCAAAAAGCATGCAAAATATACTTTCTTTCATTTTTTCCATGGTTCAATAAATATTTAGTTACCAAATGTGAGATAAATGACTCAAATTACAAAACGCTATTTGTAGACTTTGGACTGATAATGATTAATGAATGGAAACTGAAGAGGGCTTTCGACTGTTAATATTTACTGGGTGGATACATATTGTATAATAATACGGATTTCGAAAAATTCACAAACTTCTTAAATAAAATGTAACAGTTTGTACTTGCTTTGCGCATTCTTTCCTTTCCGACATATAAGAAGTACGAGCTCTACACTTCCAGTAGTCTATGATCAGAATTCAAAGTCAAACAGGTTGAAGCCAATCTCAAATAACGGAAACAGCGAAATAATTTCGTTAGATTTGTTGGAAGGTCACTGCTGATAATACTGTTTAAATTCCCACTCAGAAATTCGGTCTTGTGCGTTATAGGAAGTGGGAGAGTCGAGAGGACAGTTACACTAATTGTTGTCATCTCTCCGTGTATTAATCTTCTTAACTTATATGGTCTTCCAGATAAAGCCGAAGCAATCCAACAAGTCTACTTTTGTTGTTTTTAATAGATCAGTAAAGAAACGGTCTTCCAAATATTGAAGTGGTTTCATCTGTAATCCTGTATATTGAAATAGCTTAGTTATCCCACATCTCAATTTTGTCAAATCATGCCAATAACTTTGAGCAACTGATACTGTACACTGGAGCTACACCATTCTTGCTGCAATAAATCTAATTCATGAATATTCGTTTGTTAGACTGGGTAACTATACGGGACTGCCAGATGACTGCACATTTCGTGGTCATCATTTCAAACTATGAAATGCGGCATATCTTTAATGCCTACTGACAGTTAGAGACATCATGATTTTCAATAACAGGTATACGTCAACATCAAAGAAAATGTTTAATTAAATATATTGGCAATTAAAAACAATAATTAATAATTTTATTGATGCAGTAATAAAAATTTTAAATAGATTTTAATAAAATTTTTTATTCCATTATTGATTTAATTAAAAATATAAATGATCGTTTGTTTTTTCTATCAGAAATCAATAAATTAATAATTAAGTAATAAAGTTTATTTGACGATCTTTACTTTATTGGGTAAATTCATTTACTGCTTTCATAAGATAACCTTTATTATTATGTGAATATAAAAAACAATAAAAATAATTTTACTAATTATAAACACAGGTTTTATTTATTTATAATTTAATCACTTTTCTCGTAGTTGTTAACTTACAACTACTTCTATTTTAATAAAGTATAAAATATGTATACACAATAAAAAATTTAATTTTAACAAATAACTATTACTAATAAAAATCATAAATAGAAATTATTACTATATTTGCTATTGTTGTTATTTTTTTCATTATTAAGAGCATATTCCATACTTTATAATTTCGTGCAGGGGATACTTTTTGTACACGTACCCATCACCCCTGTGAACTTTGATAAAAGATACATTTCAGCTTATACGGCAACTAATTAATGACCACCATAAGCGCCTTAACAGCAGGACATCTATTAGTAAATCCTCTACGCCCCTCAATACAAGTCACGTCAATAAGTATTTTATATGAAATTCAAAAACGTCAAAGAGATTTTCTTTCTTCTCAAACAAAAGCGGGCGGCGGCTAAACTATTGATGTGCTTCATTATCATTGAATAGAACACTGAAGGATATTAAATATTAAAAGGAAAATTTATTTCTAATAAATATATAATTTCGCTTTAGCGAGGATATTCTTTCGAAATAAAAAGCAATTTATAAGAGCAATTTTTAGATAGTTAAAATTTGATTTTGGTTTTATAAATGAATAATTTTATTGGAGCGGAAATACAAGAAAAAATACAGAAATAAAGGCAGCACACGATGAGTTCATAATTAACAACCACGCCTCAATATCCATATTGTATATAGTTTCGTAAACAGGTGTAGAGATAGGATCGGTATTCTTACAATAATATTAATCGCACAAGAAGAGAATTTTATAAACAATTTAAATAATTAGAGACGTATATATATATATATACCATACATAAATATAGCTATGCCCACATATATTGTACATAGATATAGTACATAGGTATAATATTGTTCATATATATTGTATATAGCTAATGAAGACAGAAAACTCCTAATAAATTCAGTATTATAACCTCACAATACTAGTATTTTTTTAAGCAACGAGTCCCTTACTCTGTTCCTTCGTGGAATTAGTATTTGTTCACTAAAGCTGAATCCCTCTGAACAGAAGCGGATGATGGTAAAATTTCATACAAACGTTTTAAATATTTAAGTGGTTAAATACTGATAATAAGTCCTAAGACTTTCCTTCTAAATAGGTTAATACTTCCATTTTGTACTTATTGGAATGAATTTATTCCAGCACACCCAGTTGGATATATGACTACAGCTTCCCAAAATATTGCTTAGTTAGTTAAGTATTCATTTATCCACCTCGTACAGAGGTAAAGGTACAGAAGTTTTATATCTAAATATGGATACAAGATTCAAGAAATTTATTCTTCTTTGCTTGATCAAACGCGGATTAGTGTCTAAGGCAATTTTACCCAATAGCATTTATGACCACTACTTAGATGATACACTGTATTATGATCTCCGTTTAATTCTGATAATAAATTATTGAGATGATTTTATAGAAGTATACTTTAAAGACCAGTTTATCTTTTGACTGAATACATATTGCATTTGATTTGAGAAAGTGGAATTCTAAATTAGTGTGTGCTTCTACAGAATCAAACAATTTCTACGCTGGGGCTTTAATATACTTTTGCACACTCTCAACTCTCAAATCTTTGTGTATGTTTACATTTCTGATGCACCCCATGGAGCTCTTAACATACATCTCATTACAATATTCTGAAAAGTTTTTAATTTCTAATTCCAAGCACAACCATAAATAAGTTTGGATGTAATTACTTGTTTATAAAGAAGTATTTTATTTTCAATACTTAACTTTTCTTGTGTTATTGATTTAAAAGCATCAGAGTTCAATTACAAACCAACTTCGTAATCTTTATGTTCACTATACTATTCTTTCTGCTATTTTACTTATAGCAGGGAGCAAACTTACAGGTCTCCAATTTTCAGGCAACGAAAGGTCTTTTCTAGGTTTCAAAAAGATGACTGTAACTGCAGCTTTCCAGAATTGCGGGAAGACACCTAAAGAGAATACTACAATAATGATAACGAAAGATTTTGCAAACACATGTTATTGATTCCATCTAGTCCAGAGGATCTTTCCTAATTCTTATTCCTAAGTCCGGATTCCTGAGTGCTTATGTCTTCCTCATTTGTTAAAGGTTAAATTCCAACTTTCGTTGTTGATAAAATATCAGTCACCATTCTATTATTTTTTTCCAACCAGATACAAGACACAGCAATGTGTATCTAAATTCAGTATCTAGAAACTTGTATCCAAATTGCTTCACAACACTGGTTAAGAGATTGAAAGTCAGAACTGTGTACTAGCATTACTGCATGGTTGAAATATTATTTTATAAAAGTTTATTTCTAATAAAGCTTTCACTATATTATTAAAAAGTATTATTTTCAGCAATTAAATTAAATTTTTTTTAAAATTAAATCTTAAAGCATTGTGAAGTGCTGATTTCCTATAATCGAATTAAGTTATTTTTAATATGAAATATTTTAGATCTTCAACTTCCTTGAGATTATGTTAATTTCCATAGCTTCCTGCAATAAA
Organism: Teleopsis dalmanni; assembly: GCF_002237135.1. Classification (NCBI taxonomy): domain Eukaryota; kingdom Metazoa; phylum Arthropoda; class Insecta; order Diptera; family Diopsidae; genus Teleopsis; species Teleopsis dalmanni. The sequence goes on from NC_051846.1 coordinate 9,960,775, forward strand.
GCAATAAAGCTCAGAAGAAAATATTTTTTTGATAATATCTAAGAATATTTTGTGCACCGCCTTGTAAATTTTCCAATAAATAGAAGCTTTTAAATAGATTGAAAAAATTACACTCAAATAAAGATACAAATACGCATATATCAACAAACAAATTGCAATAAAAAAAGAGAAAATAAATACGAATATACATTCAAAATATAAAAATAAGAAAAAACGAATCTCCTGTAAGTACCAACCAATCAATTTATAACAAACTGTCAATTTTTAATGGATCCCTAAACGAAAAATTGCTTGTTTCCTAAGCAGCTTCCCTCTGCCGTAATGATATATGTTGGGTTTTTCCTGCAGCTAACAATAATAATAACAAGCTAAGTAGCAACATATAGAAAGTTTGACATATTTTGACTTATATCCGCAAAAACAAAATTCCCCAAGAAAACTTCAACTTGAACTTCAAACAAAAAAAGATATTCGGAAGACAGATGAAAAACGAGATGAAGAAATTAGCAGCGGCAACCGAGCCTGGCTGAATAAAATGCATATTCATGGCAAATATTTTATAAGCAATAGAAATAAAAGTAAAAAATAAAAATAAATTGAAAATATATAAGAAACACAGATATTTCTATATAATATAACAGAAAACAAAAAAACAAAAAACAAAAACGAGAAAAATCTCAAAAAGTTTTGCTTGATTTATGAAATTTTTTTTTCAAGCGACCAAACTTGTCTGGAGGACGAGACCATCCAGAAAAAAAGTTTCATAAATAAATTTAAAAAAGTAAAAAAAAAGAATAAAATACGATATTCAACACCCAACATAGAGAGTAGCAGGTTCATAGGCTGCCATATACATGGAATACATGGAAATAATAGAGGAAAATGGTTGCTCCAACCATACAGAGTCACGCCAAAGTGTAAATGTCCTTTTAATGGCGCTTTGTCATCATCAACATTTGTCCTTATGGCGAGTGTTAGCGCGTAAGTTGATTTATGATTTTTAGCAATTTTTTGCCTTTCCCTTTTGCTTTCAGCGCCTTTGTCTTATGTTTCTCCAATGATTTTTAGTGAATCCATGCTGCTTTTGTGACCAAAGTTCCTGTGAGTCTTTGTAATTCCACCACAATTTTTTTCATTACAATTTTATTTTAATAAAACTTTTGTCTTTAACGAAATTTACTTCCTTTATGGTATCGGCAGGCATAGGCGGGCTCAATTTTCTCTGCTCTGCTCTGCTCTACCACAGATACGAGTACGCATCCTTGCTTCCGCCGTCGTTTTAAATGATTTCTTTCATTTTTATTTCTGGCGGAGTTAATGTGTGTCTCCACAAAGCTAATGACAATTTTTCATTCTCTATATATGATTGTATCTATGTTTCGTACTTAGTACCGCCAACTTTTTCATTTTGCGTTCTCGATAATGGTGCACTGATATAATCATAATTTATATGCGATGGCACGGCTTGAAGGCTTATTGTATGTTCACTCGCATGATGTCCTTAATTTGCAAAATATTAAATATAATAATTCATTGAATGTAATGTGATTATTATTTAATATAAAATTTGCACACGAATACGTTTGGCATAAATATAATAAATATAAATATATATAAATATATTTAAAGATAATTTATGT
>NC_051846.1:9962514-9966598 GCF_002237135.1 Teleopsis dalmanni
ACAAAAGTAACGAGAAAATGTTAGAGATTTGAATTGGTAGATAAGGACATGCTAAAATTTGAAATGATATCCTAGACTACAAGAATACATTGTATCCGTGCGGCTGCAAAGTCCTTACCATTTTCACTGTTCTAAATGACGCAATAATTTGTTTTCTAAATTGCGTTCTGCAGAAAGAAACATGTTTAGATAAGCGAAAGAGCCTTAAGATAGGACATGGAGGGACATTAAAGTTAAAATTTTCCTTAAAGCAAACGCCTTAAATAAATGTGTTTTAGTTTCTGTCAATACACTTAAAACGAATATGAAAAGGTTTAGAGGGAGGGTCACTAGTTTCTAAACAGGAAGCCCTTAAAATAAGAATGTCCTTTGAAAAACTTTTTTATATTCTACAATAGACACAAGAAAATCTTTAATTGAATGCCAAATATTTATATTATTATAAAATATTTTGAAAATGTTTTTGATATAATGTGGAATATGGAGGAGGATGAGGTACAGCTTTGTTACCATTCGATTTTTGAATATGAACTATAGGAATTAGGAATTCTGATTCCTTGAACGCGAGGATACGAAAACGAATTTTTGAATAATTTGACAAATTTAAGACGAAACTAAGTATAAGGATTAGATATAGATTTTTATGTTTATGAATTATTCTATGATTTTGGCTTCAGTAGATATATCGACCGACAAAGATTTGGCATTTTGTTTTGCCATTTTATAAAAAATTAAGAATTCCGCTATTCTGACTTCAAAGATTTGATAACAAATCTTAATAAGGTTTAATATTCTTTACAACTATTTTCTTCATATAGCATTAGATTAGATTAGACTATACAGGCGATCCTAAGGGTCAACATATGCCAATCTATTACTGCATAAGAATCTCAAATGTATGAAACCATTGGGAAAACCTGAAATGTTCTTTGAATGAAGATGATGGATTTAGACAAGATGTTTAAAAAGCTAATCTTCTAATATAGTCATTGGGTATCACGCATGCGCTGGGCAGTAACAAAGCAAATTTGAGGCATTTTCATCGTCCTCTCTACAGTTGCGACAAGAAAGATTTAACGAGAGATTCAATCTTGTAGCATGACCCCTTAAACAGCTGTGAGCCGTTAACAAAAATACTACATCCTCTCTACAGTTGCGACAGAAAAGACTTAATGGGAGATTCAATCTTCTAGCACCTCTTTAAACAGCTGTGACCTGTCCACAAATATACCACAACACATTCAAATCTTACAGGGCACTTCAATGAAAGGGGTTGCATTTGTTCTTTAATATATAGCGGCTGTCTGGCACACATATGCCTTGAAATCGTTGAGTTTTAACATCTTTTATTAAATTGCTCAACACATAACAAAATTCAAGAAATGTTTGTATGATGTCAATGATATGGAGAGCTCGTCTGCCTTGCTGAAAAATAGCAGAAAAGATCTCTCTGACCAGGAACCTGACGTTGAAACTCGATATCTTATTTAGAGATGTGTAGCAGCCAAAAACCGTTCTACATGTGAATTAAACTGAGCTCAATAACTTTAAAGGTACTTGACTGATAATTAGTATGTAAATATTCCTATTAAATTATAAAGGAATGTTGCATTTCCAGACAAGCCATAACTACCAATGATCAGGAATCGTATAATAAATCGTAAATTATTTAGAATGATATAAATAGTTAATTTTTTCACTCCTTTCGAGACAAAAATATTGCCAATACTACTAACTACTTTAAAGACATATGTGAATATGGTTAGACCATTGCCTAATGGAGATTTCCCGACAGCTAGGTGTCTCTAGGTGGAAACTTGACCTTACTAATCATTTATAGGATTTTACAAAATCCATTAACTTGATTTCCTATGAGGGTTTTAGAATATATAAAAGGAAAAATTCGATCAAAAATACCATAATTTTGCAATGCATTACAGTTTTATACTGAGTCCTTCCAATATCCAGTAACATCGCATGAATTACATCAATAATTTTAACAAAAAAAGAAATTTTTCCAAAAAATGTAATGAAAATATTCATTATGCGCCCATTACGTGCCATCCGTGCCCGCGTGTCCTTATGCCTGCGTTCGCTCATAAATGCTCACATGATGTTGTCATATTAATTTCAAGGACACACGTGCGTGTTCAGGAGCACTGATGTTGCTTGCTGGTACGCAATGAAGTAAACAAAGTCATAAACAAAAAACACAAAACAAAAAATAATAACTAACCAAAAAACAAAAAGGACCCAAAATACAAAAAACGAAATCTTGCATAGTTCAGTTTTGCGCCTAAAAGCATGCTACTACATTTATTGGTTGACCTATTTTCGGTCATTCTCTTACTCCTACTCCGGTGTTGGCGCAAATTATGACAGCAACTGCTGGCCTAAATATTATAATAGTTGCTGTAGTGATTATTATTATTATTGCCGCACATGCAGCTGTTGTTGTTGTTGCAATGGCATTTTGTTGCTGCTTAGTAATGTAATTGTTTTTACACTACACAAGGCATCGCATCACTGCGGTGTAATAGCAGAAACACTCCTCTGGGACTTTAATGTCTTGAAAGTGTATGATGATCATTGTGTGCCGTGCGCAATTGTAATCCTAACTCGGTAAGACTAAATATAATTATACGTGTTTATACGTGTATGTAGGGCTATGTCGTATGTTGTATGTATCGTATGTTGTATATGAACAGGTTTGCCGCACGCATACGGAACGCATTTGCAATTAAGAAAAGCAATAAGTAGTGCGGTTTAATTATGTTTTCCTAAATGCGCTAAGAAAATGCGAAAATGTGTGAGATTATTTGTAAGAATAGAAGGTGCTGTGGGAAATGAAAATTAGGTGAATTGGGAACTTTTCTTCTACAAAGAATAGTAAAGTGTCGTAGTGTTCATTTGTGCTACTAACTTTAACTAAACTCAAGTTTAAGTGACTGGCTTAAGTGAAATTTTTAGCATAAATAATTCTGTATTTCTGACATTTAAAGAATTTAGTTTTAATTTAAGTTATTTAATTAAAGAAAATAGTTGGAATAGAACTTTAACATCATCTTCTTAGTTTTTATCAATATCTTACATATACAGGGGATCAATATTTTTGCTTCAAAGTAGACATGTGCACTAGTTTTCAATTCCATTTAATATCAATATTTATTTTTCAACCTCATATCCAAATTATTTGACTGTTGAAGGTGAATTATTTGAAACGTATTAAAGGCGCAAGGTAAATAAGGTAATATTTCTAGTGAAAAATCAAAGTCGAAGTCATAAATTTAATTCTATTGCAAAAGGGTAGTATTGATATGGCATTTCGCATGCTAACCACTGTCATACAGAATCTAAAATACTTTTTGTAAAAACGCACAGCCAACTACTGTGCAAGCAATACCTTTTTGCGTGTCATACAGACGCAGGCGCAATGACATCATGTTCAGTAGAACTCTCACTCCAAGATGGATTTGTCGTTCCTTTTCTTTATATTATGCATATATCGTCACCAATTACAAGCAAGCTTATATCAGTGAACTTTAGACCCACTCAATTAATAGTTTCTCTATCCTGACCTTGATAACCTTCAATTTAAATCTCACCCATTCCCAATCCATTTTTACTCACAAATTATCACAAATGAGCTGCGATGTCAGCGAGACGATGAGCTATCCCTCAACATAAGAAATAGTCGAAAAATAAGAATTACTGAACTATGAGATATAAATTATCTCTCATCTATCTTACAAAGGAATACGTTAATATCTTCCGAAGACATACCTTAATTAATAGTATCGCGAGATTGGACAATAGAGAATAGATACATATTGGATTCAGTCCATAAAACTCTGGCTCATTTGAAGGGACAAGTTTTTTATGCCATTTCAAGGGTTCCCTTTCCTACAAAAACTGAGTTAAAATTGAAGAACATAAAACAAAGGACTCAGGGACTACATGCTTTATACGAATCCAACTCTTTGACCACAAAAAGAGTTGGTGTTTATTAAGCGGAGAATAACGTGTTCACTTCAGTTTTTTGGAATGTAAAAAAGAAATTTTATTAGATGATTACCTCCAACCT
>NC_051846.1:9966698-9981780 GCF_002237135.1 Teleopsis dalmanni
CTCAAGCTTTTTGAGATATGAGTATTTATTAAGATATATTCAAATTTATTATGTTAATATTCATAATAAAAGAATTTCAAGAATATTTTGAGATATGTTATATCTCCAACATTTTTACTTTATTGCACACAAAATTTTTAACTACATATAGCAAACGATGCATTTTATTTAATTTAGATAATATAACTAAAATAAATATTAAATAAAATTCATTTACAAATTTTAGAAGCACATACCAATATAGGCTCATTTAGGCATATTCTTTTATAATTACAACAAAATTTTATAATATATAAAGTTGAAGAGCAGAAAAGGAACTATGGACTCTGAGGATAATCAACCCCGTCCCGTGTTTGTTTTAACGAAGGCCGAGTCGGGCGGAATGTATTTGTTGAGGGTATTAAAGCTTTTACCGGAACCGCATTTAATCTCCTCGCAGGTCTGCACATCAGAAGAGGCACACGCATATAGGGTCATGAGATGTGTCTACAAATTCAACTTATTCTTCTTCAATTGCTGCAAGACCCTTCAAGAAATAATCGACTTCCTCAACACTTTTAAAAAATTGTAACAGAATTAATATTGTGTATATCGGGTAATATGCTTTTTTGGATAATTTTCTAATATTTCATATTTTTTAGTATTTTAGTCTTGAGCTATTCTAACTTTCACCAAAATTTACAAAACTAACATTTTGGAATATATGCAAGTATTTTCCAACTTTTGACATTATTAGTGTTAACAGTGAAAGTAAAATAATTTTAACTGGAATTGAAAGAAGCGGTGTTCTGAAGTATCTCTAGACTAAATTTGTATTTTTCAATATCTTTTTATCAAAGCCGATGCACAATAAATTAGTAAGTTGAACTTATTATACTAAACTAATGAGACAAAGCCTAATCTATTTAGCCACTAATTCTAAGCACATATAAAAGATTTTAAACTGCAGTTTGAGTAATAAATTTATTTCTTTAGTGCGAAATATGAAGGGGCTGCGTTCTTTGCTGTTATCGTTGCTAAAGCCTGGCTTAGGATCCAGTTAATATACTTAAGGAACTCATTTTTTTTACCTTATTACAAGTAGTGAAAGTTTTATGAAATACAATAAGTGGCAGTTAGTTGACAGGATTGATGATTGACTATAGGAGCTACACCCTACCTTCCTCTACTGGTTTTCAGAAGGGAAAGGTTTTTGCTAACTAAATTTTTAAATTGCCTAAAATTTTATTTTGCTATAATTTCAATAAAATTTAATAAATTTTAAATAATAATTTAATAAATAATAATAATTTAATAAAATATAATTTAATAAAATATTGTTGTTTCTATTATGATTACTTTAGACAAAGGGAAATATATGAAATGATATGAGTTTTATCAAAGTCTTTAGTATAGCTTAGTCATGGTTAGTGCAATTTGTTCATATATCGAATATCCTGAAGATTAAATCGACTTGATTTGATTGGTAACAAAAAAATAAGAACATAGAAGTTTACAAAAACTTTCTATGGCTTCCCTATTTTTCAAAACATTTTATGACATTATATGATATAAGGCAATTGTCTTCATACCTAAGAAAACTGGTGTTAGAAGCTGTGACATAATATGTATGTTCTAATTCTCGTATATGTGTTTAATATTAGAACAAGAATCAAATTTTTCAAATTAACTTCGCATGTTGGTGGAACAAAAGTATGAATTTTGACAGTTAGTCTATTGCCAATAAACTATGTAGCTTTACTTTATTTATTATTGCATGAAAATTATTTTTGCTAGAGAAAAATAGTCGGAATTCTAGCAGGAGATATATAAAAAGATTAAGCCAGCATCTCAATGAGCTAAAAATCTGGACAAAGATATATATTTTTTTTTTTTCAGTTTCTTAACGTAATCTGATAAGCTATTAAATCTGGATCTCTCAATCTCTGTGGAAACTTTATATAAATATTATGTCTTATCTTTGAAATGATAAATTAAAAAAGAAAAGATTTGTTAAATCTATAAGTTTTATTCTCAGAGCATAAATGTAGATTTGAAATTATTATCTATCTATCATTATCTATCCATCCTACCCCTTCTTTTAATTATGCTGTTTAAAAAGGTTTCTTCTACTCCGATAATAATTATACTGCAAATGTACTTTTTGAATGCATGCTGTAGTAAAAAATTAAAAGAGACTTATTACCAATGCCCCCATAAGTAGGCAATAAATAATAATTTTATTTAAATTTTACATAATTTCCCTTATATTATTTCTTAATCTTCATTATTTATTAAATTCATCTGTAATAATAAATTATATATTATTGTTATTACATATAAACAAGAATAGTAATATTAATTTATGATTCTGAGCACAAAATATGCTAATATAGACTTCACTAAGCCATTTTTCATTCTTTTAAATTATACATTAAATAATAACTAAATTTGCAGTTGGATAAATTAGTTAAAGTTTTAATTTAATAAATTTAATGAAACCGTTGAACCTATGGTGTTATAGTGCATTAATTATATTAGGAATGGCTTCATTATAACCAACACAAAACACTAAAAACGCAACGGAGTAGGGGTTACAGTGTCACAATGTTTATGTAAACAACTTGTGAATAGGCAAAAAAATTAAAATATATAAAATACACGTAGAATGAACTATAAAAATTATATAAACTGATTTGGTTGGGTCGGGTAGCTTTTAGTTTCGTTTTCAAACTGCAATGTAAAAAATTGACGCTATTTAAATGCACCCCAAGGGCTGGCTGCAACAATGACGTGAACCGGATATGGCGACGATGCAGTGGAATTCTGTTGATGAAATTGTAATGCAGCGTGGGTTGTTAGGATGTTCACTCCAGCATGAATTTCACTTTAAGTAAACAAGTTAATCAGCGCTGATACGAGTGATAAACAAAGAGAAAGTGCAAATGAGTATGTACTGCGCGAGGGAAGCATCTAAATTCTTTAATAATGTAATTATGTTAACTACCTTAAGGTAATGCCATAATGCTGATTCCCAACTCTATAGTTTAAAATAAAAAATAATTCATGAAATATATAAATGATATGTATATAAAATTGAACATTTTTTATATATTTGAAACTAATGTTTTTCAATATTAAATAGACTGAAACCACTCAAATATGTTATGTAATTAATCTTTAAATTAACTATAAAAGACCACATATATCAGCACCTAAAAGGTTTAAGCTGTTTAATTCAAGCGAAAATTGCTAAAAATTAATCGTTCATAGTATCGATAAAGTTTCGGTTTGGACACATATTTTATAGAATAATATATCATTCCTTAATTTTTTTAAATTTCTATGGAACAACTTTTAAGATACCAGTCATTAATTTTGTTCAATATATCCTTTGTATTTTAATGCCTTCATGGGCCCCTATTTGCGCAATATAGAACCTACAAAATTAATAACTGTTCAAATGGAACACTGGACTTTAGGTGATATGGGCCGAAGCTCAACCTATTCTCTCAAATATCGTGTAGTACATGTGTACCGGCGTTCGAAAAGGAACACTCCGTGATATTTCCAATATTAGCATTGATACAAAAACAAGATACAAAAGAAGAAAAAGGAAGATTGACGAACAAAAAACAATAAAGAAGAAAACAGAAAAAAATAAAACAAAAAAAAATAAAGAATATAGAAGAATCCCTTCCTTTTATTACTAGAAAAGAAGAAAGATGAATAATAAAGAAGAAGAAAAAAGAAGAGTGAAGAATAATCAAAAATCCTTTCGTAGTGATAAAAGACAAAAAAGATATAGATTGCATCAAAAGGAAGAGAAGAAAAAAATTCTGATAGAAAAAACAGCTGTAATTTATAGTATTAAGAGTTAATGCAATGTTCATAAAATCGAAAAAATACTTTTACCATAAATCATTCCTCTCCATACGATTAACAATTTTCCAAATATAATAAAAATTACATCTTTACGACTAATAAATAAATAAATTTTACTGTTATACAAAAAATTTTTCTATTATAAGCAACAACCCTGAAATAGTTATATGATTAACGTTTATATTTCCTTATTCAATTTATCTACATCTTCATTATTTGTACACACAGAATTAGTTAAATGAAGCCTTTTAAAATTTTATCTCGTAAATATCAAATTTTGTAAGCCACCCTCGCCATCGCTGTTATTGTTGTTGTTGTTGTTGTCAAATTGTTGTACGTATCGCATTACGTTAATGGCTTTGTTTATTTTTGTGGTTGCTACTGAGGCTGTGGCAACTGCAGTTGCCTTGCAAAGTCAACGCAAAGCAACAATATCTTGTTGCATACAGGCAGAGATCTCAACAAAAACAACAACAACAACAACTACAACAACGAACCACATAAGTTGTAGTGAAAATAAGAATAACAGTGAAAAAACAACAGAATAATGTTAGTTTTTACATTAATTTAACTTATATACATACATATTTTAATGTTGTTTTTATTTTTGTTTACTATACTATGTACAGTATTTGTGCAATTGAAAAAGAAAGGCGAATGAAATTAAAAATAATAATAAAACATGGGAAAATAAAAAATGAAATATCCTTTTAAAAAAATGCCATTCACTTGTATTAGCAACACATCCGTCGGCAACATTTTCACGTCAACATTAAGCTACATTTTCAACAGCTTCACTTTTTATTCACAATGTTATCTAAATTTTTCTATTTTCTATTTTTCTATTTTCATATTCATTTTATGCTATTTTATTTATTTATTTATTTTTTTCTTTTTGTCTGAAAACAAAAGCAAGGAAATAAACATATTCGCTTTTCTTTTCATTTGTTTTTGTTTGGTTGTGAACTGTTTTTGTTGCTTCTGTTTTAACACCGCAAAGACATAGAAACTGTTAATAAGTGAAAAATAATACAAAAACATTTGCTACTGTTGAAGCTGTGTTCGTGTTAGTGGTGTTGTTGTAACAGTAGTTGTTGTTAGCTTTATTTATGTGTATGTTGTTTTTCTTTGTGGTGTTCTTGGTTGCGCTGATGCTGGCAATGACTTTCTGTTATGTTGTATGTTAGCTGCTTCTGCTTCTGCTGCTGCCTCTGCTGCTGCTTATAGCTAACATTTTTGCTTATGTTGTTGTTTTTTTTCTTTTTTGTTGGTTTCTTTTTAAAGCTCAACAATTTTCACTGTTTTTGTGAAAGCAAGAAATGAAAAGCGAAAAAATTTATAAACAAAAGCCGAACACCCCTCATAACGTTCACATACCCGCACTAGCCACCCACCTGTCAGCAGCGCATTCAATGTAAATCTCGCTTTTTGCATTATTAGAACCTTTTTCACTCTTTACTTGATGCTGGCACGTGCAATAATTTACAGTTATCCCGCTGGCATATGTTTTAACCTTTTCAGCACACTACTCAGTCAGCAGCTCAGCTACTCCAGTTGCTGTTATTGTTGTTGTTGTTGTTGTTGTTGTTTGTTTATTCGCTTGAAGGTAAACATTGACTACAACATCGCATCACACCGCACCGCACCGCACCGCACTGAACATGTTCCTCGCAACAGTTGACATTTCCATTCATCGCTGTGGCAACCGTAATTAAAATCGCTTTAATTTACTTCTCTCAATACATTCGCAGTCGTCGGTTTCGTTTTACTTTTGTTTTTATAACCCCCGACCTTACCAACCTTACCAATAACATTTCCACCGCTGGCACGGCACTCCCAACACTCCTGACAGTCGTAACACTCCTTGCTCCTTACTCCTTGCTCCTTGCTACATGGTTATTCACAGGACCAAGTATCTCACTCGTCACTTTCAAATGCTTTCAAATGATTTTAGCCAATGTCATGTGGGCGTGTAAATTCACGCAGTTAAAGCAGCAGTAAGTACATTTTCCATTTTCCGTTTTCCACTGCTAAGCTTAGCAGCTTTAATTTTCCTTCGTTCTCCCCTCTACACTCCGCTTTTAATAGCAAAATTCATGTTAAAGTTGCGTTAATGAAGTATTGCTATGACGATGTGTGCTGCGTTTTTGTTAACGTTTCATTGCGTTTTGCTGGCATTTAGGCGAAGGATTCGTTACGGTATTTCCTCCGTGTCCTTGTTGGTAGCTAGGAGTTGCAAGTATTTTCCTTTAATCAGTCAGGCAAATGTCATAAGCAAAATATACTTTTCATGTTAAGTAGATTTGTGATTTAGTGTATGTGATTGTGAGAAAGTGTAGTACGTTTTTTAGAAAGATTTACGTATCCTAGTGACTGAAGATGAAAGTCCTTCTCATGAAGTTTTCTACTTTTCATACCAAACAGTTAAGAATATTAATTTGAAACGACATTATGGAATAAAATGCCTTGATCTTCTTACCAATTAAGCTTAAATATTTCAGTTTAATTTTAGACTGAAATTAATCACTACTAAGGATTTACAATTAAAGTGTAAAAATTATGTTTATAAATTTTTTGTAATTTAAAATTTTAATTAAATATTATTTCACAAAAAAAAAATATTAAAATAAGCTGTGGAATAATTTGGATGCTCTCTAGGTTGATCCTCAATTGTATGAGAAAAACAATTTTTTTCCGAACAGATTTGTTATATATGAAAAAAGAAGAGACATGAAAAAAATCAAAAAAAAATTTATTTAAGTGAGCTATACAACGCTCCTTGAGAGTAAAAAACTTGGGTACAGATTCCACGTCACAGCAATAAACAACACAATTTTTTAAATATTTTTTAATATGAAGATATATAGAGAGGTTTCGAAAAGTAGTGAGTTAAAACAACAAAAATTATTTTTATATTATTTTAATTAATTGAATTTTTGGCTAACCATACAGCCAGTTTGGTCACTGTCGTAAGTAGTGAGTTACAACAATTTTGTTGTTGCAAAATATATATATATATGAAATTTTCAATCAAAATAATTGCTTTCATTGCAGATTGCAATTCATAAACTTTTTGTAATGCTCTAATTAACAAAATATTTAATTGATGCAAAGTTTATAAAATTTCTTCTTGAAAAATTTCCATTAATGTTGTTTTTGGAAAGAAAATACTTCCTGAGAGAGCAGTATGTGTGACAAGTGTGTAATCTTAAAAAACCGCGTAAATACTGCAAGACTTACTGCAACTTTCTCTGGTCACTAGTGTATGTTATAGAAACTCACACTGTGAAACTGTAGAGTCTTTTTAGTACTCACTATAGAAGTTATAGAAACTCACAGGAAAAAGAAACACTCACGCATTTTGTCTATGAATTCGAAGCTCTGGCTTCAAGAATGAATAGATTTTTAGGAAAGTACTTTTTTGACAGTTTGTAAGACTATTTATCTGTACGACGGATAGATCTAATAATTTGTCTAATTCGAGTAAATGGATTAAGTTTTTTGTCATTTTATATATTAAGGTTTTAAGACGTTAAAACAGCCAAAAATTACTTATTGTGGGAAGTGGAAACATATCTATGAGTGCAACCAATCAAACAATCATATGCACCCATATTTATGAGATTTCCCTTAAAGAAATACAGCTAAATGCAATAAAAGTCAGTAAGCAGTTAGAGCAAGCAAATGTATTCGAACAAGACGAACTGTAACACTAGTCACCTGCAGCAACAGCAGGGCGCAAGCACACCATTTGAAATCTTCAATGACTCTAGCAAAGGCCCTGCCCCGAAGTAATACTTATCGCAGTCTCGAGGTAGAATAAAGTCTCTAGGAATGGATGGGATAGCTTTAGTTCGTCCGAATTGGGCACTCACTTTTCGGGATGCCGGATCGTGGTTAGCGCGTAGGCACTCCCCTAATTCTAGTCTTACAAAACAAAAAAGAATGCAATGGGAGTTAGAAGTTAAATTTCAAACCAATGAATCTTATATGAAAAGCAATAACATATTCACTTTATAAAATCAGAAAACTTGTCCTCACTTATCTCCCTCTATCGTTTAAGATTAAATATGTAAACACTTTTGTATGAATACATTCCTTCGCTTAAATTGCGTCACAAGTTAAAAAAAGAACTTGCAAAAAAATCAAAATGTTTTGAATATCCTTTCATGCACACAGTAGAGGAAGGACTACTCGCAGTTACACTAGGAATTACATTCACACTACACCAATTGAAGTTTATTCTCTGATTCTCTGAAGTGCCAACACACAGGCCCATGCTTGTTCACATGTACTCAGCCGTGTCGAACACGTACGAGGACAACAGGCACTTTGCGTGTGTGTAGGACAAAACACCTACACAAGTGTGCAAATTAACGCCAGGCGCACAGAAATAGCAGAAGGCATAATGCCACGGCAGAAGGCCATAACTTATGCGAATCCTTGCATAAAAATAGTCTGAGTGTGTTCTGGTTGTTCTTGTTGTTCTTGTTGTTGTTGTTGGTTTTTGGGAAACACAATCTGCCACACTGACAATTGTGTACTGATTGTGTACAGCTACACAATGACACAATAACACAATACTGACGTACAAACTGGCATTACAAGAGCAAAACTATGGAAGCAGCAGCGTAGGCGAAAGACACCGGAGAAGCGACATAACAGTGCGTTTCTGTGGCATTTTGCCGTGGCTGTGGCTATGGTTGTGCTGTGTTGTGCCTGTGCCTGTGCCCCGCTCCGGGGTTTAGGTGCGACAATGTGCTAAAGTGTTTTTGTTTGTTCACATACATCTTCATTTCTAAATAAATATCCTTGGAATTGGAATTGGAGTTGGAGTTGGAGAGTGGGAGCTTGACAGTGAATGTGTTTAATTTTGCATTTAGGCGCGAATAATGAAGTTTAACAGTGAAGAAAGCGCAATAGTAGAAAATCTCTTCAAGAAAAAAATATATACAGTATATTTGTATATATATATAGGAGGAAATAATTTCATGGAACGGTAAGTTTTGTTGTTGTGATAGCTGAACCTGTGCCAGAGACAGAATCAGCGTTAAAGTGTGTTAAATTGAGATTAACATGACGTGAACAAGATTCAAACATTACACAATCTCTATGCGGTTTGTGGGTGTTTGTGAGCAGGGATAACAGAACGAGCTAAGCAGTGTCTAAATCCTTTGTGGCGGTTTTCTCTATTCTCTATTTTCGCAAATCTTATGAGTTTGTATAAATAATTAGATGGCTCTTGGTGTACAAGTGATAAATTCTGGCTTAAGACATAAGCTCCAAGCATCGCATAACGTGCATAAACATTATCGCACTGAGAACTAAGTGACAGCCAACGATTGTTGCTGGAGAATTTTGTACGAGTAAAGTATATTGTAGTTCTGTGATGTTATTACACTGAAAATTATGAAGACATCTAACTGAAATAGTTATGTATTTAATTTATGTACTATCAGTTGTACAGTTGACAATAAAATGCTCTGCAATGAGTTAATGCTAATGCAAGTAGTCAGAAAAAAAAATTACGGTTTAGGTCATAAACTTAAGATGAGGAAATTAGGTTTATGGAACTATTTCAATACAATAAATGTCTTTCATAAATTTATGCTTAGTTGGTATTAATTAATTTAAATAATAAAATAATTTTTTTAAATAAAAGTAACAGTGATGGAAATGAGGATAAAAATTTTACACACCTGCATTTACAAATTATTATATATAAGAAATAGTTCCAAGACCACTGAAAATGGATATTTGGCAATACACAAAACGTCTGTATGGTCAGTCAAAAATTCAATTAATTAAAATAATATAAAAATAATTTTTGTTGTTGAAATTCACTGCTTTTTGAAACCTCTCTAAGATTTTAACTACTATTAATAATAATTTCTTGTTCTTTTCTCCATCTTTCATCTTTTTTATTTTGTTTCTTTTAATTTGAATTTATTGCATTCTTAAGATTACTCCTTATGTTAACTTATGACCATATTTGTAAGGCACGAAAAATTTATATATTAAATTCAAATATTTTCCCCGATAGTCCCGCGATTTGTCGAATCTATTGTGCTATTCCTGAACAGACTTTCTTTAGATAAAACGAACAAATTAAGGCAAGTGATATATATAACAATATTTCTTTGTTCAAGATTCTCAATCTTATTCGATTTGATGAAAGACAAATTAAACTATGAATTCATTACGCTATCCTAAAAGAGAGTTTCCTACGCTAACCCGGATGAAGTACAGCTATCCATTGCTTTAACAAGATTTAGTGACAAAAGATCCCAGACATTATTAGTGCATTGAGAGTCGGTACTGCAGTCTATTTCTGACAATTACTGGATATAAACAGAAAATAGGCGCAAGTTTCCCTCTGAAGGTATAAATGTATTATAATTTCACTACAACTTACCGGTTGCAAGTAATAGTCATGCTATGTAGTTAAAAAATTATGATTATTTTGAATATTATGATTATTTTTCATTGTTTTACTGAATCTACAATATATTATTACAATTTTTGCGTTTTTTTAAGCCCAATGATGAAGTACTGAAATAAACTGATGTATTTGTTAAATTACTTCAAATAAATTTTCTGAAAGTTGGAAAATTGTTATGAATATCAGAACTATTTAAACTGGGTAACTTGTTATTTTTGTTTTTGTCTCAAGTCACTCTTAGAACTACATTTCCAGGTCTTTGGAGTTGGCTTAGACCTTTCTAAACAGCTTTCATTTAAAATTCTTAACTACTAATGCTCTCAGAAAACAGTAATATTTAAAAATAATCAACAAAAGCTATTTTAAAATGTTCGGGCATACTCCAAAGGCCTAACGTAGCTCTTAAAGCTTATTCTATATGATAGAATATTATAATAGATATAAGTTCCAGTCCTATCAAAATAGCTATTTAAATTATTGTTTAGCATTTCATCAGACTAAACAATAATTGACCACAAGTCTGCATACCTCTCCAAGGAGCCTGTAACCATTATGTTGTTGGTATAATTTTACCCGAAAGTAGAACTTTGCTTAAACCTTAGTTGTTGGTATTTATCAAGAATAGATAAGGTTAGGTTATATCGGCGATCCCTTGTGGATTCTCTTAGGCCTATTGACCTATTGTGTTACCGTATAAAAAAAAAACTTAGGGCTTAAAACCACCTTGAACCTTTGGCAAAGCCTGAAATGCTATTTAGTGTCAGATCCTGTAATTGGTCAAGATCCTCAAAAAAGGGTACTCCTAAAGTATTGAGTCGCCGCCGTGTATGAGCTGGGCATTTTCGCATTTTTAATAAAAGAGTGAGGGAAATAGATGCGGAGGCTTTCAACGCAATAATCCTGTCATTACTTTTGTTTAAATACCAAAGATTTACTGTTGAATAAAAAGTTTATTACGGTAAAGGTTGGTGTCATAAAAATTTACATAAGAACACAATTATTTTTCTGAAACTTTGGAATACATAAAATTTTTTGCACATTAAAAAGCAAATGACCAAATCACATTAAAAAAAGAATACATTTAACCTTTAAAAGCCAAACTCGTTAGAAAAAAAATATGAAATTAAAGCAATCCTAACATGTGCCCTGCAGTTTTTAGACTGTTGGCGTTGCCAATTGCCAAATTACCAACCACAAGCAAAAGAGCAAAAGAACAACGCAGCGCGGCTACTAACCACACAACACAATGCAACGCAACGCAATAAAGAGAATGTAAAAGAATGAAAAGAAAGAAAGAACAATAAGAAGAAGAAGAAGAATTCGTGTGCTGCTTCCTTGCGGAAGTTTTGTAAAAAGGAAGTTATTTGCATAATTTTTAAGGAAATTCACAAACAAAATGTAAAATTTATGCCTCGAAATAAAAGTGGAAATAAATATTTTTAAGCACTACTCGCTGCTCGCTACTCGCTTAATTCGCAAAATATTTACAGAAATTTAATTTCTCTTGACTTAAAATGAAATATGCTTTGAATTTTCTTTTTTTTGTTTGTTTGTTTTTTTTTTATAGCACAAATTATGAAGCTGCAATTATCAGCAACATTTTTACTGCGTGGTTGCACTTAAAATATACGTACAAGCGGCAAAACAGTTAAAAGTTAAAATTATTATTCAGTTGCAACAAAAAAAAGAAATAAACAAGAAAAAAACACATGAAAAAAAAGAAATTTAACTGAAGTGTTAAAAGTTCATTCCACATTTCAGCACAACATAAATCTGACTTTGTCGGTTTTGGAGCACACACAACACGAATTAAAAGTTTCAACAATACAAGTTGGCAACAAAGCGACGACACAGTGTTGCCATGTTGCAACATGCACTGTCAAGTGACACTGCAATTACAAGAGCAACAGCATCAACGCACAAATTGTGTAAATTAATGCAGCATTGACTTTGTGACTTTGCAACTCTGTACCAAAAATGAAAAAGTAAAATTAAATACCAGAAACAGATATGCCAAAGCATTTAAAGGTTATATTTTTTAAATTAAAATATATATATTTTTTTTATTTTTAATTTTAGAAAAGAAATTAGTTTACGCTCTTTTTAACCCTAATCTCTTTGAAGTTCTTACTTTGAGGATTGAGTTCAAAAGCCTTGAACTTCTAACACTTTTAAAGTAATATTCATTTATCAGAGAAAGTGCATTTATGCTTTTACTGCTTTCTGCTTTCTTTTTAATATTGCTTTCTTTAAAATGATATTTCATCATATTTAATATTATAATATTAACTACTTTGTAATTTACATCCTTGGTTGTTGTTGTAAATGATGCGGTAATCTAAGCATTTAAGCAGGATGCAACCTATAATTGCATGAAATAAAAGACCCCAAACTGTAAAACGTTGTGTAATTTAAAATAAAAATATATATGATTAATATATCAATATTAGTTAATATCAATTAATAGCTTTACTTAGCTATGCTGAGCTAATGGTATACATAGGTTAATTTATCACACTTTGTAGCAGCTATATGAGCTAGAATTACTACCACAACTGATACTCCTAATGCGGAACAAAGTTTGGTAAACAAGAAATAGATATTACTGGCAACCAACTGAAGCTTTCGCAAAGAAACTAAGCTTAGCTAACCTAAATATAAAATGATATAATGTCCCGATAAAGCATTCTGCTGTGGAACTAAGCTTGGTTAACTAGTAATGAAATGTAGTGACACCCTGATTAAAATTTGTGAAATGTAGTAATGCCCTGATTAAAACAAAATAATGATATCTTAATTGAAACATCCACTATGAAACTAAACATGTCTAACTAGAGAACAATTTTTACTCGCGTGTCACACAGATGGTCATCCTAATGGCGTCATGGCTAGTAGAGCCCTCCCTCCACGTTGCATCCGTCGATCACTTACCAACTTCAATAATCATATCGACCAATATTACAATGGAGCCTACATCAGTGAGGTCGAATACAAACGTGGACTTATAACACTCCACACCGATGCAGTATCTTCTTCGAGATCTAGGTTGGCTCCCAACAAGGTCCTCAATAGGCCTCCGCCTAACATTTCTCAGGATGAACGTAATCTTCCTCGTACGGCAAGAACTGTCCTATCTCAATTGAGATCAGGATATAGCCATGTCCTATCTCAATTGAGATCAGGATATAGCCATGTGCTTAACAGTTACTTGTCACGTATTAACACGTCCATTCCTAATGTGTGTCCAAACTGCAGCTCCACGCCCCATGACGTCGCCCATCTGTTTTCTTGCCCCATCGCACACATCAATTTAAGTCCAATCGACCTTTGGACTCGTCCCCTTGAAGTAGCTAGGTTTCTTCGACTGGATCCTGGTTAGTTTCAAATTATTCCCACCACTCCCCCTTCCCTCATCCCAACACTCAATCCCACCTTTTCCATTCCTTATCCCATGTATTCGTCTTGTAATCCTTTTATGTTATCTGCTTTCAGGTCCCGGCGGGTTACAACAACAACAACTAGAGAACAAAGTTAGTGGTGCTTCAACTAAGTATTCACTATAGACAAATGTTGATCAACCAGATATGTAATGTAGTGTTATCTTGATTAGAATTTCTACTATGAATATAAATAACCTTTGTGTAACCAGTTTTGAAATATAGTGAGGCCCCAACTAAGACTTTTGTTATTGAGTTAAGCTTAACTAAACCGCTATGAAATGTAGTAATGCTCCTATAAAAAAATTCCATATGAAATTAAACTTAACTAACGAGATATAAAATGTAGTGATGCTCATACACAGCTTGTAGTAATGTAGTAATAAGTTATTTGAAACGTTTACTTTGAAATTGAACCAGACTAATTGGATATGAAAGTTATTGGTATTCCAATTGAGACTTCCACTATGAACCAAGGTTAGTAAACCAGAAATGAAACGTAGTGCTGTCTAGATTAAAACTTTTACTATAAAACTAAACTAAATTGCACGATATAAAAAATAATGAGTCAAATAAACCTACCACTATATAAGGTAGGAGTACTCCAACTACATTATTATATTGGTTCATATATCTAAATTAAAATTCAAGTATAAATCCACTGATTTCGTTATTTAAAGGATTATACAAAAATTTTTGAGAAATTTCTTTTCTGTTTATTTTCGTATCTAATGCGGTTAGCTGGCATTTTGACTACTGTTTTTTTTTTGTTTCATTTAAATATTTAATTTAAATAGAGAACTGACTTTATGCGCGCGTTCAGTTAAAGTTATTACTTATTAAATGATATGAATTTAATTCATATGCAGCATGAAATTTTCAATACATGTTGTAAATTTTTCACAATATTATATTTAAGTTACTTTTTTAATTTTATTTTATTTCGCTGAGGTTTATTATTACGGGTCATTGTTGAATAAGCATGATTAAAATCAATTAAAGGCATTGATTTCCAACTCTTCGTCTCTTTAAATTGTTTTAAGATTTTTAAACTTGCAACTTTCAAAGAGCATAGCCAACCATTAAAGGGAATGAGTTAAGGTTGCCACAACTTCTACAAAATACGTGTGACTGTGGAGTCTTACCCAGATCTGTTGGAATTAATATTTATTTTCACCGAGTAAATAAATAATTATTCAAAATTACTATAGTCCAATGAAATATGTTACAAATAAGATGAAAGTAAATTTTCTAACTTAAATTGGTCTAAAAAGTCCTTCAATCCGAAATTAAAACATTTCAATATATTAAAATGTTTTCTATTTACTACTGCTTTACT
>NC_051846.1:9984781-10005607 GCF_002237135.1 Teleopsis dalmanni
TCAGAAAAATAATTGTGTTCTTATGTAAATTTTTATGACACCAACCTTTACCGTAATAAACATTTTATTCAACAGTAAATCTTTGGTATTTAAACAAAAGTAATGACAGGATTTTTGCGTTGAAAGCCTCCGCATCTATTTCCTTCACTCTTTTATTAAAAATGCGAAAATGCCCAGCTCATGCACGGCGGCGACTCAATAATTTAGGAGCACCCTTTCGTGCGAATCTTGACCAATTACAGGATCTGACACTAAATAGCATTTCAGGCTTTGCCAAAAGTTCAAGGTGGTTTTAAGCCCTAAGTTTTTTTTTATACAGTAACATAATAGGTCAATAGGCCTAAGAGAATTCACAAGGGATCGCCGGTATAACCTAACCTAATATATTCGTGATAAATACCAACAACTAAGGTTTAAGCAAAGTTCTATTTTTTGGTAAAATTATACAGGCTCCTCGGGGTGGTATGCAGATCTATGGTTAATTATTGTTTAGTCTGATGAAATGCTAAACAATAATCGAGTCAAGACATAAAAAGGGCTTTTGAAGATACCTCGCAGTTAATAGAGAGTAAAAGTGCTCAAGTACACTAGCTCAAATAGCTTCAACATAATAATATTATTAGTAAAAAAAAAAGCAATAAATTAGTATATTCCGCATACTGCTATCTTCATTGTAAAATATTTAAAAATAGCTAAATAAGTAACTGCAAAATCGTAACCATTTATTTACTAAATTAATTTAAATTCATAACTAATATTGTCTTAGCTCTTTTGATAGGACTGGAACTTATATCTATTTGCTCGAATAAGCTTTTAGTGCTACGTTATGACTTTGGAGTATGCCCGAACATTTCAAAATAGCTTTTGTTGATTATTTTTAAATATTACTGTTTTCTGAGAGCATTAGTAGTTAAGAATTTTAAATGAAAGCTGTTTAGAAAGGTCTAAGCCAACTCCGAAGACCTGGTAATGTAGTTCTAAGAGTGACTTGAGAGAAAAACAAAAATAACAGGTTACGCAGTTTAAATAGTTCTGATATTCATAATAATTTTTCTACTTTCAGAAAATTTATTTGGAGTAATTTTAACAAATACATCAGTTTATTTCAGCACTTCATCATTGGTCTTAAAAAAACCCAAAAATTGTAATAATATATTGTAGATTCAGTAAAACAATGAAAAATAATCATAATAAATATATTTCGATTTAGAATAATTATTGATTTTTTAACTACATAGCATGACTATTAGCTGCAACCGGTAAGTTGCAGTGAAATTAAAATACATTTATACCTTCAGACGGAAACTTGCGCCTATTTTCTGTTTATCTCCAGTAATTGTCAAAAATAGACTTCAGTACCGACTCTCATTGCACTAATAATGTCTGGGACCTTTTGTCACTAAATATTGTTAAATTAATGGATAGCTGTAGTTCATTCGGGTTAGCGTAGGAAACTCTCTTTTGGGATAGCGTAATGGATTCATAGTTTAATTTGACTTTCATTAAATCGAATCAGATTGAGAATCTTGAACAAAGAAATATTGTTATGTATATCACTAGCCTTAATTTGTTCGTTTTATCTAAAGAAAGTCTGTTCAGGAATAGCACATTAGATACGACAAATCGCAGGACTATTGGGGAAAATATTTGAATTTAATATATAAATATGTATGTATATATTATACATACATATAAATATGTATAAATATTTCGTGCCTTACAAATATGGTCATTAGTTAACATAAGGAGTAATCTCAAAATAAAAAAAAAAAAAAATAAAAATACAAAATAAAAAAGATGATAATGAAAAAGATAATCAATTGAATTTTTGGCTGACCATACAGCCGTTTTAAATATTGCCAAATATCCATTTTCAGTGGTCTTGGAATTATTTCTCATTTTTAATAATTTATAAATAAATTTTTTGAGTCTGCAGGTGTGTAAAATTTTTATCTTCATTTCCATCACTGTTACTTTTATTTAAAAAAATTAATTTTACTATATATAAATTAATTTACACCAACTAAGCATAAATTTATGAAAGACATTTATTGTTTTGAAATAGTTCCATAAACCTAATTTCCTCATCTTAAGTTTATGACCTAAACCGTAATTTTTTTTTCTGACTACTTGCATTAGCATTAACTCATTGCAGAGCATTTTATTGTCAACTGTACAACTGATAGTACATAAATTAAATACATAACTATTTCAGTTAGATGTCTTCATAATTTTCAGTGTAATAACATCACAGAACTACAATATACTTTACTCGTACAAAATTCTCCAGCAACAATCGTTGGCTGTCACTTAGTTCTCAGTGCGATAATGTTTATGCACGTTATGCGATGCTTGGAGCTTATGTCTTAAGCCAGAATTTATCACTTGTACACCAAGAGCCATCTAATTATTTATACAAACTCATAAGATTTGCGAAAATAGAGAATAGAGAAAACCGCCACAAAGGATTTAGACACTGCTTAGCTCGTTCTGTTATCCCTGCTCACAAACACCCACAGACCGCATAGAGTTTGTGTAATGTTTGAATCTTGTTCACGTCATGTTAATCTCAATTTAACACACTTTAACGCTGATTCTGTCTCTGGCACAGGTTCAGCTATCACAACAACAAAACTTATCGTTCCATGAAATTATTTCCTCCTATATATATACAAATATACTGTATATATTTTTTTCTTGAAGAGATTTTCTACTATTGCGCTTTCTTCACTGTTAAACTTCATTATTCGCGCCTAAATGCAAAATTAAACACATTCACTGTCAAGCTCCCACTCTCCAACTCCAACTCCAACTCCAATTCCAAGGATATTTATTTAGAAATGAAGATGTATGTGAACAAACAAAAACACTTTAGCACATTGTCGCACCTAAACCCCGGAGCGGGGCACAGGCACAGGCACAAGCACAACACAGCACAACCATAGCCACAGCCACGGCAAAATGCCACAGAAACGCACTGTTATGTCGCTTCTCCGGTGTCTTTCGCCTACGCTGCTGCTTCCATAGTTTTGCTCTTGTAATGCCAGTTTGTACGTCAGTATTGTGTTATTGTGTCATTGTGTAGCTGTACACAATCAGTACACAATTGTCAGTGTGGCAGATTGTGTTTCCCAAAAACCAACAACAACAACAAGAACAACCAGAACACACTCAGACTATTTTTATGCAAGGATTCGCATAAGTTATGGCCTTCTGCCGTGGCATTATGCCTTCTGCTATTTCTGTGCGCCTGGCGTTAATTTGCACACTTGTGTAGGTGTTTTGTCCTACACACACGCAAAGTGCCTGTTGTCCTCGTACGTGTTCGACACGGCTGAGTACATGTGAACAAGCATGGGCCTGTGTGTTGGCACTTCAGAGAATCAGAGAATGAACTTCAATTGGTGTAGTGTGAATGTAATTCCTAGTGTAACTGCGAGTAGTCCTTCCTCTACTGTGTGCATGAAAGGATATTCAAAACATTTTGATTTTTTTGCAAGTTCTTTTTTAAACTTGTGGCGCAATTTAAGCGAAGGAATGTATTCATACAACAGTGTTTACATATTTAATCTTAAACGATAGAGGGAGATTAGTGAGGACAAGTTTTCTGATTTTATAAAGTGAATATGTTATTGCTTTTCATATAAGATTCATTGGTTTGAAATTTAACTTCTAACTCCCATTGCATTCTTTTTTTGTTTTGTAAGACTAGAAGTAGGGGAGCGCCTACGCGCTAACCACGATCCGGCGTCCCGAAAAGTGAGTGCCCAAGTCGGACGAACTAAAGCTATCACATCCATTCCTAGAGACCTTGTTCTATCTCGAGACTGCGATAAGTATTACTTCGGGGCAGGGCCTTTATTAGTCATTGAAGATTTCAAATGGTGTACTTGCGCCCTGCTGTTGCTGCAGGTGACTAGTCTTACACTTCGTCTTGTTGGAATACATTTGCTTGCTGCAACTGCTTACTGACTTTCATTGCATTTAGATTTATTTCTTTAAGGAAAATCTCATAAATATGGGTGCATATGATTGTTTGATTGGGTGCACTGACAGATATGTTTCCACTTCCCACAATAAGTAATTTTTCACTGTTTTAACGTCTTAAAACTTTTATATATAAAAAGACAAAAAACTAAATCCATCTACTCGAATTAGACAAATTATTAGATCTATCCTTCGTACAGATAAATAGTCTTACAAACTTTCAAAAAAGTACTTTCCTAAAAATCTATTCATTCTTGAAGCCAGAGCTTGGAATTCATAGACAAAATGCGTGAGTGTTTCTTTTTCCTGTGAGTTTCTATAACTTCTATAGTGAGTACTAAAAAGAATGCGTAGGTTAACTGCGTGAGTTTCTATACACTAGTGAGCAGAGAAAGTTGCAGTAAGTCTTGCAGTATTTACGCGGTTTTTTAAGATTACACACTTGTCACAAATACTACTCTCTCAGGAAGTATTTTCTTTTCAAAAACAACATAAATGGAAATTTTTCGGGAAGAAATTTTATAAACTTTGCATCAATTAAATTTTTTGTTAATTAGAGCATTACAAACAGTTTATGAATTGCAATCTGCAATGGAAGCAATTATTTTTTATTGAAAATTTCATATAGGTATATATTTTTTGCAACAACAAAATTGTTGTAATTCACTACTGACGACAGTGACCATACTGACTGTATGGTTAGCCAAAAATTCAATTAATTAAAATAATATAAAAATAATTTTTGTTGTTGTAACTCATTACTTTTCGAAACCTCTCTATATATCTTCATATTAAAAAATATTTAAAAAATTGTGGTGTTTATTGCTGTGAGGTGGAATCTGTACCCAAGTTTTCTACTCTCAAGGAGCGTTGCATAGCTCACTTAAATAAATTTTTTTTTAGTATTTTTCATGTTTCTTCTTTTTTCATTTTCGAAAAAACGATATAACAAATCTGTTCGGAAAAAAATAGTTTTTCTCATACAATTGAGTACAACCTAGAGAGCATCCAAATTATTCCACAGCTTATTTTAATATTTTTTTGTGAAATAATATTTAATTAAAATTTTAAATCACAAAAAATTTATAAACATAATTTTTACACTTTAATTGTAAATCCTTAGTAGTGATTAATTTCAGTATAAAATTAAACTGAAATATTTAAGCTTAATTCGTAAGAAGATCAAGGCACTTTATTCCATAATGTCACTAGGATACGCAAATCTTTCTAAAAAAAGGTATTACACTTTCTCACAATCACATACACTAAATCACAAATCTACTTAACATGAAAAGTATATTTTGCTTATGACATTTGCCTGACTGATTAAAGGAAAATACTTGCAACTCCTAGCTACCAACAAGGACACGGAGGAAATACCGTAACGAATCCTTCGCCTAAATGCCAGCAAAACGCAATGAAACGTTAACAAAAACGCAGCACACATCGTCATAGCAATACTTCATTAACGCAACTTTAACATGAATTTTGCTATTAAAAGCGGAGTGTAGAGGGGAGAACGAAGGAAAATTAAAGCTGCTAAGCTTAGCAGTGGAAAACGGAAAATGGAAAATGTACTTACTGCTGCTTTAACTGCGTGAATTTACACGCTCACATGACATTGGCTAAAATCATTTGAAAGCATTTGAAAGTGACGAGTGAGATACTTGGTCCTGTGAATAACCATGTAGCAAGGAGTAAGGAGTAAGGAGCAAGGAGTGTTACGACTGTCAGGAGTGTTGGGAGTGCCGTGCCAGCGGTGGAAATGTTATTGGTAAGGTTGGTAAGGTCGGGGGTTATAAAAACAAAAGTAAAACGAAACCGACGACTGCGAATGTATTGAGAGAAGTAAATTAAAGCGATTTTAATTACGGTTGCCACAGCGATGAATGGAAATGTCAACTGTTGCGAGGAACATGTTCAGTGCGGTGCGGTGCGGTGCGGTGTGATGCGATGTTGTAGTCAATGTTTACCTTCAAGCGAATAAACAAACAACAACAACAACAACAACAACAATAACAGCAACTGGAGTAGCTGAGCTGCTGACTGAGTAGTGTGCTGAAAAGGTTAAAACATATGCCAGCGGGATAACTGTAAATTATTGCACGTGCCAGCATCAAGTAAAGAGTGAAAAAGGTTCTAATAATGCAAAAAGCGAGATTTACATTGAATGCGGTGCTGACAGGTGGGTGGTTAGTGCGGGTATGTGAACGTTATGAGGGGTGTTCGGCTTTTGTTTATAAATATTTTCGTTTTTCATTTTTTGCTTTCACAAAAATTTGTTGAGTGAAAATTGTTGAGCTTTAAAAAGAAACCAACAAAAAAAAAACAACAACATAAGCAAAAATGTTAGCTGTAAGCAGCAGCAGAGGCAGCAGCAGAGGCAGCAGAAGCAGCTAACATACAACATAACAGAAAGTCATTGCCAGCATCAGCGCAACCAAGAACACCACAAAGAAAAACAACATACACATAAATAAAGCTAACAACAACTACTGTTACAACAACACCACTAACACGAACACAGCTTCAACAGTAGCAAATGTTTTTGTATTATTTTTCACTTATTAACAGTTTCTATGTCTTTGCGGTGTTAAAACAGAAGCAACAAAAACAGTTCACAACCAAACAAAAACAAATGAAAAGAAAAGCGAATATGTTTATTTCCTTGCTTTTGTTTTCAGACAAAAAGAAAAAAATAAATAAATAAATAAAATAGCATAAAATGAATATGAAAATAGAAAAATAGAAAAATTTAGATAACATTGTGAATAAAAAGTGAAGCTGTTGAAAATGTAGCTTAATGTTGACGTGAAAATGTTGCCGACGGATGTGTTGCTAATACAAGTGAATGGCAATTTTTTAAAAGGATATTTCATTTTTTATTTTCCCATGTTTTATTATTATTTTTAATTTCATTCGCCTTTCTTTTTCAATTGCACAAATACCGTACATAGTATAGTAAACAAAAATAAAAACAACATTAAAATATGTATGTATATATATGTTAAATTAATGTAAAAACTAACATTATTCTGTTGTTTTTTCACTGTTATTCTTATTTTCACTACAACTTATGTGGTTCGTTGTTGTTGTTGTTTTTGTTGAGATCTCTGTCTGTATGCAACAAGATATTGTTGCTTTGCGTTGACTTTGCAAGGCAACTGCAGTTGCCACAGCTTCAGTAGCAACCACAAAAATAAACAAAGCCATTAACGTAATGCGATACGTACAACAATTTGACGACAACAACAACAACAATAACAGTGATGGCGAGGGTGGCATACAAAATTTGATATTTACGAGATAAAATTTTAAAAGGCTTCATTTAACTAATTCTGTGTGTACAAATAATGAAGATTTAGATAAATTGAATAAGGAAATATAAACGTTAATCATATAACTAATTCAGGGTTGTTGCTTATAATAGAAAAATTTTTTGTATAACAGTAAAATTTATTTATTTATTAGTCGTAAAGTTGTAATTTTTATTATATTTGGAAAATTGTTAATCGTATGGTGAGGAATGATTTATGGTAAAAGTATTTTTTCGATTATATAAACATTGCTTTAAGCCTTAATACTATAAATTACAGCTGTTTTTTCTATCAGAATTGTTTTCTTCTCTTCCTTTTGATGCAATCTATATCTTTTTCTGTCTTTTATCACTACAAAATGATTTTTGATTATTCTTCACTCTTCTTTTTTCTTCTTCTTTATTATTCATCTTTCTTCTTTTCTGGTAATAAAGGAAGGAATTCTTTTATATTTTTTATTTTTTTCGTTTTATTTTTTTCTGTTTTCTTCTTTATTATTTTTTGTTCGTCAATCTTCCTTTTTTTTTCTTTTGTATCTTGCTTTTGTATCAATGCTAATATTGGAAATATCATCGAGTGTTCCTTTTCGAACGCCGGTAGATATGTACTACACGATGTTTGAGAGATAAGGTTGAGCTTCGGTCCATGTCACCTAAAGTCTCGTGTTCTATTTGAACTTGAACAGTAATTAATTTTGAAGGTTCTATATTGGGCAAATAGGGGCCCATGAAGGCATTAAAATACAAAGGATATGTTGAACATAATTAATGACTGGTATTTTAAAAGTTGTTTCATAGAAATATAAAACAATTAAGGAATAATATATTTTTTATTCTATAAAATATGTGTCAAAACCGAAACTTTATCGATACTATGAACGATGAATTTTTAGTAGTTTTCGCTTGAATTAAACAACTTAAACCTTTTAGGTGCTGACATATGTGGTCTTTTATAGTTAAGTTAAAGATTAATTATATAACATATTTTAGTGGTTTCAGTCTATTTAATATTGAAAAACATTAGTTTCAAATATATAAAAAATGTTCAATTTTATATACATGAATTATTTTTATTTTAAACTATAGAGTTGGGAATCAGCATTATGGCATCACCTTAAGGTAATTAACATAATTACATTATTAAAGACTTTAGATGCTTCCCTCGCGCAGTACATAAACATTTGCACTTTCTCTTTGTTTATCACTCGTATCAGCGCTGATTAACTTGTTTACTTAAAGTGAAATTCATGCTGGAGTGAACATCCTAACAACCCACGCTGCATTACAATTTCATCAACAGAATTCCACTGCATCGTCGCCATATCCGGTTCACGTCATTGTTGCAGCCAGCCCTTGGGGTGCATTTAAATAGCGTCAATTTTTTACATTGCAGTTTGAAAACGAAACTAAAAGCTACCCGACCCAACCAAATCAGTTTATATAATTTTTATAGTTCATTCTACGTGTATTTTATATATTTTAATTTTTTTGCCTATTCACAAGTTGTTTACATAAACATTGTGACACTGTAACCCCTACTCCGTTGCGTTTTTAGTGTTTTGTGTTGGTTATAATGAAGCCATTCCTAATATAATTAATGCACTATAACACCATAGGTTCAACGGTTTCATTAAATTTATTAAATTAAAACTTTAACTAATTTATCCAACTGCAAATTTAGTTATTATTTAATGTATAATTTAAAAGAATGAAAAATGGCTTAGTGAAGTCTATATTAGCATATTTTGTGCTCAGAATCATAAATTAATATTACTATTCTTGTTTATATGTAATAACAATAATATATAATTTATTATTACAGATGAATTTAATAAATAATGAAGATTAAGAAATAATATAAGGGAAATTATGTAAAATTTAAATAAAATTATTATTTATTGCCTACTTATGGGGGCATTGGTAATAAGTCTCTTTTAATTTTTTACTACAGCATGCATTCAAAAAGTACATTTGCAGTATAATTATTATCGGAGTAGAAGAAACCTTTTTAAACAGCATAATTAAAAGAAGGGGTAGGATGGATAGATAATGATAGATAGATAATAATTTCAAATCTACATTTATGCTCTGAGAATAAAACTTATAGATTTAACAAATCTTTTCTTTTTTAATTTATCATTTCAAAGATAAGACATAATATTTATATAAAGTTTCCACAGAGATTGAGAGATCCAGATTTAATAGCTTATCAGATTACGTTAAGAAACTGAAAAAAAAAAAATATATATCTTTGTCCAGATTTTTAGCTCATTGAGATGCTGGCTTAATCTTTTTATATATCTCCTGCTAGAATTCCGACTATTTTTCTCTAGCAAAAATAATTTTCATGCAATAATAAATAAAGTAAAGCTACATAGTTTATTGGCAATAGACTAACTGTCAAAATTCATACTTTTGTTCCACCAACATGCGAAGTTAATTTGAAAAATTTGATTCTTGTTCTAATATTAAACACATATACGAGAATTAGAACATACATATTATGTCACAGCTTCTAACACCAGTTTTCTTAGGTATGAAGACAATTGCCTTATATCATATAATGTCATAAAATGTTTTGAAAAATAGGGAAGCCATAGAAAGTTTTTGTAAACTTCTATGTTCTTATTTTTTTGTTACCAATCAAATCAAGTCGATTTAATCTTCAGGATATTCGATATATGAACAAATTGCACTAACCATGACTAAGCTATACTAAAGACTTTGATAAAACTCATATCATTTCATATATTTCCCTTTGTCTAAAGTAATCATAATAGAAACAACAATATTTTATTAAATTATATTTTATTAAATTATTATTATTTATTAAATTATTATTTAAAATTTATTAAATTTTATTGAAATTATAGCAAAATAAAATTTTAGGCAATTTAAAAATTTAGTTAGCAAAAACCTTTCCCTTCTGAAAACCAGTAGAGGAAGGTAGGGTGTAGCTCCTATAGTCAATCATCAATCCTGTCAACTAACTGCCACTTATTGTATTTCATAAAACTTTCACTACTTGTAATAAGGTAAAAAAAATGAGTTCCTTAAGTATATTAACTGGATCCTAAGCCAGGCTTTAGCAACGATAACAGCAAAGAACGCAGCCCCTTCATATTTCGCACTAAAGAAATAAATTTATTACTCAAACTGCAGTTTAAAATCTTTTATATGTGCTTAGAATTAGTGGCTAAATAGATTAGGCTTTGTCTCATTAGTTTAGTATAATAAGTTCAACTTACTAATTTATTGTGCATCGGCTTTGATAAAAAGATATTGAAAAATACAAATTTAGTCTAGAGATACTTCAGAACACCGCTTCTTTCAATTCCAGTTAAAATTATTTTACTTTCACTGTTAACACTAATAATGTCAAAAGTTGGAAAATACTTGCATATATTCCAAAATGTTAGTTTTGTAAATTTTGGTGAAAGTTAGAATAGCTCAAGACTAAAATACTAAAAAATATGAAATATTAGAAAATTATCCAAAAAAGCATATTACCCGATATACACAATATTAATTCTGTTACAATTTTTTAAAAGTGTTGAGGAAGTCGATTATTTCTTGAAGGGTCTTGCAGCAATTGAAGAAGAATAAGTTGAATTTGTAGACACATCTCATGACCCTATATGCGTGTGCCTCTTCTGATGTGCAGACCTGCGAGGAGATTAAATGCGGTTCCGGTAAAAGCTTTAATACCCTCAACAAATACATTCCGCCCGACTCGGCCTTCGTTAAAACAAACACGGGACGGGGTTGATTATCCTCAGAGTCCATAGTTCCTTTTCTGCTCTTCAACTTTATATATTATAAAATTTTGTTGTAATTATAAAAGAATATGCCTAAATGAGCCTATATTGGTATGTGCTTCTAAAATTTGTAAATGAATTTTATTTAATATTTATTTTAGTTATATTATCTAAATTAAATAAAATGCATCGTTTGCTATATGTAGTTAAAAATTTTGTGTGCAATAAAGTAAAAATGTTGGAGATATAACATATCTCAAAATATTCTTGAAATTCTTTTATTATGAATATTAACATAATAAATTTGAATATATCTTAATAAATACTCATATCTCAAAAAGCTTGAGAAGAACATGTTAGCCGAAGAATGACATCCTCTGGAATCAATCTTGAGGTCCCTGAGGATATCATTATTCTTAATGTACCATGGAACTTTGCTTGTTGTTATTGGGAATTTATTTACTTCATTTATTAAGTAGAAAACGAAAATCTTGACTTCTTAATACAAATATTTAAAAGTATTACATGCTCCATACTCCGTTTTTTTAGTTAATTTTATACCATTATAATATTTCTTCAGAAATAGAAGAAAGAAGAAATCCAAAGGCGTGGGACATATGTATATTACAACTTTCTACCCGACTTTCTACCCGAGTTGTGGTTTCACAAAGATGACATCACTTCCAGGTGTTATATACAAACCATAATCTTCCATCTCTTCTTCAAAATCTTTGAATGGTTTCTAATTTTCTACCGCACTAACCTTTCAATATTGGAAGTAGTCCCAGTAAACAAATCATCATTCATTTTGTTAGTGTTGTTCTATAAGCTATCGTTTGTAAATCTTTGTATCCGTTTAATTACGATTTCCTGAAACTAGTCTTATCTGAAAGAAATGCAACTTTAAGATAAACACCTACGTTAATAGCTCAGTATTTACATTAAATCATGTAATGCTTAAGCCTTTTCTGGAAAGTAGAGTAGCCATAGAAAGTTTAGCAACAAATAGTTAATTGCATATCTATTGGACACCGTGCCCTAAGTATATTGAAGACAAATATGAGATTGACAAATATTAGAAAGCTGTTTGGCGAGAGAACAATATACGGAATCATATTCAAAATCTATTTAATGAAATTGACCAAAATATGAAAACCCTGGTAATGGTTAGATGGAATAATTTAACTTGTTGTAAAATCACAAAATCAAATGCACATCAAAACCATATGGACTTCAATCCAGTAGAGGTTTATACACATAAGAAGGATTTACTTACAGTATAAAACATAAATGCAGAGAACTGAAAGATAAGTACACGGAACATAACTTGATTGAATATACTTGAATGAACATATCTTATTTCTACGCCTAAGTAAAAATATTTAAATAGTAATACTAATCCTAAATTTTTTATACAATTTAAGACAGATTTCTATAAACAACACTTTTTATTATGATGGATTTAATCAGGATTTAATATAATACCTCAATTCTAACTAATATGCAAGGAAGAACATTTTTTTATATATCTTATATTTAAAAAGTACTAGACATTTATTCATTGATGAATTTCTGTTATTTATTTCAAAACAAAACAATGATATAAATATCTTATATTATATTTCTTCAATATGCACTTCTGCTTAATTAAAGACTGTAAAGTAAATTTATAAATTAATTTTCAATATCTTTAACTAAATTAAATAACTGAAATTTTACTCTTCACATATTCATGTAGTCCATTTCTAATTTGGTTTAAATATACACATTATACTAAACAGAAACCAAAGAGGCAGCTAACTGCACCATTTAATCGAATATTTATGAAAGAATCGAAAGTATAAGACAAAAAAGTGCTTGCCAATTGCTTTAAAAATGTAATAAAAATGAGAAATATATATTATAAGATAGATAATAAGATATATAAGTTAGATATTAATTTCTCATTGAAAATCTTTTCAGTGTTAATAAAATTAACTTATATTCTATAAACAAATCGAGAAAAGAAATAAACAACATCCATTGAAAATATTTTGATAAAATTTTCTTTTTCTTGTTTTCATACATATTATTGAAGGGTTTACTTATTTGTTTTGTATTTAATTGATATTTTATGTTCATTTTGATGAAAGAAACTAAATTCATATTGGAATTTAGTTTTCAATAGAGAGGTTTCTTTATCCAACAGTAGTGAAATTGAACAACAAAAATTTTTTTTATAATTTTTAATTAATAAATTAACTATCTCAAAAAAAGTTATTTGAAGAAATAATTCCAAGAACGCTGTTGATGGGTATTTTTCAGTATTGGAAACAGTTGTATGGTCAGTGAAAAATTCAATTATTTAAAAAGGAACAAAAATTGTTGTTCACTACTATTCCATAAAAATCTCTTATTTATTTTGGGCTTATGGCAAGGTCAATGATAATAATTTGTTATTAAAAATATTACTAATACTTATATATTAATTATATGCAATATTTCCACTACTTACTTATTAATATCAGCAATGTGATGATTTTTTGTACGGTTTCACTTCCAAAATCAGTGAAGTACTGATTGCAAACATTGAAGTTTCAAGTAATTAAGTAGCAACTTCGTTTGTTAAACATAAATTTTATCACTTTAAATTTTATTTCCTTTAATACTTTATCTTTATTGATGACACTTAAAACAATTTACGACATAAACGACCACAATCAGTGCTTGCCTTAGCGGGAGGAGGACGAAAATTCAATTTAAAAATCAGCGTTTAAATGTTAAATCAGCCAATGGATATTGTAAAAAATTTCACTTTTCTGCTGACTTTATTGGTTAATCAATTTAACGCTTCAAGATAACGTGAAACACAATACAAAGTGTGAAAATGAAGTCAATAAAAATAGCGCCATTAAACTGTCTGATTACGCGCCAAAAATTGAAACAGAAAAATCTTCAACTACAGGACACTTAAATGCTCCAGCAGTAAGACGATTCTCCACAC
Source organism: Teleopsis dalmanni (assembly GCF_002237135.1). Classification (NCBI taxonomy): domain Eukaryota; kingdom Metazoa; phylum Arthropoda; class Insecta; order Diptera; family Diopsidae; genus Teleopsis; species Teleopsis dalmanni. The sequence continues at coordinate 9,998,826 of NC_051846.1, forward strand.
AAATAGTAACTGACGAAGCAATTGCCATGCAAGTCAGTACATCTAAAACCGCACCATATACACTCAAAGGATATCTTAAAGTTTTATTTTGTTTATTTTTATTACAAGAAAGTTTGTGTTTTATCACAAAGAATCGTTTGCTCCTTAAGGATATTAAACACTCTAAAGTTTTTGCAACGTATCAAGATACATCTCGGCTTTGCGACGACTTTGCGAAATATTTTTACGAAAATTTTCGTATTCTTTTTCGTCGAGTAAGAATTTTACGCGTATCTGATTTTGTACTGAGATGAAATGCAACCGTTAGGATTGAAAGTACGTAAGGAACTGTTTGGTTGAGTTGGTGCATGCCAGAAATTAACTTATCACAGCGACCAGCAAACCATGAACGCAAACATGCCACAGCATGTGCCGAAACTTGGTAGCATGTTTACAAGCCCTTCGTACCAATATGTGCCACCAAGTTTGGGAGCTTATATTTTGGGTAAGGAATAGTTACGCTCTTAGTTTCCACAGTCCACAGCACCAATGCGCATGTCAATTTCCAACGTAATATGTTGCGGTCCGCTGCCTACGCCACTTGCAAAGAAAGTAAACAACATTCAGGCAGTGTGACACTCCACAGCTGACTCCACAGCATCGCAACGCAACTGGTGGTTACTACGAGTTGAGGCAAGGTTGCTTAGCTACAAAGCTAAGCATTGCTCACAGCACAGCTTTGCATTGTTATCAGTTGCAGTGTTAACCTAAGCTAACAGCTAATAACAACGACGTGAAGAACATCTTACCTCCCACTTCTCTTCACTTCACTTCACCTTCTGCTATTTCACAGTTTTTATTTTATCTAAGAACTTGACAATAAACATGTCACTCCGTCCCAGTGCGGTGTTTATGCACTGTTTAGGTTTGTCAGAGTGAACACTCCCCTTCGCATAAGCGTTCCATATGTTCGCTTATTAAATTCGCATCATCCTGTTACGTTGGTTGTCCTTAAAGAGAAGTGCTTCGTAGTGTCTTCCACTTTTATGCGCCCGTAATGTTCTCCTGAGGTTTACAATTTCAAATTGCTTTGAATTTAATCAAATTGAATTTGATTTTTATTAGTACTTTTTTGTGTGCACTTTAAATTGTTGCCTAGTTTCGTTGGCTCACAGCCAAGCACATCATTTTTATCTTTTATATCTTTTCTTTTTGATTTAATAATAATATGGTCTCTCTGATTTCCTTTTTAATCCTTAGAAACGTTGTTTTTTTTCTTTTGCTCAGCCATTAAAATGAAATTTAATTCCTTCTCTGCTTCTAATTGCTTTGTTGCATTAGCAGCGGAAAAAGTTTTGATTTTAATGGGAAAATATTGTAGCCTACTTTTGGCGGCTTACATTAGCTCACCAAGGGGCATTAACAATTTAAGTGGAACATTTAAGGATTAGTTTTGGAGTAGAAACTACTTTTTAGTCACATTAAATTTTAAATATTTTTTAAAAACCTAAAATTAAAGCATAGAAAATCTATGGGATGTAATAAGTGTACATTAAAATACAAAAAAAATTTAAAAAAATTTAATTTGTTTCACAAATGCCAAGCAAATACTAACTTTGTAGCACTTTTGTAAATTCTATGTAAATACAATTGTTGATTATCCCCATAGACATTATAGTATACTGATATATAACTATTAAAAACTATATACCTATTAACCATATTGTTTGAATTATGCACATATATTTAAAACTAATTTAACTCATAAAATGATAACATAAAATGATTGTGTAAAAATGTTAAAACCCACATACAGATATGTGTATATGTTGGAAAAGTTTCTTTCTTAGAAACGAGTTGAGAAGATCTCAGCTATCAGAGTAGTCAAAGACTTCCAACTGAAATCGCATTCCAGCATTCAGGAGGTAAAACATAGAAGGCTTAATACTTAAATTTTCAAATTCATTTAAGTTAGGAGTGAGTAATGATAGCTATATACAGAGTTAGAAAAATTTTTTTAAAGCCTTAAATACAAATATCTGCTTGTCAGCCTGCACTGACCATATGTATAGCATATAACTTACTCACTTCGTTGGGCATTACAAATGTGAGTATTATTAACTGCGTCCAATAACTTCGGGCACCCAGCCTGATCAGTGGCTTACTGCTTAGGAATGCTTTTTAAAATGCCACCTAAGTGAGTCCTTTCTTTGTATCCTGGCTGATACAAAAATTTTTGTTTTACTGATTATATTATTTTTATCTATATGTTCAGCTCTTATTAATCCAAAGTCAAATATTAAATTTTATACTGCAATTGTTTTAAATCAAACTAGTTATATATATCTGCTTGCTAGCGATAGTCAATATTTTTGTGAACATAAATTTTAGTAGATGACAAATATTTTGTTAAGTCTCAAAAAATACAAAATATATGCAGAGAGATGATATAGAGAGATAATGAATATGTATTTAAATCAAAAATAAGTCCAAAAGTAATGAAAATGGTAAACTTTTTCATGAGGTGATCAAAGTATTTTTAAATTCACATGAAACTGTGTCAGTTTTAGTTCTTCAAAATTTACCATTCATCTTTTTCTATATAAGGTGGATAAGAACTTATTGAGGAGTTAAAAAAAAAGTTATTGTTTACTAATATTTTCTCTTCCTGAATTTTGTTTTCATTTTTAAATTACATTTAATTAGATTCCTTTATTAAGTAATACAATGACACAAAGAAAAAGTAATATTATGTACCGAATACTTACTGACTTAATCCACTTTAGTTGCAAAGTAAGTGCATCCCAACAAAGGACAACAATGAAAACTGCAGATGCACACAGCAACGAACTTGCAACTACGTGTGCATCAATGCATTATGTGAAGAAAAAAATAAACAAGGAGCTGACTGCATTTCTTCAGGATAAAAATGATAACAACAACAACAAGAACAACAACAATTCCTGCTTAGTTGAAGTGTTGCCAGCAGCGGCACATCTTAGAGACATTCACCTAGCTGATGCTCTTGCTATACTTAAATCCGCTTAGCAGGGAGTTATGCAGATACAATATATACAATATGCATCTTGAAAATACTTTAAGCTAACACGCATTGTCAACACAAGTAGGTATGCGGGTGCAGACGTTTGCAGTGTTGGCTTAAAAGGATAAAAATGACAGTGTAACAATTTCGGGATTATGTGATCATGGCTGGTTAATACCTTAAGTATCTAGATACACAATGCTACATAATGCAAGATTGTGAATCTGAGGGCGTAACATTGTGTTACTACGAGAAACACAAATACATTGTTTAGTATGATTTTGTCATCGTTGTGAGATTTTAAAATTCTCCTTGCAGTTACTTAAAGATTTATTCGAGATTAGTTGCAACAGTGAATTCAAGAATTTATATTAAAGGCAGTCAAACACAGTTTGTTTGACTTTCTTGTTGTTTTACTTAACGTTTTTCAACAAATTTTGCATTAATATCTAATTTATTTGATTCCAGGCATGTTGTAGCCGTCGCTGTTATCCTTTTGAAAGTGGATCCGGCTGGGTGGTGCTCTACATTTGAAATTCAATACCAAGTATGCAAATTCAGTTTGTTGCGCTTTGTTGTATTGTTGTTCCAGTGAAGTATTCCTCCCAATTATTCTGTTATGTATACGCTGAAAATAACTCATAGCCGAAAATGCTTATCATTACTGTAGAAACGTGATAATCAAAATGTTTCAACTCTTCCACACATGAAAGCTAGAGTGCATTTCTAAGCTTTTCATTCGGAATATTTTCACAAAGCAATTCAAATTCTATTTGATGCGTCCAATAATTCCATTTGATGAGTTGCGAAATTGATTAAATTTATTTTTTATATCCACTTTAATGCCAATTTACTACATTCGATTCAATTTTTGTACGTAAAAAACTTCTGTTAATTCAGTATCATTCATTTCAGTAGCTTAAATGAAATGAAATACAGCGAAAATCTATAAAATATTCGTCGAATTTCAAATATTTTTATTATTTACTCAGCGAAAAACAATAATGTTTCCATTGAAAAAACTATATTGTTTTTACTATCCGATACTCTATTTTACTTTGGCAATCATATACAGGGTCACATGAGCTCAATTTTGAGAAAAAATATATTATATAAAAATTGTTTAATATTTTACTTAAAAGTTACTTAAAATGAAGTACATTTTTCAGTAGAGACTATTTTGATTAATTGAAACTATTGTATTTAATGGAGTGGCTTCAAACAGTAGTGAATTGTAACAACAAAATTTTTTCTTTTTTTTAATTAATTGAGTTTTTGGCTTACCATACAGCTGTTACGATTGTTGCCAAATACCCATCAGTGGTTAAATTCTTTAATAAATATTAATAGTATTATGGATAGAAAATAAATATTTTTTTTTTGAATTCATTTAATTTAATACAACCTGTCCGGTATGAATGACAATAAATAATATTTTTTAATATAAATTGTATTAATAATTATAATGAACTAAAAAAGAATGGCGCGTAAGGACTATGTCCAGTGACATATCCATATATACTTAAAATAGAAATGTGTGACCTACATATATATATCTAAATTGTCTCGCGAAGTTTTTTCTTCAGCCTTGTAAAAGTGTTTGAGGCGGATATCAGGTTAAATATATTCAATTTTCAGTCTCGCTTGTACGCATCATATAGTAACATTAGCATGACTTTCTCCATATTATGTTCCTAGATTAGGTTCTACAAACAAGAAAGAGTAAAATAATCATGCAATAAATAAGTTTGCACACCACAAAAAAATAAACAAATAGTTCTATATACAAGAAGCTGTAATAAAATTTTGCAATAAATAATGTCTTTACAAAAGTATTGAAATTTAACATCTAAAAAATTATGATTTATTAATTCAATCATTCTATTGATAAATTAACTTCACAGCAAATGAACAAAACTCCCAGTTTGGACATACAAATCAAGTACGGCTTTGACTGACTCTGAGCTTCAAATTTGGCAGGGCACGAGTCAATGCTTGCTACTTGCAGTCTCAATAACTTATTTAAGATCTATAAAATAATTAATTAATATATTTATTTATTTATTTTAGAATTAATTCGAAGACTATATTTCAGTAAAATTTCAAAACCTATATCATCATCCCTTCTCCACTTCGAATACTAAAACTATTTTATTATATGGTAGTATCTTAATATAATCCTAATTGTCTTTGAAAACTGATTAGCAAACTGATGTATTGCTTCCAGTAAATATAAGAGTCCTCATCTCATAGAACTCTGAGGTGAGTCCTTTAGGTGTGATATGGTGTGGTGCGAATGGGTGCCCTTCAATTATATTAAATGGTGCCGTCATTTTACAAAAAAAACACTATGTTCTACGCTCTTTTGAAAACGTTTATATCGTTAACAATGTGTTACTAAATAAACTAGAATGAGACTAGACATTATTTAAATCATTTCACAAATGTGCTTAAAAAATATGGTATAAAGTATTTCATTATATTATATAAATAAGATACCTTGTCTTATATGGTTCCTCGAGTTAGTAACTTCAACCACTTCGTCTCATCTGTATATGGAAGATCCCATGAAAGTTTTAATAAAAAACTGGAGTATATATAGTTTCCAACATATACATTTATATATGCACATGTGAAAGGTGTTTCTGAAATTAATCAGAACACCCATTATTCTACAATAAATCCCGATTGCTGTGTTTTATATATTTCTACGTGAATAGTGAGAATTTATTTTAATACAAAGTTTACTGAAACTATTTGCATTCACTATTTCCGTTTTTCAGGTGGATGTTATATTGTTTAAAAGATACGTAATTGCATTTTATGTGAAAATATATCTATGTGAATAAGTCAGCGCTATCTAAAACAAATCAAAAGTTTTATTTTATTTTTATTTGCATAATAGAAATCATTTCAACAATAATAAAAATGTATAAATCTAAATGACTTTAGATGATTTTCAAAAAAAGGATATTTCACTATAAAGCATTAAATGCTTTATAACACACATCAACTGATTCGTTGTATATATATATTTTTATTTATTTTATTTAATTTAGAATATATTAAAATCGCTATTTATATAAATTCCTAAAAAATGGTAATTTCATCTATTTCTATTTTTTTTATTAGTTTATCTGAACTTATGAAAGTTTTTAAAATGATATAAATATATCCTAGTGAGATATTTAACAGTGGTGACCTATTGACTGCGTTATCACCTTAACAAAATAGGTCTGTCCGAAGAGATAGATTGTCGACTCTGTTTAGAAGAATACGATTCATTTCAGTCACATTCTCTGTGACTGCTCAACCTTGAGCTGGACCAGGAGGAGGTCACTCTGTCGAGAACTACTCTCCCCTTCTGACATTATAAAGTCCTCAACGGCTGCCATTCTCGTTTCATTCGGAATGCAGAATGTCTTCTCTTCGGTAAGCGTCTGTTGCAGTACAAAAGATTAACTATGGTCGCAATGCTCTGCTCCTTTGGAAGTTGGTACCCAGTTTATTCCTATCCTTTCCATTTATTTACCAAGATATACTGAAATATATGTTTTTTTATTTATGTGTATTTCTATTATTTTTGTGTACTTTAAAGTAATTTTGAAATTAATTTTTTAAATATTTTTGCGAATATAAGAAGTTAAGTACGGCTTTGGATCAATTGGTTAAGGTGCGCTGAATCTGAGCTTCACATTTGGCAGGACCCGAGTTCGATTTCTGGTACTTGCAGTCTCAAAAATAATTATTTACGAATAAT
>NC_051846.1:10005707-10017457 GCF_002237135.1 Teleopsis dalmanni
CTCATTATTGAATTTTTGAAATATTTTCTAGTTTTAAGCAATAAAATTGATAATTAAAATTCAACACTTTTAGTTCTGGAGAAGTTCTATTTGTTTTACTCTTTAACGTAGTGCTTCAAAAACATCATTCATTGCGGCGCCTTTTTAAGTAAATATTTATAAGTCAACATTTTGTCAACTCTTCTGAAAATTGTTTAATTTTTTTTATTTTTTTTTTTATTTTCTTATTGTTTAGATAATTATGTGTCGTACTCAGAATGTAACTAAAATTACATTGCTCGCAGGCTCATAAAAACAAACACATCAAATCAACAAACTGTCAACTGTTCGAAATTGCCTCGTTGAAGTGTCTCTCTGCCTTCAAGGGGTTAGGATTGTATGTGCAATTGTAAAAAAGATTAAACACAAAATTTATTTAATTTTTAAAAGAAGGTTTTTTTCTTCTTTAATTCGATCCATAACCAAACAGTGCCATATGGTTTACTTTAGAGCTATTGATAGTGGCGAGTTGCTCTTACGACTTCAAGATGTTGAAATTTTATGTGCTACTTCGTTTGGAGGATGTAAGCCTAATTGCAAGACTGAAACTAAATTTAAGCATGAAAATTGATTCGATCTATTCGAGTTTAATTTGTTTTTATGGTAGATAACTAATTAATTTGTGATTGTGTTCTTTTAGATAAGATCGAAAATGTTTGATCTGACATATGCTGTTTGGGCGAAGATAGTCGTACTCATAATAATAAATTTGACTTAATTCAAGGAAGAGGAGTAACTTGAGCGAATTTACTTGATTAGAAATGTGTAAGTAAATGTATAAAATATTTCTATGAAATGATTACAATATATCATAAAAATATCCTAGATGTCAATGAACTGTGTAGATGATATGTGCAAATAGATATGTGATTAGTTAAGCAAATGGAAGGCTTTAGAATTAATTTAAAGTTATGAAGAAAATCTTATGATTTTAATATTGGAAAGAAATATTTTCATACGTAAAATAAATTATAGCTATCTGTATAGTACATAGGGACATCATGATTGATCCCATCAAAAAATACATAAAGGATAGAGTCCTGAAATTATTTGCGAAAACTGCCAGACTTACCAACACTGCGTTATCAAATCTCAAAATGGCTACAGGCTCCTCGGGGAGGTATGCAGAACTGAGGTCAATTATTGCTTAGTCTGATGAAGTGATAAACAATAATCTAGTCAAGGTATAGAGAGGGATTTTGAAGAATTGAAAAAGAGTATAAGTGCTTAAGTGCACTAGCTCAAAACAGCTTCAACATAATAATGTATAGTACAGATATATATCTATATAGGTTAATATTATTATAATTAAACTAATCACATCCATCAATTTAAAATAGTACATAAATAAACTACTAAACAATAACAAATATTAAATATATTATATTATTATATTTATACATTAAATATTTTGTATTCATATATTTCCTGTGATTTACTATACTGATGTTTGATAAATCCCAGTTCTTACGTACGTCTTTGTGTTAGTTGGCTAATGAACACTGACTCTGAGCGTCAAATTTGGCAGGGTATGAGTTTAACCTTTGGTATTTGCGGTCGCAAAAAATTATTTACTAATAATTAAATATAAGAAATAATTCTAAGACTACTGAAGATGGGTATTATGTAATATTTGAAACAGCTGTAAGGTCAGTAAAAAATTCAATTATTTAGTAAATAATAAAATTTTGTCGAAGTAATTTACTACTGTTCAAAATATCTCTCTATTGAAAACTGTAGTTAATATTAATAATTTAATTTTTTTCGTTAAAAAGGACATTGAAAATCAATTTAATCAATATAATAATGTTATTGAAAAGTAGTTAATGCTTTTTGTTTAATCTTACTCTCTAACTATATAGCACTCCAGCTTACCCTAAAATTAAATATTAACACCCTTAAACGCTGAAATGCATAAGAGCATTTCATCTTCATTAAGATTGACAAACTTACCACAATCGAAGCAGAAGATATAAGATCCAAAGCCGATCCTTGAGTTAAGGAAGTACCTCGGAAAATTTACGGTCTGATGCTATTTATGGTCTAGTGATGTGACTGGTTCGACTTGTTCAAATGAAAAGTAGAAACCGGAATAACAATGTTAATGGCGCCTAAAACACAGGAGTTATGAAGAAACTCATGTCTCGGCATAAATCCAATAAAATTGTTGATCAAAGATTAAAATATTTGACTTATTTGCTTAAACTGTATTTGGTTTCAATTAATATAAATCTTACTCTTCTTACTCCTACACTTATAATACTTTCCTTGATTTATATATTTTTATGTTGTGTGTATGGAATAAAAGTAATTAACCATATTGAATGCATTTAACCATCAAGTCGTATGCCATTCTTAGATACATTACTATATATACTAATACTTTATGTTCAAGTATAAAATGTAAAAAATGGGTATTTCAAAATTCTAGGAATACTCAATATTGTTGACATTAAAAAATATAAATATTTTTGCTATCTTATAAGAGATTTTACAGGAATGACAATTATTTACAAGTGTGCAGTCGGCACACCTACAACAATCCTTTTGGGATTGCCCTGTCGAGATTATGGGAAAACAAATTCAGAATGTCTTTTCTTAGAAAAATGATTTCTCAAAATTTTGTTGCAAATTAGGGGCAACCTTCAAGCATTGAGCACACATAAAAGAAATAGGTAAAAATGTACCTTAAGAATATAATTTATAATGAAGAAATATACAAGGTGAGATGAAAAAACTGCAACCAACTTCAGACTGCTGTCATTTCTAAACCGCTCGTCCCACAGCTGTCAGATTTATTCTAGTGACAGCTCATTATATTGTTTACAAGCGCACAAAAGCATTTTGGTGGGAATTTTTCAAAAAAAAAGTTATTTGTGATGGAATTCAAGCGTGATAGTGTGATTGCTTTGCATTTGGCTGGAAAACCACAAGTGGCTATCGTTAGAGCCCTCCAGCATTTAGAAGTGAATAAATGTTTTGTGTCTCGTACCATCGCTCGTTACCATGATACTGGTAGCGTAGCCCGACGTCAAGGAAGTGGACGAAAAAAAACAGCAACATCGGCAGAAATGGTTCGAAAAGTGAAAAAGCGAATTGAACGAAATCCGCGTCGCAGTGGACGAAAAATGGCTCGTGAGCTGAACATATCGCAATATGCCATTCGGCAAATATTGAAAAATGAGCTTGGACTAAAGCCATTCAAGTTCCAAAAAGTGCAAGATCTTACTGATGCGCAAAAAAAAGTTAGACTCGAAAAAGCTAAAGAGTTGTTTCGCTTGGCCGAAAGTGGTGAACTGCCGAATTTGGTTTTCTCCGATGAGAAACCATTCGTTATCCAGCAGTTTGTAAACAAACAAAATGATCGTGTTTACTTGCCAGAGAGGTCAGCTGAAAATTTGCAACTTCGGTTGGCCATCACAACTCAAAAGCCGGCCATGGTGATGGTGTGGGCCGCCATAACAGCCGATGGTCGCTCGCCGCTCGTATTCATCGACCGTGGTGTCAAATTAAATGCGCAAATCTATCGCGAAAATATTTTGGAGGGAGTTCTGAAGCCCTGGGCACGCAAACATTTCGGCCGCAGACCTTGGACATTCCAACAGGACTCAGCACCATCGCACTCAGCACGCGCCATCCAAGAATGGTTAAGAAATGAGGTTCCTCGCTTCATTTCCACCGCACAATGGCCACCAAAATCTCCGGATGCCAATCCGTTGGACTATTGTGCCTGGGGTATTTTGGAAAGCAAGGTTGGAACTAAAAAATACCAAAGTGTCGATCATCTCAAGCAAGCGCTTCGCCGAGAATGGGACAAAATACCGCAGAGCCACTTTCGGGCAGCGTGTGATTGGTTTCATTTGGCCGTTTGAAGGCCATAGTTCGTGCCAAAGGTGGCCAAATTCGAACAAATCTAAACCGATTTCTCAAATTTGATGTTATTTCCGACATTTTTTGCTTTCATTCAATAAAATTTAAAAAAAAATGAAAAAATTATGGCGTTTTACTTTGTTGCAGTTTTTTCATCTCACCCTGTATATGTCTACTTGTACATATAACGGAATAAATAAATATAATAGAACCTCTTTTTTGAAAGGTGACTAAAATTTAAAAGAAAAGAAGGCAATGAAAAAAATAATGGAGTGTGAACAAGTCCACTTGAAGAACTGTTAACTGAAGATAATATCAGTATATGAAAATATGCATATTAATTATTTAGTCCTAGTATGTAGTAACTTTTACAACTCATTAGGGGCCTTGACAGACGTAGATACAGTCTTTTGATTCAGAATGGTTCTCAATTCGGGGTTCTATTCAACGATTACAGCGAGTCAGAATAGTAAGTAAGAAGAGGACATAGAAACTATTACTCAACTACTCAGTCACTGATGCCATTTGGTAAAAGCTGAATGAGACTATTGTAGCGTCTCATTCCTTAAGCCAAGATTCGACACTTTGCATACAGTTTCGTCATTTACGGAACCATTCTGCGAATGGTATTACCTCGCCACAATATGAAGGAAGGATATTGTCGAAGAATATTAGAGTCGGAAAAACCAAAATTTTTTTTTTTCTAAAATTTATATTTTTAACACGTGTTCTCAGCTATTAAATAATATATTAACCATTCAGAAACATAATTGCAACTCAGATTAACGATATGAAATATATATCTAAATTTTAGACTTCGTTTCAAGTGCATGTTTCATTCTTCAAACACTCAAATTTTGTATCAGTTTTAGTTTGTATCTCAGCTAAATATTTGAAAGTTTAAATCAATAAATATAAAATGAAATAAAATCATTGGCCTTTTCAATTTTGCACTAATCGAATCTAATAGTGTCTAAAACGCATTTGTCACCAGTCAGTCGCGACTGCAATGCAGTGATTTATTTCGTTTATGTTCGAGATACAATTTGTTTGTTTAGATTAGTTGTACAGATAACAAAACTTGTTCAAACATTTTAAAATAAAAAGATACAATTTCCAATACACGAAAATCAGAAATACTCCATGCATATAATTCAATTAGTTTTTATTACGGATTTTATTTATTTTTATGAATTTGTTGTTTAATTTGTTATCAGCAACCAATAAAAGCATGTGTCATTCATCTCTTATCTGTTGATATATTTAGGAAAACTATTTGCTGCTTCTTTGGTATTACTCCATATTGTCTTATCAGTCTAATGAGTGTTGAAAGAAGTAATGCAGTAATAAAAATAAATAATCATAAATAAATACTGATATTTATTAAACGGCTTAAGATAATACAAAACATTTATGGAGTGGTTTCTGTGGAGATAAAGATGTTGCTGTGATTTATTTCTGTTTATTTAAAGTTGCTACTACCGTTTGGCTTTTGTTCCATTCGGACTGCTATGCAAATAAATCATATAAGTTTTATGATTTATAGCCTAAATACACAACAAGTGCTTTATATCATATTTGACAGAAAACTATGATATCAGCCACTGATACGACTATGGAGAACTGCACTATCAGATAGTTTTCTCTCACTCCACTCCACAATAATTTAAAATGAAAATTAATGTTTGTTTATGTGTAATACGGTAGAGTAATAAGACACTGATTAAGTGTTTATAATCCGCTTAGTGTGGAAAACCACGAAATCAGATACTTTTTAATGAAGCCATTAATCAGTTGAGATGGTCAAGCGTTTTTCTTTTATTCTTTTGAGTTTATAGCAAATTCACATGCATTTAAAAGTTCTTTTGTTTGGGAATTAAATATTAAAATTTGGTTTTGTAAGAAAAACTTCTTAAAAAGTTGAAATATACTTAAAAGATTTTAAGAGAAAAAAAATCATAGAAGAGTTAATGGACTTAAGAAATATTACTTAAACTGTATGGCGTAGACTAAAAACAAGAAAATAGAGTAATTTGGTATAAATCTTTATCTACTAGATTTATACATATAAGTGAGTGAATTGTGGCAAACGGTCTAGTCAACCAACTCACTAAGAAAATATGGATTAATTGTGACACGACTGTTAAATGCAGGATCGTAATTGCTATTTACTTATAGAACCACTTCGAAGCTGTAATAAAGTTGTGTTTATACGTAGGTGAAGAGAAAGGTGATATAATCCCTTTAATTAGTCAAAAAGGTTTTTTGATTTTGCATTTTTTGTAGTTATGGGAGTTGATTGGGTACATTAAAACTCCTTAAAAGGGTATTTGCTTTGACATAATGTTGTACATAATGTTTAATATTAAAATGGTCTATACTATACCTACTTTAAGAGCATTTCGTGACTATTAGTTTACAGAGTATTTATTTAGTAATTTTGTGACTTTTACTGTTAATATATGAACTTGTTTTAAGAAAATAGGCGACAAACGTAGATATACTGAAATTAAACCATTGCTTCGGACAGTTTAGCTACCATCAAATGTCTGGTAGGCACTATAGCCACTTCTTTAATAATATGAGAATACCGAGCTTCTCTTAGCGAGATAGCTAGGTGTCTTAGTCTACAGCGTAAGTACCGAAACACAGGTATATCACGTGCAATTCAGTGGCAGACAAGGAGCATATACTCTGCTGCTCCTTGACATTAAATTCTCAGAATTTGTTACCCAATTTGCAAGAGCGAAGCTGGCAATGAAAGAAAAATATCTAAGTATAATTAAACAAAATTGGGCAGATGAAATCTTCTAACAGATTTCAAGCATTATCTGGTCAAAAAAGTAGAAGAAACGTATCAGTCTGCTGTTTTTTTAATAAGAAAAAACCTGCTTACCACTATGCTATTAGTACTGATAGGTCACTGTGTACTAGGAAGATATGCTAGAGACTTTCGTTGGAGTTGTGGCTCTTTGGATAAGGAGAAAACTGTGCTTTACTTTATGTATCAGTGTCTATCATTGGCTAGGAGAAGATTTGAAATATGACAGACGGAAGAGAGCTATTATCCTGCAAAATTAGGGACGTGGTCAAATTTATAGACTTGTTAGGTTTGTTCCCTTTTATTCAAGTGGGAGAGTCCTGCCTTTTGGCATTGGTATCACAACTTGCCATCATTTGAGCTCAAGCGGGCTTTGAGCACAAGGTCGTCACTCTAACCTAATCTAAATCACTCTAATCTAAATCAGTGCTGTTGAATAACTAAAGTGACCGAAAAGAATTTTTTTTGAGACAACTTTTTTGATGTATTAAAGGTTGGAATTATTGTATATAACTGGATATAGAAGTAGCTATGAGTATTTATAGAATAACAATGGGTTATGCGGTTAAGTAAGTGTCTACGTATTCCTTTAAGGACACCAGTCCCATGAATAATCTAATGCTTTTCTTAGAATTACATTTTTTTGTTTTTATAAAATATCAAATTTATTAATGTCTATTTTTTTATTCAATTTAATATAAAAATATATGCTTTCTATATCCTTACCTCTTTTGTTTTCGAGTTGCTGCTGGTAGGATTTTCCCTTCTGTGTTCTGGGTTGGTAGTGCCAAAGCGATTGTATTGAAAAAGACGTCCCATACTTTTATTTTTTACAAACAATTTTTAATATTGCAATTAAATTTTCAATTTTGTATTTAATAATTATTTTTAAATAATTTTTTTTTAATGTCAGTTATAAGTTTTCGTTTTGCACTATTTATTTTATTTTTATGTTTGTTTTTTTTTTGGGCTGCACACAATTTCAATTAAAAAATTCGATTCGATGCCTTGTTTTCGTATAATGACAATTAATAAAATTAATTCCTTCGATCGTCCGCGTATAATTATTTCAGCGTAAGTAAATACTTCCGTTTCGTACGTATTGTATATTTGCTATTTGCTATTTGCCGCCTTCGCCGTCTTCACCGCACCGTGCACAATATTACGAGTTGTGTATTTTGTCGAGCGATCACTGCAACGAGCGCACATGGAATGATTCTTGCATGCATACGAATTCGGTATCAGCAGTCAACATTTCAATATGAGTTCAGTGCAAAGTTTTTGTGTAAATAAGCAGCAGAGGAGAAAAAAAAGTATTAAAGAATAAAAACAGAAACAGAAACTGAAAAAAAAAGTGAATACAAAATGAACAAAATGAATTAAAAATACACTCCAACACTGCTCAGCCCAGCAGCAAATGAAGAAAAACTGAAAAACCACTCAGAACGTAAAAAAAAAAACAGCGACAGTAACAACAACAACAAGACAAACCAAGGCAGAGCCACAGCAACAACAACACGAAGAAAACTGTGAAAAACTATTAAAACGACGAGTACCTTTCGAGCGCTGCACCCGTACGCTACGCTGCTGCCGACGTGCGGTACAGGCTATGGCATACTCAGTGCATTCATTCCCTTATGTTGTTGGTGTAGTTGTTGTTGTTGTAAGCGTAGTTGTGTTGTTGTCATCGTAGTAGTAATAAAATGCACGCGGTTCTGTCTTTTGAGTATGTTCATTCGTCCATTTATTTGCTTGACTATTTGACTATTTGACTGTTCGACTGTCTGTTATGGCTGTTATGTCTGTCCACAACAACATTCATTCACTCATTCATTCATTTACTCATTTGATTGCAGTGCACATATTTATGTTTTCCTATCTTACTATTTGTCTGCTCTGCCTATGCCAACTTTATTCCGTTTGGTTCATTTTGTAGTAAACACGGTTGATACACTCAACCGTGCACAACACATGTGCACATAATGTACGTATGTATGGCAGTGTTGTCTGTTTAAAATTTGTTTTACCCTCAAACGTGTACACGTGTATTGCTTATGTTAAGTTGCTTGTGTGCAAGAGTGTGTGTGTGTGTGTGTAATGAGTTTGAGTTACCCTTGCTGCTGCAGCGCACATAATCAAAAAAGTTAGGCAATTTTTCTTCATATGCACCTTTCTTCTGCCCCTGTTTTCCTTTAATTTGCTCACTATTTAGACTTTCCTCGATTCTTTTACACTACGCCACACACTTAAACACACCACACCATACCATACCATACTATACTATACCACTTCACACCACACAACAGTTCACTCAAAATCAGTCAGTGGCAATGCAGTCCTTATCATATATTTAGTTCAAATAAAAAAAAACCAACCAACCAACAACTTAAAAAAGGTGAAGTTATAAAGTTTTCAACTGAGGCATTGCAGCGTAGTTTTGGGCCTTAAAATAATGAAAAAAAAACCGCATCCTGAGTGATTTAATTTTGTATACTGTTTGCCGTGCATAGAAGAGGAACGGAGCGTCATTCTGACAGCCGACAGCTCGCCGGTTTGGCATGGTGTCATGCACTCATTTGTTGAATTATGAATTTCGCCTGCTGCTGTCCTGCTTGCAACTGTATTCGAGTGTATCCTTATGCCAGTGTCTTATTTTCATATTTACGTTTTTTTGTTTTTTTTTTGATGAATGCAGTTCAGTTCTTCCTTTTTAATTTACTCCTTTTTCAACATCAACTTTTTTAACCTTATTTTAGTTGTATACTCTACTTGTGACTGACTTGTGTCCTTATTAACGGCACTTTAAGTTTTGAGGTTGCTTTTTTGTAGATGCTTGTTTATGTTTTATTATATACAATATATAATTTTTTATTATTAATTTTTTATTTTTATTTTATATTCATTGTTAAGTTATTAACCTTAAATTTTGCTCTCAATTTCGTCCTTTTAAGTTTTATTAGTGTCATCATAGTTTCGAAAGTACAATCAAAACCCTTCAAGCCAGACCACTTATCGGTAGCAGAATTCCAATTGCAAAAAATTAAACAAAATAATAATGGGAATATATGTATCAAAATCTGTAAGTCAATAATGAGATCCTTGTATTGTAAGGAATAGTAGTAAATA
Organism: Teleopsis dalmanni; assembly: GCF_002237135.1. NCBI lineage: Eukaryota > Metazoa > Arthropoda > Insecta > Diptera > Diopsidae > Teleopsis > Teleopsis dalmanni. The sequence goes on from NC_051846.1 coordinate 10,015,564, forward strand.
AATTGGGGGCAGTTGGAAAAGCAGTTCCAAATTACCTGATATATATATTTTTTATTTAACTATGAAATAATTGTGCAATTTCTGTACCAATTAAACTCATTAGACTAAATGATTTATGATTTACGATATTTACAGAAAATATTTAATTTATTTATTAATTTTTTATTCTCCAGTAAAACATCGAACCATGAAAAACATCGAAAGCCACAGTCTGAGACTTAAAGCCACTAAAGCCACCTGTTAGATAGTCATATGTGGAACATTATATATGCTAGTCTTTAAGGTTTCGCGGTTGAAACCCCACTTCTGTTATTAACCGCGGAAAGGAGAGCAGACAGGCTTAGTAATTAACAAGTTAAATTTATCAAAGCCAGAAAAGCATAGTCGAAATGACTTACAAAGGAGAGTGTTTATAGGTGCTGGATTGGCACAAGCTTGTGGAAAGACTAAGCTAGGCGTAAACTTAACACTCGGAGTTGTAGCGAACCCGATTATACAGCGGAATGTGTCGCAGGTGGTTAAGCTCCCCCTCATATTAAGGAAAATAAGGTGGCTTATGTCTCATAGCCTTAATAAGTTTAGTTCGAAGGCTTAACCATGCGAAAACTTTTTAACAAGTTAATACAAGCATTTGTGTATTCGAGTACCTTTAACAGAACCAAGATTTAAAGTGGTTTTTAATTCTCTAAGTTCTTTTTACATGGTAACACAATTGACTTATAAACCTAAGTGGACCTTTAGGATCACAGATATAATCTAACCTTGGTCGATTGAAAATTAATATCTTGTTGTAAGGTTTCTCACATAATCTGCGTCTGCAGTTCACACAATTATTAAGAGCTCTTCTTTCGAAGGTCTGCAGCAATTCCTTCTAGTAGGAGTTAATTCTGGACCAGATGGGAAAGACATAAGAAAGAAGGAGAAGGTTTAAAGTTAATTGACTTAATAGTTTAATCAATGTATTCATATTTCATGATTAAATGAATTAAGCGCTACTCACATAACAATGTTACTCAACTTTACACTGTTACACTGTTAATAGATTACAGTAAGAGGGTAATATAGAATATCAGTACGTAATAAAGCAATAAAAAGAATGACAATAAGAGATCTTATTTCAAGATCTCACATCACATTTGATTCAATGAAAACTATATAGAACTACGGGACTCATTCGTAAAGAGTTTGCCTAACAATACCTTTTGTAACAAGAGTCCACATGCTTTTCAATTCAATAAAAACCATATGGTTGTATTGGTTCCTGACAATTGTGTATCACGAGCAGTCAAAAGCGGCAGAAATTTCACTTACAGATTTCAAAGAATTTGAAGACCGGTTCCTTTTAGTTTCATATTTGAATAATTAAAGTTAACAGGCACATATGTCGTGTTCAGAAACTAATAAATAATCTGAGTTAAGATCGTTTAGACTTAGAACTCTGCCAACATTTTTATTGGTGACTTGAATGAGTAACCTTAGATTACCTAAAGTCCTCGGTAATGCTGCAAAAGGACATCTTTGTGTCTTATTAATAAATTAATAAAATATTTTTAAGCAATTTTTTCAATTCATATTAATTAATCAGAATTTAATTAAGATATATACTATTTATATTCCATTTTCTAATTTGCTTCTATTACAAAGTATTATGTATTTGTTCATTCATTCATTAGGCAACTTTGTGTTGTGCTTTTAGAACAAATTACCTCAGAGTAAGTATTGCTCCAGTTTTATTGCATAAGTACTTGAACCTCATAGAAATTTATTATTTTAGTCTGCAAGTGAAGTACTTCTGTGTGTTTTTGTTTCTGCCTCACAACACGCAAAGTACAAACATTTAATATGTAAATAAGAATAAAAAAATTGAATATATAAATACGAACTCCGCAATAAA